>NC_138170.1:25265435-25865435 GCF_964165515.1 Mesoplodon bidens | reverse complement strand
TCACCATGAGAACTGTTACTATGAGAAATGTAACCATGGGCAATTTCTCGATGAGTACTCTCACCATGGGTATTTTCACCTTGGGCACTCTCAACGTAAACAGTATTACCATGAGCACTTTCACTGTGAGCACTGTCACCATGGGCACTGTCACAATGCGGAGTGTCACCATGAGCCATGTCACCATGGGAAATGTCACCGTGAGAAGTGTCACCATAGGCAATGTCACCATGGGCAATGTCACCATGGGAAATGCCATTTTGAGCACTGTCACCATGGGTAATGCAACCATGAGTACTGTCACCATGAGTACTGTCACCATTGCGAGTATCACCATGTGCACTGTCACCATGAGCACTATCACAATGAGAACTGTCAGCCTGGGCACTGTCACTGTTGGCAAGGCAGCATGGCCACTTCCACCATGGGCAATGTCACCATGGGCACTATCACTGTGAGCACTGTCAACATGAGCACGTCACCATGGGCACTGTCAACATGGGTACTATCTCAAAGGGCAATGTCACCATGAGCATTGTCAGGATGGGCAATTTCACCATGGGCACTGTCACCAAAGGCACTATCGCCATGAGCAATGTCACTGTGGGCCGTGTCACCAGGGGCACTATCACCATGGTTAATGTTATCATTGGCACTTTCCCCGTGAGCACTGTCACCCTGGGCACTGTCATCATGGGCACGTTCACCGTGAGCAATATCTCCATGAGCACAGCCACTGTGAACACCATCACCATAATCACTGGCCTCATTGGTACTGTCACCATGAGCACTGCCACAATGAGCACTGTCAGCATGGGCACTTCCCCCATGAGCACTGTCACTATGAGAACTGCTACCATGGGTATTTTCACCATGAGTACTGTCACCCTGTGTATTGTCACCATTTGCACTGTCACCATGAAGACTATAACCGTGAGCGCTATCACCATGAGATCTCTCACCATGGTCACTGTCACCATGGCACCTTGCACAATGGGGGCTGTCAACATGAGTGCTCTCACCATTGGCACTATCACTGTGAGCATTCTCACTGTGGTCAGTGTCACCATGGGCACTGTCACCATGAGCACTGTCACCATAGGCAATGTCACCGTGGTCAGTGTCACCATGAGCACTGTCAACATGGACACTCATACAGTGGGCACTGTCACTGTGAGCACTGTCACCATGGGTACTGCCACCATAAGCAGTGTCTCTGTGAGTACTGTCAGCATGGGTTTTTACCGTGAGCACTGTCACCATGAGCCCTGTCACCATTTTTTAGTGACACCATGTGCACTACCACCATGCGCACTCTCACCATGGGCACTGTCACCGAGAAAACTGTCACCATAAGTACTGTCTTCATGGGCACTGTCACCAAAGGCACGGCCAACATGTGAACTGTAACCATTGTCAGTATCACTGTGAGAAGTGTCACCATGGGAATTACCACCATAGGCACTGTCATCATGAGCACGTTCAGAACGGGAACTGTCACCATGGGCACTATCACCGTGAGGACTCTCACCATGGGAATTATCGCCATGGGCACTATCAGCATTAGAACTGTCACCGTGGTCACTGTCACGATGGAATTTGTCACTGTGAACACTGTCACGATAGGCAAAGTCACGGTTTGCACTGTCCCCTTGGGCCCTGTCACAGTGAGTACTATCACTTTGACGGTGGTGGCCATGGGTACTGCCACCATGGACAATACCAACTTGAGAATTATCACCATTTGTTCTCTCAGCGTGGTCACGGTCAACAAGTGCACTCTCACTATGCTCACTATGACCGTGAACACTGTCACCATGGGCACCTTAATCATGGGCACTATCACCGTGAGCACTATCACCATCGGCACTATCACTGTGATCACTGTCCCCATAGACACTATCATGGTGAGCACAGTTAACATGAGCATTGTAACTGTGAGCACTGTCACAATGGGTAATGCAACCATGAGCCCAGTCACCGTGAGCACTGTCAGCATGGGTTGTCACCTTGTGCACGGTCAGCATGAGCACTGTCACCATGGGCACTATAACTATTTTTCAGTGCCACCATGTGCACTGTCACCTTGGACACTATCACCACGAGCACTGTCACCATGAGTACTGTCATCATGGGCAATGGCACAGCCACCATCTGCAATCTTACCATGGTCACTATCACTGTGAGCACTGTCACCAATGGAACTACCAACATGGGCACTGTCATCATGAGCACTTTCACCATACGAACTCTCACCATGGGCACTATGAACGTGAGAACGGTCACCATGGGCACTGTCACCATGAGCATTGTCATCATAGGCAATGTCACCGTGAGAACTATCACCATGCGCACTGTCCACAAGGGTACTATCACATTGAGTTGTATCACCATGTGTACTGTCATCCTGGGCACAGTCACCATGGGCACACTCACCAAGTACACTATCACTATGCTCACTATTACTCTGAACACTGTCACCATGGGCACCGAAACCATGGGCACTATCACCGGGAGCATTATCAGCATCGGCTCAACAGGCGTGATAACTGTCACCATGGGTCATATCACCGTGAGCACGGTTGCCATGGGCACTGTCACGATGTGCAATGCCCCATTGGTACTCTCACCATGGGAACTGCCACCATGAGCACTGTCACCATGAGAACTGTTACTATGAGAAATGTAACCATGGGCAATTTCTCGATGAGTACTCTCACCATGGGTATTTTCACCTTGGGCACTCTCAACGTAAACAGTATTACCATGAGCACTTTCACTGTGAGCACTGTCACCATGGGCACTGTCACAATGCGGAGTGTCACCATGAGCCATGTCACCATGGGAAATGTCACCGTGAGAAGTGTCACCATAGGCAATGTCACCATGGGCAATGTCACCATGGGAAATGCCATTTTGAGCACTGTCACCATGGGTACTGCAACCATGAGTACTGTCACCATGAGTACTGTCACCATTGGCAGTATCACCAGGCGCACTGTCACCATGGGCACTATCACCATGACAACTCTCAGAGTGAGCACTGTCACTGTGGGCACTGCCATCGTGAGCAATTCCACCATGGGCAATGTCACCATGGGCACTAACGTTGTGAGCACTCTCAACATGAGCACGTCACCATGAGCACTGTCACCATGGGCAATGTCACTGTGAGAAGTTTCACCATAGGCAATGTCACCGTGGGCACTGTCACCATGGTCACTGCCACCACTGTCACTGTCATTTTGAGCACTGTCTCCATGGGTACTGCAACCATGAGCACTGTCACCATGAGCACTGTCACCATTGCGAGTATCACCATGTGCACTGTCACCATGAGCACTATCACAATGAGGACTGTCAGCCTGGGCACTGTCACTGTTGGCAAGGCACCATGGCCACATCCACCATGGGCAATGTCACCATGGGCACTATCACTGTGAGCACTGTCAACATGAGCACGTCACCATGAGCACTGTCAACCTGGGTACTATCTCAAAGGGCAATGTCACCATGAGCATTGTCAGGATGGGCAATTTCACCATGAGCACTGTCACCAAAGCACTATCGCCATGAGCAATGTCACTGTGGGCCGTGTCACCAGGGGCACTATCACCATGGTTAATGTTATCATTGGCACTTTCCCCGTGAGCACTGTCACCCTGGGCACTGTCATCATGGGCACTGTCACCGTGAGCAATATCTCCATGAGCACAGCCACTGTGAACACCATCACCATAATCACTTGCCTCATTTGTACTGTCACCATGAGCACTGCCACAATGAGCACTGTCAGCATGGGCACTTCCCCCATGAGCACTGTCACTATGAGAACTGCTACCATGGGTATATTCACCATGAGTACTGTCACCCTGTGTATTGTCACCATTTGCACTGTCACCATGAAGACTATAACCGTGAGCGCTATCACCATGAGATCTCTCACCATGGTCACTGTCACCATGGCACCTTGCACAATGGGGGCTGTCAACATGAGTGCTGTCACCATTGGCACTATCACTGTGAGCATTCTCACTGTGGTCAGTGTCACGATGGGCACTGTCACCATAGGCAATGTCACCTTGGTCAGTGTCACCATGAGCACTGTCAACATGGGCACTCATACAGTGGGCACTGTCACTGTGAGCACTGTCACCATGGGTACTGCCACCATGAGCAGTGTCTCTGTGAGTACTGTCAGCATGGGTTTTTACCGTGAGCACTGTCACCATGAGCCCTGTCACCATTTTTCAGTGACACCATGTGCACTACCACCATGCGCACTCTCACCATGGGCACTGTCACCGAGAAAACTGTCACCATAAGTACTGTCTTCATGGGCACTGTCACCAAGGGCACGGCCAACATGTGAACTGGAACCATTGTCAGTATCACTATGAGAAGTGTCACCATGGGAATTCCCAACATAGGAACTGTCATCCTTAGCACTTTCAGAAAGGGAACTGTCACAATGGGCACTATCACCGTGAGGACTCTCACCACGGGAATTATCGCCATGGGCACTATCAGCATTAGAACTGTCACCGTGGTCACTGTCACGATGGAATTTGTCACTGTGAGCACTGTCACGATAGGCAAAGTCACGGTTTGCACTGTCCCCTTGGGCCCTGTCACAGTGAGCACTATCACTTTGACGGTGATGTCCATGGGCACTGCCACCATGGACACTACCAACTTGAGAATTATCACCATTTGTTCTCTCAGCGTGGTCACGGTCAACAAGTGCACTCTCACTATGCTCACTATGACCGTGAACACTGTCACCATGGGCACCTTAATCATGGGCACTATCACCGTGAGCACTATCACCATCGGCACTATCACTGTGATCACTGTCACCATAGACACTATCATGGTGAGCACCGTTAACATGAGCATTGTAACTGTGAGCACTGTCACAATGGGTAATGCAACCATGAGCCCAGTCACCGTGAGCACTGTCAGCATGGGTTGTAACCTTGTGCACGGTCAGCATGAGCACTGTTACCATGGGCACTATAACTATTTTTCAGTGCCACCATGTGCACTGTCACCTTGGACACTATCACCACGAGCACTGTCACCATGAGTACTGTCATCATGGGCAATGGCACAGCCACCATCTGCAATCTTACCATGGTCACTATCACTGTGAGCACTGTCACCAATGGAACTACCAACATGGGCACTGTCATCATGAGCACTTTCACCATACGAACTCTCACCATGGGCACTATGAACGTGAGAACGGTCACCATGGGCACTGTCACCATGAGCATTGTCATCATAGGCAATGTCACCGTGAGAACTATCACCATGCGCACTGTCCACAAGGGCACTATCACATTGAGTTGTATCACCATGTGTACTGTCATCTTGGGCACAGTCACCATGGGTACACTCACGAAGTACACTATCACTATGCTCACTATTACTCTGAACACTGTCACCATGGGCACCGTAACCATGGGCACTATCACCGGGAGCATTATCAGCATCGGCACAACAGGCGTGATAACTGTCACCATGGGTCATATCACCGTGAGCACGGTTGCCATGGGCACTGTCACGATGTGCAATGCCCCATTGGTACTCTCACCATGGGAACTGCCACCATGAGCACTGTCACCATGAGCACTGACACCACGATCACTGCCACCGAGGGCACTGCCACCATGAGCACTGTCACCATGAGAACTGTTACTATGTGAAATGTAACCATGGGCAATTTCTCGATGAGTACTCTCACCATGGGTATTTTCACCTTGGGCACTCTCAACGTAAACAGTATTACCATGAGCAGTTTCACTGTGAGCACTGTCACCATGGGCACTGTCACAATGCGGAGTGTCACCATGAGCCATGTCACCATGGGAAATGTCACCGTGAGAACTGTCACCATAGGCAATGTCACCATGGGCAATGTCACCATGGGAAATGCCATTTTGAGCACTGTCACCATGGGTACTGCAACCATGAGTACTGTCACCATGAGTACTGTCACCATTGGCAGTATCACCAGGCGCACTGTCACCATGGGCACTATCACCATGACAACTCTCAGAGTGAGCACTGTCACTGTGGGCACTGCCATCGTGAGCAATTCCACCATGGGCAATGTCACCATGTGCACTAACGCTGTGAGCACTCTCAACATGAGCACGTCACCATGAGCCCTGTCACCATGGACAATGTCACTGTGAGAAGTTTCACCATAGGCAATGTCACCGTGGGCACTGTCACCATGGTCACTGCCACCACTGTCACTGTCATTTTGAGCACTGTCACCATGGGTACTGCAACCATGAGCACTGTCACCATGAGCACTGTCACCATTGCGAGTATCACCATGTGCACTGTCACCATGGGCACTATCACAATGAGAACTGTCAGCGTGGGCACTGTCACTGTTGGCAAGGGCACCATGGCCACTTCCACCATGGGCAATGTCACCATGGGCACTATCACTGTGAGCACTGTCAACATGAGCACGTCACCATGGGCACTGTCAACATGGGTACTATCTCAAAGGGCAATGTCACCATGAGCATTGTCAGGATGGGCAATTTCACCATGGGCACTGTCACCAAAGGCACTATCGCCATGAGCAATGTCACTGTGGGCCGTGTCACCAGGGGCACTATCACCGTGGTTAATGTTATCATTGGCACTTTCCCCTTGAGCACTGTCACCCTGGGCACTGTCATCATGGGCACGGTCACCGTGAGCAATATCTCCATGAGCACAGCCACTGTGAACACCATCACCATAATCACTGGCCTCATTGGTACTGTCACCATGAGCACTGCCACAATGAGCACTGTCAGCATGGGCACTTCCCCCATGAGCACTGTCACTATGAGAACTGCTACCATGGGTATTTTCACCATGAGTACTGTCACCCTGTGTATTGTCACCATTTGCACTGTCACCATGAAGACTATAACCGTGAGCGCTATTACCATGAGATCTCTCACCATGGTCACTGTCACCATGGCACCTTGCACAATGGGGGCTGTCAACATGAGTGCTGTCACCATTGGCATTATCACTGTGAGCATTCTCACTGTGGTCAGTGTCACCATGGGCACTGTCACCATGAGCACTGTCACCATAGGCAATGTCACCGTGGTCAGTGTCACCATGAGCACTGTCAACATGGGCACTCATACAGTGGGCACTGTCACTGTGAGCACTGTCACCATGGGTACTGCCACCATGAGCAGTGTCTCTGTGAGTACTGTCAGCATGGGTTTTTATCGTGAGCACTGTCACCATGAGCCCTGTCACCATTTTTCAGTGACACCATGTGCACTACCACCATGCGCACTCTCACCATGGGCACTGTCACCGAGAAAACTGTCACCATAAGTACTGTCTTCATGGGCACTGTCACCAAGGGCACGGCCAACATGTGAACTGTAACCATTGTCAGTATCACTGTGAGAAGTGTCACCATGGGAATTACCAACATAGGCACTGTCATCCTTAGCACTTTCAGAACGGGAACTGTCACAATGGGCACTATCACCGTGAGGACTCTCACCACGGGAATTATCGCCATGGGCACTATCAGCATTAGAACTGTCACCGTGGTCACTGTCACGATGGAATTTGTCACTGTGAGCACTGTCACGATAGGCAAAGTCACGGTTTGCACTGTCCCCTTGGGCCCTGTCACAGTGAGCACTATCACTTTGACGGTGATGTCCATGGGCACTGCCACCATGGACACTACCAACTTGAGAATTATCACCATTTGTTCTCTCAGCGTGGTCACGGTAAACAAGTGCACTAACACTATGCTCACTATGACCGTGAACACTGTCACCATGGGCACCTTAATCATGGGCACTAGCACTGTGAGCACTATCACCATCGGCACTATCACTGTGATCACTGTCACCATAGACGCTATCATGGTGAGCACAGTTAACATGAGCATTGTAACTGTGAGCACTGTCACAATGGGTAATGCAACCATGAGCCCAGTCACCGTGAGCACTGTCAGCATGGGTTGTCACCTTGTGCACGGTCAGCATGAGCACTGTCACCATGGGCACTATAACTATTTTTCAGTGCCACCATGTGCACTGTCACCTTGGACACTATCACCACGAGCACTGTCACCATGAGTACTGTCATCATGGGCAATGGCACAGCCACCATCTGCAATCTTACCATGGTCACTATCACTGTGAGCACTGTCACCAATGGAACTACCAACATGGACACTGTCATCATGAGCACTTTCACCATACGAACTCTCACCATGGACACTATGAACGTGAGAACGGTCACCATGGGTACTGTCACCATGAGCATTGTCATCATAGGCAATGTCACCGTGAGAACTATCACCATGCGCACTGTCCACAAGGGTACTATCACATTGAGTTGTATCACCATGTGTACTGTCATCTTGGGCACAGTCACCATGGGCACACTCAGCAAGTACACTATCACTATGCTCACTATTACTCTGAACACTGTCACCATGGGCACCGTAACCATGGGCACTATCACCGGGAGCATTATCAGCATCGGCACAACAGGCGTGATAACTGTCACCATGGGTCATATCACCGTGAGCACGGTTGCCATGGGCACTGTCACGATGTGCAATGCCCCATTGGTACTCTCACCATGGGAACTGCCACCATTAGCACTGTCACCATGAGCACTGACACCACGATCACTGCCCCCGAGGGCACTGCCACCATGAGCACTGTCACCATGAGAACTGTTACTATGTGAAATGTAATCATGGGCAATTTCTCGATGAGTACTCTCACCATGGGTATTTTCACCTTGGGCACTCTCAACGTAAACAGTATTACCATGAGCACTTTCACTGTGAGCACTGTCACCATGGGCACTGTCACAATGCGGAGTGTCACCATGAGCCATGTCACCATGGGAAATGTCACCGTGAGAACTGTCACCATAGGCAATGTCCCCATGGGCAATGTCACCATGGGAAATGCCATTTTGAGCACTGTCACCATGGGTACTGCAACCATGAGTACTGTCACCATGAGTACTGTCACCATTGGCAGTATCACCAGGCGCACTGTCACCATGGGCACTATCACCATGACAACTCTCAGAGTGAGCACTGTCACTGTGGGCACTGCCATCGTGAGCAATTCCACCATGGGCAATGTCACCATGGGCACTAACGTTGTGAGCACTCTCAACATGAGCACGTCACCAAGAGCCCTGTCACCATGGGCAATGTCACTGTGAGAAGTTTCACCATAGGCAATGTCACCGTGGGCACTGTCACCATGATCACTGCCACCACTGTCACTGTCATTTTGAGCACTGTCACCATGGGTACTGCAACCATGAGCACTGTCACCATGAGCACTGTCACCATTGCGAGTATCACCATGTGCACTGTCACCATGAGCACTAACACAATGAGAACTGTCAGCGTGGGCACTGTCACTGTTGGCAAGGGCACCATGGCCACTTCCACCATGGGCAATGTCACCATGGGCACTATCACTGTGAGCACTGTCAACATGAGCACGTCACCATGGGCACTGTCAACATGGGTACTATCTCAAAGGGCAATGTCACCATGAGCATTGTCAGGATGGGCAATTTCACCATGAGCACTGTCACCAAAGGCACTAACGCCATGAGCAATGTCACTGTGGGCCGTGTCACCAGGGGCACTATCACCATGGTTAATGTTATCATTGGCACTTTCCCCGTGAGCACTGTCACCCTGGGCACTGTCATCATGGGCATGGTCACCGTGAGCACTATCTCCATGAGCACAGCCACTGTGAACACCATCACCATAATCACTGGCCTCATCGGTACTGTCACCATGAGCACTGCCACAATGAGCTCTGTCAGCATGGGCACTTCCCCCATGAGCACTGTCACTATGAGAACTGCTACCATGGGTATTTTCACCATGAGTACTGTCACCCTGTGTATTGTCACCATTTGCACTGTCACCATGAAGACTATAACCGTGAGCGCTATCACCATGAGATCTCTCACCATGGTCACTGTCACCATGGCACCTTGCACAATGGGGGCTGTCAACATGAGTGCTGTCACCATTGGCACTATCACTGTGAGCATTCTCACTGTGGTCAGTGTCACCATGGGCACTGTCACCATGAGCACTGTCACCATAGGCAATGTCACCGTGGTCAGTGTCACCATGAGCACTGTCAACATGGACACTCATACAGTGGGCACTGTCACTGTGAGCACTGTCACCATGGGTACTGCCACCATAAGCAGTGTCTCTGTGAGTACTGTCAGCATGGGTTTTTACCGTGAGCACTGTCACCATGAGCCCTGTCACCATTTTTAAGAGACACCATGTGCACTACCACCATGCGCACTCTCACCATGGGCACTGTCACCGAGAAAACTGTCACCATAAGTACTGTCTTCATGGGCACTGTCACCAAGGGCACGGCCAACATGTGAACTGTAACCATTGTCAGTATCACTGTGAGAAGTGTCATCATGGGAATTACCAACATAGGCACTGTCATCATGAGCACTTTCAGAACGGGAACTGTCACCATGGGCACTATCACCGTGAGGACTCTCACCATGGGAGTTATCGCCATGGGCACTATCAGCATTAGAACTGTCACCGTGGTCACTGTCACGATGGAATTTGTCACGGTGAGCACTGTCACGGTATGCAAAGTCACGGTTTGCACTGTCCCCTTGGGCCCTGTCACAGTGAGCACTATCACTTTGACGGTGGTGGCCATGGGCACTGCCACCATGGACACTATCAACTTGAAAATTATCACCATTTGTTCTCTCAGCGTGGTCACGGTCAACAAGTGCAGTCTCAGTATGCTCACTATGACCGTGAACACTGTCACCATGGGCACCTTAATCATGGGCACTATCACCGTGAGCACTATCACCATCGGCACTATCACTGTGATCACTGTCCCCATAGACACTATCATGGTGAGCACAGTTAACATGAGCATTGTAACTGTGAGCACTGTCACAATGGGTAATGCAACCATGAGCCCAGTCACCGTGAGCACTGTCAGCATGGGTTGTCACCTTGTGCACGGTCAGCATGAGCACTGTCACCAAGGGACTATAACTATTTTTCAGTGCCGCCATGTGCACTCTCACCTTGGACACTATCACCACGAGCACTGTCACCATGAGTACTGTCATCATGGGCAATGGCACAGCCACCATCTGCAATCTTACCATGGTCACTATCACTGTGAGCACTGTCACCAATGGAACTACCAACATGGGCACTGTCATCATGAGCACTTTCACCATACGAACTCTCACCATGGGCACTATGAACGTGAGAACGGTCACCATGGGCACTGTCACCATGAGCATTGTCATCATAGGCAATGTCACCGTGAGAACTATCACCATGCACACTGTCCACAAGGGCACTATCACATTGAGTTGTATCACCATGTGTACTGTCATCTTGGGCACAGTCACCATGGGCACACTCATCAAGTACACTATCACTATGCTCACTATTACTCTGAACACTGTCACCATGGGCACCGTAACCATGGGCACTATCACCGGGAGCATTATCAGCATCGGCACAACAGGCGTGATAACTGTCACCATGGGTCATATCACCGTGAGCACGGTTGCCATGGGCACTGTCATGATGTGCAATGCCCCATTGGTACTCTCACCATGGGAACTGCCACCAGGAGCACTGTCACCATGAGCACTGACACCACGATCACTGCCACCGAGGGCACTGCAACCATGAGCACTGTCACCATGAGAACTGTTACTATGAGAAATGTAATCATGGGCAATTTCTCGATGAGTACTCTCACCATGGGTATTTTCACCTTGGGCACTCTCAACGTAAACAGTATTACCATGAGCACTTTCACTGTGAGCACTGTCACCATGGGCACTGTCACAATGCGGAGTGTCACCATGAGCCATGTCACCATGGGAAATGTCACCGTGAGAACTGTCACCATAGGCAATGTCCCCATGGGCAATGTCACCATGGGAAATGCCATTTTGAGCACTGTCACCATGGGTACTGCAACCATGAGTACTGTCACCATGAGTACTGTCACCATTGGCAGTATCACCAGGCGCACTGTCACCATGGGCACTATCACCATGACAACTCTCAGAGTGAGCACTGTCACTGTGGGCACTGCCATCGTGAGCAATTCCACCATGGGCAATGTCACCATGGGCACTAACGTTGTGAGCACTCTCAACATGAGCACGTCACCATGAGCCCTGTCACCATGGGCAATGTCACTGTGAGAAGTTTCACCATAGGCAATGTCACCGTGGGCACTGTCACCATGATCACTGCCACCACTGTCACTGTCATTTTGAGCACTGTCACCATGGGTACTGCAACCATGAGCACTGTCACCATGAGCACTGTCACCATTGCGAGTATCACCATGTGCACTGTCACCATGAGCACTAACACAATGAGAACTGTCAGCGTGGGCACTGTCACTGTTGGCAAGGGCACCATGGCCACTTCCACCATGGGCAATGTCACCATGGGCACTATCACTGTGAGCACTGTCAACATGAGCACGTCACCATGGGCACTGTCAACATGGGTACTATCTCAAAGGGCAATGTCACCATGAGCATTGTCAGGATGGGCAATTTCACCATGAGCACTGTCACCAAAGGCACTAACGCCATGAGCAATGTCACTGTGGGCCGTGTCACCAGGGGCACTATCACCATGGTTAATGTTATCATTGGCACTTTCCCCGTGAGCACTGTCACCCTGGGCACTGTCATCATGGGCATGGTCACCGTGAGCACTATCTCCATGAGCACAGCCACTGTGAACACCATCACCATAATCACTGGCCTCATCGGTACTGTCACCATGAGCACTGCCACAATGAGCTCTGTCAGCATGGGCACTTCCCCCATGAGCACTGTCACTATGAGAACTGCTACCATGGGTATTTTCACCATGAGTACTGTCACCCTGTGTATTGTCACCATTTGCACTGTCACCATGAAGACTATAACCGTGAGCGCTATCACCATGAGATCTCTCACCATGGTCACTGTCACCATGGCACCTTGCACAATGGGGGCTGTCAACATGAGTGCTGTCACCATTGGCACTATCACTGTGAGCATTCTCACTGTGGTCAGTGTCACCATGGGCACTGTCACCATGAGCACTGTCACCATAGGCAATGTCACCGTGGTCAGTGTCACCATGAGCACTGTCAACATGGACACTCATACAGTGGGCACTGTCACTGTGAGCACTGTCACCATGGGTACTGCCACCATAAGCAGTGTCTCTGTGAGTACTGTCAGCATGGGTTTTTACCGTGAGCACTGTCACCATGAGCCCTGTCACCATTTTTAAGAGACACCATGTGCACTACCACCATGCGCACTCTCACCATGGGCACTGTCACCGAGAAAACTGTCACCATAAGTACTGTCTTCATGGGCACTGTCACCAAGGGCACGGCCAACATGTGAACTGTAACCATTGTCAGTATCACTGTGAGAAGTGTCATCATGGGAATTACCAACATAGGCACTGTCATCATGAGCACTTTCAGAACGGGAACTGTCACCATGGGCACTATCACCGTGAGGACTCTCACCATGGGAGTTATCGCCATGGGCACTATCAGCATTAGAACTGTCACCGTGGTCACTGTCACGATGGAATTTGTCACGGTGAGCACTGTCACGGTATGCAAAGTCACGGTTTGCACTGTCCCCTTGGGCCCTGTCACAGTGAGCACTATCACTTTGACGGTGGTGGCCATGGGCACTGCCACCATGGACACTATCAACTTGAAAATTATCACCATTTGTTCTCTCAGCGTGGTCACGGTCAACAAGTGCAGTCTCAGTATGCTCACTATGACCGTGAACACTGTCACCATGGGCACCTTAATCATGGGCACTATCACCGTGAGCACTATCACCATCGGCACTATCACTGTGATCACTGTCCCCATAGACACTATCATGGTGAGCACAGTTAACATGAGCATTGTAACTGTGAGCACTGTCACAATGGGTAATGCAACCATGAGCCCAGTCACCGTGAGCACTGTCAGCATGGGTTGTCACCTTGTGCACGGTCAGCATGAGCACTGTCACCAAGGGACTATAACTATTTTTCAGTGCCGCCATGTGCACTCTCACCTTGGACACTATCACCACGAGCACTGTCACCATGAGTACTGTCATCATGGGCAATGGCACAGCCACCATCTGCAATCTTACCATGGTCACTATCACTGTGAGCACTGTCACCAATGGAACTACCAACATGGGCACTGTCATCATGAGCACTTTCACCATACGAACTCTCACCATGGGCACTATGAACGTGAGAACGGTCACCATGGGCACTGTCACCATGAGCATTGTCATCATAGGCAATGTCACCGTGAGAACTATCACCATGCACACTGTCCACAAGGGCACTATCACATTGAGTTGTATCACCATGTGTACTGTCATCTTGGGCACAGTCACCATGGGCACACTCATCAAGTACACTATCACTATGCTCACTATTACTCTGAACACTGTCACCATGGGCACCGTAACCATGGGCACTATCACCGGGAGCATTATCAGCATCGGCACAACAGGCGTGATAACTGTCACCATGGGTCATATCACCGTGAGCACGGTTGCCATGGGCACTGTCATGATGTGCAATGCCCCATTGGTACTCTCACCATGGGAACTGCCACCAGGAGCACTGTCACCATGAGCACTGACACCACGATCACTGCCACCGAGGGCACTGCAACCATGAGCACTGTCACCATGAGAACTGTTACTATGAGAAATGTAACCATGGGCAATTTCTCGATGAGTACTCTCACCATGGGTATTTTCACCTTGGGCACTCTCAACGTAAACAGTATTACCATGAGCACTTTCACTGTGAGCACTGTCACCATGGGCACTGTCACAATGCGGAGTGTCACCATGAGCCATGTCACCATGGGAAATGTCACCATGAGAAGTGTCACCATAGGCAATGTCACCATGGGCAATGTCACCATGGGAAATGCCATTTTGAGCACTGTCACCATGGGTACTGCAACCATGAGTACTGTCACCATGAGTACTGTCACCATTGCGAGTATCACCATGTGCACTGTCACCATGAGCACTATCACAATGAGAACTGTCAGCGTGGGCACTGTCACTGTTTGCAAGGGCACCATGGCCACTTCCACCATGGGCAATGTCACCATGGGCACTATCACTGTGAGCACTGTCAACATGAGCACGTCACCATGGGCACTGTCAACATGGGTACTATCTCAAAGGGCAATGACACCATGAGCATTGTCAGGATGGGCAATTTCACCATGAGCACTGTCACCAAAGGCACTATCGGCATGAGCAATGTCACTGTGGGCCGTGTCACCATGGGCACTATCCCCATGGTTAATGTTATCATTGGCACTTTCCCCGTGAGCACTGTCACCCTGGGCACTGTCATCATGGGCACGGTCACCGTGAGCACTATCTGCATGAGCACAGCCACTGTGAACACCATCACCATAATCACTGGCCTCATCGGTACTGTCACCATGAGCACTGCCACAATGAGCACTGTCAGCATGGGCACTTCCCCCATGAGCACTGTCACTATGAGAACTGCTACCATGGGTATTTTCACCATGAGTACTGTCACCCTGTGTATTGTCACCATTTGCACTGTCACCATGAAGACTATAACCGTGAGCGCTATCACCATGAGATCTCTCACCATGGTCACTGTCACCATGGCACCTTGCACAATGGGGGCTGTCAACATGAGTGCTGTTACCATTGGCACTATCACTGTGAGCATTCTCACTGTGGTCAGTGTCACCATGGGCACTGTCACCATGAGCACTGTCACCATAGGCAATGTCACCGTGGTCAGTGTCACCATGAGCACTGTCAACATGGGCACTCATACAGTGGGCACTGTCACTGTGAGCACTGTCACCATGGGTACTGCCACCATAAGCAGTGTCTCTGTGAGTACTGTCAGCATGGGTTTTACCGTGAGCACTGTCACCATGAGCCCTGTCACCATTTTTTAGTGACACCATGTGCACTACCACCATGCGCACTCTCACCATGGGCACTGTCACCGAGAAAACTGTCACCATAAGTACTGACTTCATGGGCACTGTCACCAAAGGCACGGCCAACATGTGAACTGTAACCATTGTCAGTATCACTGTGAGAAGTGTAACCATGGGAATTACCACCATAGGCACTGTCATCATGAGCACGTTCAGAACGGGAACTGTCACCATGGGCACTATCACCGTGAGGACTCTCACCATGGGAATTATCGCCATGGGCACTATCAGCATTAGAACTGTCACCGTGGTCACTGTCACGATGGAATTTGTCACTGTGAACACTGTCACGATAGGCAAAGTCACGGTTTGCACTGTCCCCTTGGGCCCTGTCACAGTGAGTACTATCACTTTGACGGTGGTGGCCATGGGTACTGCCACCATGGACACTACCAACTTGAGAATTATCACCATTTGTTCTCTCAGCGTGGTCACGGTCAACAAGTGCACTCTCACTATGCTCACTATGACCGTGAACACTGTCACCATGGGCACCTTAATCATGGGCACTATCACCGTGAGCACTATCACCATCGGCACTATCACTGTGATCACTGTCCCCATAGACACTATCATGGTGAGCACAGTTAACATGAGCATTGTAACTGTGAGCACTGTCACAATGGGTAATGCAACCATGAGCCCAGTCACCGTGAGCACTGTCAGCATGGGTTGTCACCTTGTGCACGGTCAGCATGAGCACTGTCACCATGGGCACTATAACTATTTTTCAGTGCCACCATGTGCACTGTCACCTTGGACACTATCACCACGAGCACTGTCACCATGAGTACTGTCATCATGGGCAATGGCACAGCCACCATCTGCAATCTTACCATGGTCACTATCACTGTGAGCACTGTCACCTATGGAACTACCAACATGGGCACTGTCATCATAAGCACTTTCACCATACGAACTCTCACCATGGGCACTATGAACGTGAGAACGGTCAAAATGGGCACTGTCACCATGAGCATTGTCATCATAGGCAATGTCACCGTGAGAACTATCACCATGCGCACTGTCCACAAGGGTACTATCACATTGAGTTGTATCACCATGTGTACTGTCATCTTGGGCACAGTCACCATGGGCACACTCACCAAGTACACTATCACTATGCTCACTATTACTCTGAACACTGTCACCATGGGCACCGTAACCATGGGCACTATCACCGGGAGCATTATCAGCATCGGCTCAACAGGCGTGATAACTGTCACCATGGGTCATATCACCGTGAGCACGGTTGCCATGGGCACTGTCACGATGTGCAATGCCCCATTGGTACTCTCACCATGGGAACTGCCACCATGAGCACTGTCACCATGAGATCTGTTACTATGAGAAATGTAACCATGGGCAATTTCTCCATGAGTACTCTCACCATGGGTATTTTCACCTTGGGCACTCTCAACGTAAACAGTATTACCATGAGCACTTTCACTGTGAGCACTGTCACCATGGGCACTGTCACAATGCGGAGTGTCACCATGAGCCATGTCACCATGGGAAATGTCACCGTGAGAAGTGTCACCATAGGCAATGTCACCATGGGCAATGTCACCATGGGAAATGCCATTTTGAGCACTGTCACCATGGGTACTGCAACCATGAGTACTGTCACCATGAGTACTATCACCATTGGCAGTATCACCAGGCGCACTGTCACCATGGGCACTATCACCATGACAACTCTCAGAGTGAGCACTGTCACTGTGGGCACTGCCATCGTGAGCAATTCCACCATGGGCAATGTCACCATGGGCACTAACGTTGTGAGCACTCTCAACATGAGCACGTCACCATGAGCCCTGTCACCATGGGCAATGTCACTGTGAGAAGTTTCACCATAGGCAATGTCACCGTGGGCAC
Organism: Mesoplodon bidens; assembly: GCF_964165515.1. Taxonomy (NCBI): domain Eukaryota; kingdom Metazoa; phylum Chordata; class Mammalia; order Artiodactyla; family Ziphiidae; genus Mesoplodon; species Mesoplodon bidens. Next base: position 25,847,406 of record NC_138170.1, on the reverse strand, counting down.
TGTCACCATGGTCACTGCCACCACTGTCACTGTCATTTTGAGCACTGTCACCATGGGTACTGCAACCATGAGCACTGTCACCATGAGCACTGTCACCATTGCGAGTATCACCATGTGCACTGTCACCATGAGCACTATCACAATGAGGACTGTCATCCTGGGCACTGTCACTGTTGGCAAGGCACCATGGCCACATCCACAATGGGCAATGTCACCATGGGCACTATCACTGTGAGCACTGTCAACATGAGCACGTCACCATGAGCACTGTCAACATGGGTACTATCTCAAAGGGCAATGTCACCATGAGCATTGTCAGGATGGGCAATTTCACCATGAGCACTGTCACCAAAGGCACTATCGCCATGAGCAATGTCACTGTGGGCCGTGTCACCAGGGGCACTATCACCATGGTTAATGTTATCATTGGCACTTTCCCCGTGAGCACTGTCACCCTGGGCAATGTCATCATGGGCACTGTCACCGTGAGCAATATCTCCATGAGCACAGCCACTGTGAACACCATCACCATAATCACTTGCCTCATTTGTACTGTCACCATGAGCACTGCCACAATGAGCACTGTCAGGATGGGCACTTCCCCCATGAGCACTGTCACTATGAGAACTGCTACCATGGGTATATTCACCATGAGTACTGTCACCCTGTGTATTGTCACCATTTGCACTGTCACCATGAAGACTATAACCGTGAGCGCTATCACCATGAGATCTCTCACCATGGTCACTGTCACCATGGCACCTTCCACAATGGGGGCTGTCAACATGAGTGCTGTCACCATTGGCACTATCACTGTGAGCATTCTCACTGTGGTCAGTGTCACCATGGGCACTGTCACCATGAGCACTGTCACCATAGGCAATGTCACCTTGGTCAGTGTCACCATGAGCACTGTCAACATGGGCACTCATACAGTGGGCACTGTCACTGTGAGCACTGTCACCATGGGTACTGCCACCATGAGCAGTGTCTCTGTGAGTACTGTCAGCATGGGTTTTTACTTTGAGCACTGTCACCATGAGCCCTGTCACCATTTTTCAGTGACACCATGTGCACTACCACCATGCGCACTCTCACCATGGGCACTGTCACCGAGAAAACTGTCACCATAAGTACTGTCTTCATGGGCACTGTCACCAAGGGCACGGCCAACATGTGAACTGGAACCATTGTCAGTATCACTATCAGAAGTGTCACCATGGGAATTCCCAACATAGGAACTGTCATCCTTAGCACTTTCAGAAAGGGAACTGTCACAATGGGCACTATCACCGTGAGGACTCTCACCACGGGAATTATCGCCATGGGCACTATCAGCATTAGAACTGTCACCGTGGTCACTGTCACGATGGAATTTGTCACTGTGAGCACTGTCACGATAGGCAAAGTCACGGTTTGCACTGTCCCTTTGGGCCCTGTCACAGTGAGCACTATCACTTTGACGGTGATGTCCATGGGCACTGCCTCCATGGACACTACCAACTTGAGAATTATCACCATTTGTTCTCTCAGCGTGGTCACGGTCAACAAGTGCACTCTCACTATGCTCACTATGACCGTGAACACTGTCACCATGGGCACCGTAATCATGGGCACTATCACCGTGAGCACTATCACCATCGGCACTATCACTGTGATCACTGTCACCATAGACACTATCATGGTGAGCACCGTTAACATGAGCATTGTAACTGTGAGCACTGTCACAATGGGTAATGCAACCATGAGCCCAGTCACCGTGAGCACTGTCAGCATGGGTTGTAACCTTGTGCACGGTCAGCATGAGCACTGTTACCATGGGCACTATAACTATTTTTCAGTGCCACCATGTGCACTGTCACCTTGGACACTATCACCACGAGCACTGTCACCATGAGTACTGTCATCATGGGCAATGGCACAGCCACCATCTGCAATCTTACCATGGTCACTATCACTGTGAGCACTGTCACCAATGGAACTACCAACATGGGCACTGTCATCATGAGCACTTTCACCATACGAACTCTCACCATGGGCACTATGAACGTGAGAACGGTCACCATGGGCACTGTCACCATGAGCATTGTCATCATAGGCAATGTCACCGTGAGAACTATCACCATGCGCACTGTCCACAAGGGCACTATCACATTGAGTTGTATCACCATGTGTACTGTCATCTTGGGCACAGTCACCATGGGCACACTCACGAAGTACACTATCACTATGCTCACTATTACTCTGAACACTGTCACCATGGGCACCGTAACCATGGGCACTATCACCGGGAGCATTATCAGCATCGGCACAACAGGCGTGATAACTGTCACCATGGGTCATATCACCGTGAGCACGGTTGCCATGGGCACTGTCACGATGTGCAATGCCCCATTGGTACTCTCACCATGGGAACTGCCACCATGAGCACTGTCACCATGAGCACTGACACCACGATCACTGCCACCGAGGGCACTGCCACCATGAGCACTGTCACTATGAGAACTGTTACTATGTGAAATGTAACCATGGGCAATTTCTCGATGAGTACTCTCACCATGGGTATTTTCACCTTGGGCACTCTCAACGTAAACAGTATTACCATGAGCAGTTTCACTGTGAGCACTGTCACCATGGGCACTGTCACAATGCGGAGTGTCACCATGAGCCATGTCACCATGGGAAATGTCACCGTGAGAAGTGTCACCATAGGCAATGTCACCATGGGCAATGTCACCATGGGAAATGCCATTTTGAGCACTGTCACCATGGGTACTGCAACCATGAGTACTGTCACCATGAGTACTGTCACCATTGGCAGTATCACCAGGCGCACTGTCACCATGGGCACTATCACCATGACAACTCTCAGAGTGAGCACTGTCACTGTGGGCACTGCCATCGTGAGCAATTCCACCATGGGCAATGTCACCATGTGCACTAACGCTGTGAGCACTCTCAACATGAGCACATCACCATGAGCCCTGTCACCATGGACAATGTCACTGTGAGAAGTTTCACCATAGGCAATGTCACCGTGGGCACTGTCACCATGGTCACTGCCACCACTGTCACTGTCATTTTGAGCACTGTCACCATGGGTACTGCAACCATGAGCACTGTCACCATGAGCACTGTCACCATTGCGAGTATCACCATGTGCACTGTCACCATGGGCACTATCACAATGAGAACTGTCAGCGTGGGCACTGTCACTGTTGGCAAGGGCACCATGGCCACTTCCACCATGGGCAATGTCACCATGGGCACTATCACTGTGAGCACTGTCAACATGAGCACGTCACCATGGGCACTGTCAACATGGGTACTATCTCAAAGGGCAATGTCACCATGAGCATTGTCAGGATGGGCAATTTCACCATGGGCACTGTCACCAAAGGCACTATCGCCATGAGCAATGTCACTGTGGGCCGTGTCACCAGGGGCACTATCACCGTGGTTAATGTTATCATTGGCACTTTCCCCTTGAGCACTGTCACCCTGGTCACTGTCATCATGGGCACGGTCACCGTGAGCACTATCTCCATGAGCACAGCCACTGTGAACACCATCACCATAATCACTGGCCTCATTGGTACTGTCACCATGAGCACTGCCACAATGAGCACTGTCAGCATGGGCACTTCCCCCATGAGCACTGTCACTATGAGAACTGCTACCATGGGTATTTTCACCATGAGTACTGTCACCCTGTGTATTGTCACCATTTGCACTGTCACCATGAAGACTATAACCGTGAGCGCTATTACCATGAGATCTCTCACCATGGTCACTGTCACCATGGCACCTTGCACAATGGGGGCTGTCAACATGAGTGCTGTCACCATTGGCTTTATCACTGTGAGCATTCTCACTGTGGTCAGTGTCACCATGGGCACTGTCACCATGAGCACTGTCACCATAGGCAATGTCACCGTGGTCAGTGTCACCATGAGCACTGTCAACATGGGCACTCATACAGTGGGCACTGTCACTGTGAGCACTGTCACCATGGGTACTGCCACCATGAGCAGTGTCTCTGTGAGTACTGTCAGCATGGGTTTTTACCGTGAGCACTGTCACCATGAGCCCTGTCACCATTTTTCAGTGACACCATGTGCACTACCACCATGCGCACTCTCACCATGGGCACTGTCACCGAGAAAACTGTCACCATAAGTACTGTCTTCATGGGCACTGTCACCAAGGGCACGGCCAACATGTGAACTGTAACCATTGTCAGTATCACTGTGAGAAGTGTCACCATGGGAATTACCAACATAGGCACTGTCATCCTTAGCACTTTCAGAACGGGAACTGTCACAATGGGCACTATCACCGTGAGGACTCTCACCACGGGAATTATCGCCATGGGCACTATCAGCATTAGAACTGTCACCGTGGTCACTGTCACGATGGAATTTGTCACTGTGAGCACTGTCACGATAGGCAAAGTCACGGTTTGCACTGTCCCCTTGGGCCCTGTCACAGTGAGCACTATCACTTTGACGGTGATGTCCATGGGCACTGCCACCATGGACACTACCAACTTGAGAATTATCACCATTTGTTCTCTCAGCGTGGTCACGGTAAACAAGTGCACTAACACTATGCTCACTATGACCGTGAACACTGTCACCATGGGCACCTTAATCATGGGCACTAGCACTGTGAGCACTATCACCATCGGCACTATCACTGTGATCACTGTCACCATAGACGCTATCATGGTGAGCACAGTTAACATGAGCATTGTAACTGTGAGCACTGTCACAATGGGTAATGCAACCATGAGCCCAGTCACCGTGAGCACTGTCAGCATGGGTTGTCACCTTGTGCACGGTCAGCATGAGCACTGTCACCATGGGCACTATAACTATTTTTCAGTGCCACCATGTGCACTGTCACCTTGGACACTATCACCACGAGCACTGTCACCATGAGTACTGTCATCATGGGCAATGGCACAGCCACCATCTGCAATCTTACCATGGTCACTATCACTGTGAGCACTGTCACCAATGGAACTACCAACATGGACACTGTCATCATGAGCACTTTCACCATACGAACTCTCACTATGGACACTATGAACGTGAGAACGGTCACCATGGGCACTGTCACCATGGGAAATGTCACCATGAGAAGTGTCACCATAGGCAATGTCACCATGGGCAATGTCACCATGGGAAATGCCATTTTGAGCACTGTCACCATGGGTACTGCAACCATGAGTACTGTCACCATGAGTACTGTCACCATTGGCAGTATCACCAGGCGCACTGTCACCATGGGCACTATCACCATGACAACTCTCAGAGTGAGCACTGTCACTGTGGGCACTGCCATCGTGAGCAATTCCACCATGGGCAATGTCACCATGGGCACTAACGTTGTGAGCACTCTCAACATGAGCACGTCACCATGAGCCCTGTCACCATGGGCAATGTCACTGTGAGAAGTTTCACCATAGGCAATGTCACCGTGGGCACTGTCACCATGGTCACTGCCACCACTGTCACTGTCATTTTGAGCACTGTCACCATGGGTACTGCAACCATGAGCACTGTCACCATGAGCACTGTCACCATTGCGAGTATCACCATGTGCACTGTCACCATGAGCACTATCACAATGAGAACTGTCAGTGTGGGCACTGTCACTGTTGGCAAGGCACCATGGCCACTTCCACCATGGGCAATGTCACCATGGGCACTATCACTGTGAGCACTGTCAACATGAGCACGTCACCATGGGCACTGTCAACATGGGTACTATCTCAAAGGGCAATGTCACCATGAGCATTGTCAGGATGGGCAATTTCACCATGGGCACTGTCACCAAAGGCACTATCGCCATGAGCAATGTCACTGTGGGCCGTGTCACCAGGGGCACTATCACCATGGTTAATGTTATCATTGGCACTTTCCCCGTGAGCACTGTCACCCTGGGCACTGTCATCATGGGCACGGTCACTGTGAGCAATATCTCCATGAGCACAGCCACTGTGAACACCATCACCATAATCACTGGCCTCATTGGTACTGTCACCATGAGCACTGCCACAATGAGCACTGTCAGCATGGGCACTTCCCCCATGAGCACTGTCACTATGAGAACTGCTACCATGGGTATTTTCACCATGAGTACTGTCACCCTGTGTATTGTCACCATTTGCACTGTCACCATGAAGACTATAACCGTGAGCGCTATCACCATGAGATCTCTCACCATGGTCACTGTCACCATGGCACCTTGCACAATGGGGGCTGTCAACATGAGTGCTGTCACCATTGGCACTATCACTGTGAGCATTCTCACTGTGGTCAGTGTCACCATGGGCACGGTCACCATGAGCACTGTCACCATAGGCAATGTCACCGTGGTCAGTGTCACCATGAGCACTGTCAACATGGGCACTCATACAGTGGGCACTGTCACTGTGAGCACTGTCACCATGGGTACTGCCACCATGAGCAGTGTCTCTGTGAATACTGTCAGCATGGGTTTTTACCGTGAGCACTGTCACCATGAGCCCTGTCACCATTTTTTAGTGACACCATGTGCACTACCACCATGCGCACTCTCACCATGGGCACTGTCACCGAGAAAACTGTCACCATAAGTACTGTCTTCATGGGCACTGTCACCAAGGGCACGGCCAACATGTGAACTGTAACCATTGTCAGTATCACTGTGAGAAGTGTCACCATGGGAATTACAAACATAGGCACTGTCATCATGAGCACTTTCAGAACGGGAACTGTCACCATGGGCACTATCACCGTGAGGACTCTCACCACGGGACTTATCGCCATGGGCACTAACAGCATTAGAACTGTCACCGTGGTCACTGTCACGATGGAATTTGTCACGGTGAGCACTGTCACGATAGGCAAAGTCACGGTGTGCACTGTCCCCTTGGGCCCTGTCACAGTGAGCAGTATCACTTTGAAGGTGGTGGCCATGGGCTCTGCCACCATGGACACTACCAACTTGAGAATTATCACCATTTGATCTCTCAGTATTGTCACGGTCAACAAGTGCACTCTCACTGTGCTCACTATGACCGTGAACTCTGACAACATGGGCACCTTAATCATGGGCACTATCACCGTGAGCACTATCACCATCGGCACTATCACTGTGATCACTGTCACCATAGACACTATCATGGTGAGCACAGTTAACATGAGCATCGTAACTGTGAGCACTGTCACAATGGGTAATGCAACCATGAGCCCAGTCACCGTGAGCACTGTCAGCATGGGTTGTCACCTTGTGCACGGTCAGCATGAGCACTGTCACCAAGGGACTATAATTATTTTTCAGTGCCGCCATGTGCACTGTCACCTTGGACACTATCACCACGAGCACTGTCACAATGAGTACTGTCATCATGGGCAATGGCACAGCCACCATCTGCAATCTTACCATGGTCACTATCACTGTGAGCACTGTCACCAATGGAACTACCAACATGGGCACTGTCATCATGAGCACTTTCACCATACGATCTCTCACCATGGGCACTATGAACGTGAGAACGGTCACCATGGGCACTGTCACCATGAGCATTGTCATCATAGGCAATGTCACCGTGAGAACTATCACCATGCGCACTGTCCACAAGGGCACTATCACATTGAGTTGTATCACCATGTGTACTGTCATCTTGGGCACAGTCACCATGGGTACACTCACGAAGTACACTATCACTATGCTCACTATTACTCTGAACACTGTCACCATGGGCACCGTAACCATGGGCACTATCACCGGGAGCATTATCAGCATCGGCACAACAGGCGTGATAACTGTCACCATGGGTCATATCACCGTGAGCACGGTTGCCATGGGCACTGTCACGATGTGCAATGCCCCATTGGTACTCTCACCATGGGAACTGCCACCATGAGCACTGTCACCATGAGCACTGACACCACGATCACTGCCACCGAGGGCACTGCCACCATGAGCACTGTCACCATGAGAACTGTTACTATGAGAAATGTAACCATGGGCAATTTCTCGATCAGTACTCTCACCATGGGTATTTTCACCTTGGGCACTCTCAACGTAAACAGTATTACCATGAGCACTTTCACTGTGAGCACTGTCACCATGGGCACTGTCACAATGCGGAGTGTCACCATGAGCCATGTCACCATGGGAAATGTCACCGTGAGAACTGTCACCATAGGCAATGTCACCATGGGCAATGTCACCATGGGAAATGCCATTTTGAGCACTGTCACCATGGGTACTGCAACCATGAGTACTGTCACCATGAGTACTGTCACCATTGGCAGTATCACCAGGCGCACTGTCACCATGGGCACTATCACCATGACAACTCTCAGAGTGAGCACTGTCACTGTGGGCACTGCCATCGTGAGCAATTCCACCATGGGCAATGTCACCATGGGCACTAACGTTGTGAGCACTCTCAACATGAGCACGTCACCATGAGCTTTGTCACCATGGGCAATGTCACTGTGAGAAGTTTCACCATAGGCAATGTCACCGTGGGCACTGTCACCATGGTCACTGCCACCACTGTCACTGTCATTTTGAGCACTGTCACCATGGGTACTGCAACCATGATCACTGTCACCATGAGCACTGTCACCATTGCGAGTATCACCATGTGCACTGTCACCATGAGCACTATCACAATGAGAACTCTCAGCGTGGGCACTGTCACTGTTGGCAAGGGCACCATGGCCACTTCCACCATGGGCAATGTCACCATGGGCACTATCACTGTGAGCACTGTCAACATGAGCACGTCACCATGGGCACTGTCAACATGGGTACTATCTCAAAGGGCAATGTCACCATGAGCATTGTCAGGATGGGCAATTTCACCATGAGCACTGTCACCAAAGGCACTAACGCCATGAGCAATGTCACTGTGGGCCGTGTCACCAGGGTCACTATCACCATGGTTAATGTTATCATTGGCACTTTCCCCGTGAGCACTGTCACCCTGGGCAATGTCATCATGGGCACGGTCACCGTGAGCACTATCTCCATGAGCACAGCCACTGTGAACACCATCACCATAATCACTGGCCTCATCGGTACTGTCACCATGAGCACTGCCACAATGAGCACTGTCAGCATGAGCACTTCCCCCATGAGCACTGTCACTATGACAACTGCTACCATGGGTATTTACACCATGAGTACTGTCACCCTGTGTATTGTCACCATTTGCACTGTCACCATGAAGACTATAACCGTGAGCGCTATCACCATGAGATCTCTCACCATGGTCACTGTCACCATGGCACCTTGCACAATGGGGGCTGTCAACATGAGTGCTGTCACCATTGGCACTATCACTGTGAGCATTCTCACTGTGGTCAGTGTCACCATGGGCACTGTCACCATGAGCACTGTCACCACAGGCAATGTCACCGTGGTCAGTGTCACCATGAGCACTGTCAACATGGACACTCATACAGTGGGCACTGTCACTGTGAGCACTGTCACCATGGGTACTGCCACCATAAGCAGTGTCTCTGTGAGTACTGTCAGCATGGGTTTTTACCGTGAGCACTGTCACCATGAGCCCTGTCACCATTTTTTAGTGACACCATGTGCACTACCACCATGCGCACTCTCACCGTGGGCACTGTCACCGAGAAAACTGTCACCATAAGTACTGTCTTCATGGGCACTCTCACCAAGGGCACGGCCAACATGTGAACTGTAACCATTGTCAGTATCACCGTGAGAAGTGTCACCATGGGAATTACCAACATAGGCACTCTCATCATGAGCACTTTAAGAACGGGAACTGTCACCATGGGCACTATCACCGTGAGGACTCTCACCATGGGAATTATCGCCATGGGCACTATCAGCATTAGAACTGTCACCGTGGTCACTGTCACGATGGAATTTGTCACGGTGAGCAGTGTCACGATAGGCAAAGTCACGGTTTGCACTGTCCCCTTGGGCCCTGTCACAGTGAGCACTATCACTTTGACGGTGGTGGCCATGGGCACTGCCACCATGGACCCTACCACCTTGAGAATTATCACCATTTGTTCTCTCAGCGTGGTCACGGTCAACAAGTGCAGTCTCAGTATGCTCACTATGACCGTGAACACTGTCACCATGGGCACCTTAATCATGGGCACTATCACTGTGAGCACTATCACCATCGGCACTATCACTGTGATCACTGTCACCATAGACACTATCATGGTGAGCACAGTTAACATGAGCATTGTAACTGTGAGCACTGTCACAATGGGTAATGCAACCATGAGCCCAGTCACCGTGAGCACTATCAGCATGGGTTGTCACCTTGTGCACGGTCAGCATGAGCACTGTCACCATGAGCAGTATAACAATTTTTCAGTGCCAACATGTGCACTGTCACCTTGGACACTATCACCACGAGCACTGTCACCATGAGTACTGTCATCATGGGCAATGGCACAGCCACCATCTGAAATCTTACCATGGTCACTATCACTGTGAGCACTGTCACCAATGGAACTACCAACATGGGCACTGTCATCATGGGCACTTTCACCATGCGAACTCTCAACATGGGCACTATAAACGTGAGAACGGTCACCATGGGCACTGTCACCATGAGCATTGTCATCATAGGCAATGTCACCGTGAGAACTATCACCATGCGCACTGCCCACAAGGGCACTATCACATTGAGTTGTATCACCATGTGTACTGTCATCTTGGGCACAGTCACCATGGGCACACTCACCAAGTACACTATCACTATGCTCACTATTACTCTGAACACTGTCACCATGGGCACCGTAACCATGGGCACTATCACCGGGAGCATTATCAGCATCGGCACAACAGGCGTGATAACTGTCACCATGGGTCATATCACCGTGAGCACGGTTGCCATGGGCACTGTCACGATGTGCAATGCCCCATTTGTACTCTCACCATGGGAACTGCCACCATGAGCACTGTCACCATGAGCACTGACACCACCATCACTGCCACCGAGGGCACTGCAACCATGAGCACTGTCACCATGAGAACTGTTACTATGAGAAATGTAACCATGGGCAATTTCTCGATGAGTACTCTCACCATGGGTATTTTCACCTTGGGCACTCTCAACGTAAACAGTATTACCATGAGCACTTTCATTGTGAGCACTGTCACCAAGGGCACTGTCACAATGCGGAGTGTCACCATGATCCATGTCACCATGGGAAATGTCACGGTGAGAAGTGTCACCATAGGCAATGTCACCATGGGCAATGTCACCATGGGAAATGCCATTTTGAGCACTGTCAACATGGGTACTGCAACCATGAGTACTGTCACCATGAGTACTGTCACCATTGGCAGTATCACCAGGCGCACTGTCACCATGGGCACTATCACCATGACAACTCTCAGAGTGAGCACTGTCACTGTGGGCACTGCCATCGTGAGCAATTCCACCATGGGCAATGTCACCATGGGCACTAACGTTGTGAGCACTCTCAACATGAGCACGTCACCATGAGCCCTGTCACCATGGGCAATGTCACTGTGAGAAGTTTCACCATAGGCAATGTCACCGTGGGCACTGTCACCATGGTCACTGCCACCACTGTCACTGTCATTTTGAGCACTGTCACCATGGGTACTGCAACCATGAGCACTGTCACCATGAGCACTGTCACCATTGCGAATATCACCATGTGCACTGTCACCATGAGCACTATCACAATGAGAACTGTCAGCGTGGGCACTGTCACTGTTGGCAGGGGCACCATGGCCACTTCCACCATGGGCAATGTCACCATGGGCACTATCACTGTGAGCACTGTCAACATGAGCACGTCACCATGGGCACTGTCAACATGGGTACTATCTCAAAGGGCAATGTCACCATGAGCATTGTCAGGATGGGCAATTTCACCATGAGCACTGTCACCAAAGGCACTATCGCCATGAGCAATGTCACTGTGGGCCGTGTCACCAGGGGCACTATCCCCATGGTTAAAGTTATCATTGGCACTTTCCCCGTGAGCACTGTCACCCTGGGCACTGTCATCATGGGCACGGTCACCGTGAGCACTATCTCCATGAGCACAGCCACTGTGAACACCATCACCATAATCACTGGCCTCATCGGTACTGTCACCATGAGCACTGCCACAATGAGCACTGTCAGCATGGGCACTTCCCCCATGAGCACTGTCACTATGAGAACTGCTACCATGGGTATTTTCACCATGAGTACTGTCACCCTGTGTATTGTCACCATTTGCACTGTCACCATGAAGACTATAACCGTGAGGGCTATCACCATGAGATCTCTCACCATGGTCACTGTCACCATGGCACCTTGCACAATGGGGGCTGTCAACATGAGTGCTGTCACCATTGGCACTATCACTGTGAGCATTCTCACTGTGGTCAGTGTCACCATGGGCACGGTCACCATGAGCACTGTCACCATAGGCAATGTCACCGTGGTCAGTGTCACCATGAGCACTGTCAACATGGGCACTCATACAGTGGGCACTGTCACTGTGAGCACTGTCACCATGGGTACTGCCACCATAAGCAGTGTCTCTGTGAGTACTGTCAGCATGGGTTTTTACCGTGAGCACTGTCACCATGAGCCCTGTCACCATTTTTTAGTGACACCATGTGCACTACCACCATGCGCACTCTCACCATGGGCACTGTCACCGAGAAAACTGTCACCATAAGTACTGTCTTCATGGGCACTGTCACCAAAGGCACGGCCAACATGTGAACTGTAACCATTGTCAGTATCACCGTGAGAAGTGTCACCATGGGAATTACCAACATAGGCACTGTCATCATGAGCACTTTCAGAACGGGAACTGTCACCATGGGCACTATCACCGTGAGGACTCTCACCATGGGAATTATCGCCATGGGCACTATCAGCATTAGAACTGTTACCGTGGTCACTGTCACGATGGAATTTGTCACTGTGAACACTGTCACGATAGGCAAAGTCACGGTTTGCACTGTCCCCTTGGGCCCTGTCACAGTGAGCACTATCACTTTGACGGTGGTGGCCATGGGCACTGCCACCATGGACACTACCAACTTGAGAATTATCAACATTTGTTCTCTCAGCGTGGTCACGGTCAAAAAGTGCAGTCTCACTATGCTCACTATGACCGTGAACACTGTCACCATGGGCACCTTAATCATGGGCACTATCACCGTGAGCACTATCACCATCAGCACTATCACTGTGATCACTGTCACCATAGACACTATCATGGTGAGCACAGTTAACATGAGCATTGTAACTGTGAGCACTGTCACAATGGGTAATGCAACCATGAGCCCAGTCACCGTGAGCACTGTCAGCATGGGTTGTCACCTTGTGCACGGTCAGCATGAGCACTGTCACCATGGGCACTATAACTATTTTTCAGTGCCACCATGTGCACTGTCACCTTGGACACTATCACCACGAGCACTGTCACCATGAGTACTGTCATCATGGGCAATGGCACAGCCACCATCTGCAATCTTACCATGGTTACTATCACTGTGAGCACTGTCACCAATGGAACTACCAACATGGGCACTGTCACCATGAGCACTTTCACCATACGAACTCTCACCATGGGCACTATGAACGTGAGAACGGTCACCATGGGCACTGTCACCATGAGCATTGTCATCATAGGCAATGTCACCGTGAGAACTATCACCATGCGCACTGTCCACAAGGGTACTATCACATTGAGTTGTATCACCATGTGTACCGTCATCTTGGGCACAGTCACCATGGGCACACTCACCAAGTACACTATCACTATGCTCACTATTACTCTGAGCACTGTCACCATGGGCACCGTAACCATGGGCACTATCACCGGGAGCATTATCAGCATCGGCTCAACAGGCGTGATAACTGTCACCATGGGTCATATCACCGTGAGCACGGTTGCCATGGGCACTGTCACGATGTGCAATGCCCCATTGGTACTCTCACCATGGGAACTGACACCATGAGCACTGTCACCATGAGAACTCTTACTATGAGAAATGTAACCATGGGCAATTTATCGATGAGTACTCTCACCATGGGTATTTTCACCTTGGGCACTCTCAACGTAAACAGTATTACCATGAGCACTTTCACTGTGAGCACTGTCACCATGGGCACTGTCACAATGTGGAGTGTCAACATGAGCCATGTCACCATGGGAAATGTCACCGTGAGAAGTGTCACCATAGGCAATGTCACCATGGGCAATGTCACCATGGGAAATGCCATTTTGAGCACTGTCACCATGGGTACTGCAACCATGAGTACTGTCACCATGAGTACTGTCACCATTGGCAGTATCACCAGGCGCACTGTCACCATGGGCACTATCACCATGACAACTCTCAGAGTGAGCACTGTCACTGTGGGCACTGCCATCGTGAGCAATTCCACCATGGGCAATGTCACCATGGGCACTAACGTTTTGAGCACTCTCAACATGAGCATGTCACCATGAGCCCTGTCACCATGGGCAATGTCACTCTGAGAAGTTTCACCATAGGCAATGTCACCGTGGGCACTGTCACCATGGTCACTGCCACCACTGTCACTGTCATTTTGAGCACTGTCACCATGGGTACTGCAACCATGAGCACTGTCACCATGAGCACTGTCACCATTGCGAGTATCACCATGTGCACTGTCACCATGAGCACTATCACAATGAGGACTGTCAGGGTGGGCACTGTCACTGTTGGCAAGGGCACCATGGCCACTTCCACCATGGGCAATGTCACCATAGGCACTATCACTGTGAGCACTGTCAATATGAGCACGTCATCATGGGCACTGTCAACATGGGTTCTATCTCAAAGGGCAATGTCACCATTAGCATTGTCAGGATGGGCAATTTCACCATGAGCACTGTCACCAAAGGCACTATCGCCATGAGCAATGTCACTGTGGGCCGTGTCAACAGGGGCACTATCACCATGGTTAATGTTATCATTGGCACTTTCCCCATGAGCACTGTCACCCTGGGCACTGTCATCATGGGCACGGTCACCGTGAGCACTATCTCCATGAGCACAGCCACTGTGAACACCAACACCATAATCAATGGCCTCATTGGTACTGTCACCATGAGCACTGCCACAATGAGCACTGTCAGCATGGGAACTTCCCCCATGAGCAATGTCACTATGAGAACTGCTACCATGGGTATTTTCACCATGAGTACTGTCACCCTGTGTATTGTCACCATTTGCACTGTCACCATGAAGACTATAACCGTGAGCGCTATCACCATGAGATCTCTCACCATGGTCACTGTCACCATGGCACCTTGCACAATGGGGGCTGTCAACATGAGTGCTGTCACAATTGGCACTATCACTGTGAGCATTCTCACTGTGGTCAGTGTCACGATGGGCACTGTCACCATGAGCACTGTCACCATAGGCAATGTCACCTTGGTCAGTGTCACCATGAGCACTGTCAACATGGGCACTCATACAGTGGGCACTGTCACTGTGAGCACTGTCACCATGGGTACTGCCACCATGATCAGTGTCTCTGTGAGTACTGTCAGCATGGGTTTTTACCGTGAGCACTGTCACCATGAGCCCTGTCACCATTTTTCAGTGACACCATGTGCACTACCACCATGCGCACTCTCACCATGGGCACTGTCACCGAGAAAACTGTCACCATAAGTACTGTCTTCATGGGCACTGTCACCAAGGGCACGGCCAACATGTGAACTGTAACCATTGTCAGTATCACTGTGAGAAGTGTCACCATGGGAATTACCAACATAGGCACTGTCATCCTTAGCACTTTCAGAACGGGAACTGTCACAATGGGCACTATCACCGTGAGGACTCTCACCACGGGAATTATCTCCATGGGCACTATCAGCATTAGAACTGTCACCGTGGTCACTGTCACGGTGGAATTTGTCACTGTGAGCACTGTCACGATAGGCAAAGTCACGGTTTGCACTGTCCCCTTGGGCCCTGTCTCAGTGAGCACTATCACATTGACGGTGATGTCCATGGGCACTGCCACCATGGACACTACCAACTTGAGACTTATCACCATTTGTTCTCTCAGCGTGGTCACGGTCAACACGGGCACTCTCACTATGCTCACTATGACCGTGAACACTGTCACCATGGGCACCTTAATCATGGGCACTATCACCGTGAGCACTATCACCATCGGCACTATCACTGTGATCACTGTCACCATAGACACTATCATGGTGAGCACAGTTAACATGAGCATTGTAACTGTGAGCACTGTCACAATGGGTAATGCAACCATGAGCCCAGTCACCGTGAGCACTGTCAGCATGGGTTGTCACCTTGTGCACCGTCAGCATGAGCACTGTCACCAAGGGACTATAAATATTTTTCAGTGCCGCCATGTGCACTGTCACCTTGGACACTATCACCACGAGCACTGTCACCATGAGTACTGTCATCATGGGCAATGGCACAGCCACCATCTGCAATCTTACCATGGTCACTATCACTGTGAGCACTGTTACCAATGGAACTACCAACATGGGCACTGTCATCATGAGCACTTTCACCATACGAACTCTCATCATGGGCACTATGAACGTGAGAACGGTCACCATGGGCACTGTCACCATGAGCATTGTCATCATAGGCAATGTCACCGTGAGAACTATCACCATGCGCACTGTCCACAAGGGTACTATCACATTGAGTTGTATCACCATGTGTACCGTCATCTTGGGCACAGTCACCATGGGCACACTCACCAAGTACACTATCACTATGCTCACTATTACTCTGAGCACTGTCACCATGGGCACCGTAACCATGGGCACTATCACCGGGAGCATTATCAGCATCGGCTCAACAGGCGTGATAACTGTCACCATGGGTCATATCACCGTGAGCACAGTTGCCATGGGCACTGTCACGATGTGCAATGCCCCATTGTTACTCTCACCATGGGAACTGGCACCATGAGCACTGTCACCATGAGAACTGTTACTATGAGAAATGTAACCATGGGCAATTTCTCGATGAGTACTCTCACCATGGGTATTTTCACCTTGGGCACTCTCAACGTAAACAGTATTACCATGAGCACTTTCACTGTGAGCACTGTCACCATGGGCATTGTCACAATGTGGAGTGTCACCATGAGCCATGTCACCATGGGAAATGTCACCGTGAGAAGTGTCACCATAGGCAATGTCACCATGGGCAATGTCACCATGGGAAATGCCATTTTGAGCAGTGTCACCATGGGTACTGCAACCATGAGTACTGTCACCATGAGTACTGTCACCATTGGCAGTATCACCAGGCGCACTGTCACCATGGGCACTATCACCATGACAACTCTCAGAGTGAGCACTGTCACTGTGGGCACTGCCATCGTGAGCAATTCCAACATGGGCAATGTCACCATGGGCACTAACGTTGTGAGCACTCTCAACATGAGCACGTCACCATGAGCCCTGTCACCATGGGCAATGTCACTGTGAGAAGTTTCACCATAGGCAATGTCACCGTGGGCACTGTCACCATGGTCACTGCCACCACTGTCACTGTCATTTTGAGCACTGTCACCATGGGTACTGCAACCATGAGCACTGTCACCATGAGCACTGTCACCATTGCGAGTATCACCATGTGCACTGTCACCATGAGCACTATCACAATGAGAACTGTCAGCCTGGGCACTATCACTGTTGGCAAGGCAGCATGGCCACTTCCACCATGGGCAATGTCACCATGGGCACTATCACTGTGAGCACTGTCAACATGAGCACGTCACCATGGGCACTGTCAACATGGGTACTATCTCAAAGGGCAATGTCACCATGAGCATTGTCAGGATGGGCAATTTCACCATGAGCACTGTCACCAAAGGCACTATCGCCATGAGCAATGTCACTGTGGGCCGTGTCACCAGGGGCACTATCACCATGGTTAATGTTATCATTGGCACTTTCCCCGTGAGCACTGTCACCCTGGGCACTGTCATCATGGGCACGGTCACCGTGAGCAATATCTCCATGAGCACAGCCACTGTGAACACCATCACCATAATCACTGGCCTCATTGGTACTGTCACCATGAGCACTGCCACAATGAGCACTGTCAGCATGGGCACTTCCCCCATGAGCACTGTCACTATGAGAACTGCTACCATGGGTATTTTCACCATGAGTACTGTCACCCTGTGTATTGTCACCATTTGCACTGTCACCATGAAGACTATAACCGTGAGCGCTATCACCATGAGATCTCTCACCATGGTCACTGTCACCATGGCACCTTGCACAATGGGGGCTGTCAACATGAGTGCTCTCACAATTGGCACTATCACTGTGAGCATTCTCACTGTGGTCAGTGTCACCATGGGCACTGTCACCATGAGCACTGTCACCATAGGCAATGTCACCGTGGTCAGTGTCACCATGAGCACTGTCAACATGGACACTCATACAGTGGGCACTGTCACTGTGAGCACTGTCACCATGGGTACTGCCACCATAAGCAGTGTCTCTGTGAGTACTGTCAGCATGGGTTTTTACCGTGAGCACTGTCACCATGAGCCCTGTCACCATTTTTTAGTGACACCATGTGCACTACCACCATGCGCACTCTCACCATGGGCACTGTCACCGAGAAAACTGTCACCATAAGTACTGTCTTCATGGGCACTGTCACCAAAGGCACGGCCAACATGTGAACTGTAACCATTGTCAGTATCACTGTGAGAAGTGTCACCATGGGAATTACCACCATAGGCACTGTCATCATGAGCACGTTCAGGACGGGAACTGTCACCATGGGCACTATCACCGTGAGGACTCTCACCATGGGAATTATCGCCATGGGCACTATCAGCATTAGAACTGTCACCGTGGTCACTGTCACGATGGAATTTGTCACTGTGAACACTGTCACGATAGGCAAAGTCACGGTTTGCACTGTCCCCTTGGGCCCTGTCACAGTGAGTACTATCACTTTGACGGTGGTGGCCATGGGTACTGCCACCATGGACACTACCAACTTGAGAATTATCACCATTTGTTCTCTCAGCGTGGTCACGGTCAACAAGTGCACTCTCACTATGCTCACTATGACCGTGAACACTGTCACCATGGGCACCTTAATCATGGGCACTATCACCGTGAGCACTATCACCATCGGCACTATCACTGTGATCACTGTCCCCATAGACACTATCATGGTGAGCACAGTTAACATGAGCATTGTAACTGTGAGCACTGTCACAATGGGTAATGCAACCATGAGCCCAGTCACCGTGAGCACTGTCAGCATGGGTTGTCACCTTGTGCACGGTCAGCATGAGCACTGTCACCATGGGCACTATAACTATTTTTCAGTGCCACCATGTGCATTGTCACCTTGGACACTATCACCACGAGCACTGTCACCATGAGTACTGTCATCATGGGCAATGGCACAGCCACCATCTGCAATCTTACCATGGTCACTATCACTGTGAGCACTGTCACCAATGGAACTACCAACATGGGCACTGTCATCATGAGCACTTTCACCATACGAACTCTCACCATGGGCACTATGAACGTGAGAACGGTCACCATGGGCACTGTCACCATGAGCATTGTCATCATAGGCAATGTCACCGTGAGAACTATCACCATGCGCACTGTCCACAAGGGTACTATCACATTGAGTTGTATCACCATGTGTACTGTCATCTTGGGCACAGTCACCATGGGCACACTCACCAAGTACACTATCACTATGCTCACTATTACTCTGAACACTGTCACCATGGGCACCGAAACCATGGGCACTATCACCGGGAGCATTATCAGCATCGGCTCAACAGGCGTGATAACTGTCACCATGGGTCATATCACCGTGAGCACGGTTGCCATGGGCACTGTCACGATGTGCAATGCCCCATTGGTACTCTCACCATGGGAACTGCCACCATGAGCACTGTCACCATGAGAACTGTTACTATGAGAAATGTAACCATGGGCAATTTCTCGATGAGTACTCTCACCATGGGTATTTTCACCTTGGGCACTCTCAACGTAAACAGTATTACCATGAGCACTTTCACTGTGAGCACTGTAACCATGCGCACTGTCACAATGCGGAGTGTCACCATGAGCCATGTCACCATGGGAAATGTCACCGTGAGAAGTGTCACCATAGGCAATGTCACCATGGGCAATGTCACCATGGGAAATGCCATTTTGAGCACTGTCACCATGGGTACTGCAACCATGAGTACTGTCACCATGAGTACTGTCACCATTGGCAGTATCACCAGGCGCACTGTCACCATGGGCACTATCACCATGACAACTCTCAGAGTGAGCACTGTCACTGTGGGCACTGCCATCGTGAGCAATTCCACCATGGGCAATGTCACCATGGGCACTAACGTTGTGAGCACTCTCAACATGAGCACGTCACCATGAGCACTGTCACCATGGGCAATGTCACTGTGAGAAGTTTCACCATAGGCAATGTCACCGTGGGCACTGTCACCATGGTCACTGCCACCACTGTCACTGTCATTTTGAGCACTGTCACCATGGGTACTGCAACCATGAGCACTGTCACCATGAGCACTGTCACCATTGCGAGTATCACCATGTGCACTGTCACCATGAGCACTATCACAATGAGGACTGTCAGCCTGGGCACTGTCACTGTTGGCAAGGCACCATGGCCACATCCACCATGGGCAATGTCACCATGGGCACTATCACTGTGAGCACTGTCAACATGAGCACGTCACCATGAGCACTGTCAACCTGGGTACTATCTCAAAGGGCAATGTCACCATGAGCATTGTCAGGATGGGCAATTTCACCATGAGCACTGTCACCAAAGGCACTATCGCCATGAGCAATGTCACTGTGGGCCGTGTCACCAGGGGCACTATCACCATGGTTAATGTTATCATTGGCACTTTCCCCGTGAGCACTGTCACCCTGGGCACTGTCATCATGGGCACTGTCACCGTGAGCAATATCTCCATGAGCACAGCCACTGTGAACACCATCACCATAATCACTTGCCTCATTTGTACTGTCACCATGAGCACTGCCACAATGAGCACTGTCAGCATGGGCACTTCCCCCATGAGCACTGTCACTATGAGAACTGCTACCATGGGTATTTTCACCATGAGTACTGTCACCCTGTGTATTGTCACCATTTGCACTGTCACCATGAAGACTATAACCGTGAGCGCTATCACCATGAGATCTCTCACCATGGTCACTGTCACCATGGCACCTTGCACAATGGGGGCTGTCAACATGAGTGCTGTCACCATTGGCACTCTCACTGTGAGCATTCTCACTGTGGTCAGTGTCACGATGGGCACTGTCACCATGAGCACTGTCACCATAGGCAATGTCACCTTGGTCAGTGTCACCATGAGCACTGTCAACATGGGCACTCATACAGTGGGCACTGTCACTGTGAGCACTGTCACCATGGGTACTGCCACCATGGGCAGTGTCTCTGTGAGTACTGTCAGCATGGGTTTTTACCGTGAGCACTGTCACCATGAGCCCTGTCACCATTTTTCAGTGACACCATGTGCACTACCACCATGCGCACTCTCACCATGGGCACTGTCACCGAGAAAACTGTCACCATAAGTACTGTCTTCATGGGCACTGTCACCAAGGGCACGGCCAACATGTGAACTGTAACCATTGTCAGTATCACTATGAGAAGTGTCACCATGGGAATTCCCAACATAGGAACTGTCATCCTTAGCACTTTCAGAAAGGGAACTGTCACAATGGGCACTATCACCGTGAGGACTCTCACCACGGGAATTATCGCCATGGGCACTATCAGCATTAGAACTGTCACCGTGGTCACTGTCACGATGGAATTTGTCACTGTGAGCACTGTCACGATAGGCAAAGTCACGGTTTGCACTGTCCCCTTGGGCCCTGTCACAGTGAGCACTATCACTTTGACGGTGATGTCCATGGGCACTGCCACCATGGACACTACCAACTTGAGAATTATCACCATTTGTTCTCTCAGCGTGGTCACGGTCAACAAGTGCAGTCTCAGTATGCTCACTATGACCGTGAACACTGTAACCATAGGCACCTTAATCATGGGCACTATCACTGTGAGCACTATCACCATCGGCACTATCACTGTGATCACTGTCACCATAGACACTATCATGGTGAGCACCGTTAACATGAGCATTGTAACTGTGAGCACTGTCACAATGGGTAATGCAACCATGAGCCCAGTCACCGTGAGCACTGTCAGCATGGGTTGTCACTTTGTGCACGGTCAGCATGAGCACTGTCACCATGGGCACTATAACTATTTTTCAGTGTCACCATGTGCACTGTCACCTTGGACACTATCACCACGAGCACTGTCACCATGAGTACTGTCATCATGGGCAATGGCACAGCCACCATCTGCAATCTTACCATGGTCACTATCACTGTGAGCACTGTCACCAATGGAACTACCAACATGGGCACTGTCATCATGAGCACTTTCACCATACGAACTCTCACCATGGGCACTATGAACGTGAGAACGGTCACCATGGGCACTGTCACCATGAGCATTGTCATCATAGGCAATGTCACCGTGAGAACTATCACCATGCGCACTGTCCACAAGGGCACTATCACATTGAGTTGTATCACCATGTGTACTGTCATCTTGGGCACAGTCACCATGGGTACACTCACGAAGTATACTATCACTATGCTCACTATTACTCTGAACACTGTCACCATGGGCACCGTAACCATGGGCACTATCACCGGGAGCATTATCAGCATCGGCACAACAGGCGTGATAACTGTCACCATGGGTCATATCACCGTGAGCACGGTTGCCATGGGCACTGTCACGATGTGCAATGCCCCATTGGTACTCTCACCATGGGAACTGCCACCATTAGCAATGTCACCATGAGCACTGACACCACGATCACTGCCCCCGAGGGCACTGCCACCATGAGCACTGTCACCATGAGAACTGTTACTATGTGAAATGTAATCATGGGCAATTTCTCGATGAGTACTCTCACCATGGGTATTTTCACCTTGGGCACTCTCAACGTAAACAG
This sequence comes from Mesoplodon bidens, assembly GCF_964165515.1. Lineage (NCBI taxonomy): Eukaryota > Metazoa > Chordata > Mammalia > Artiodactyla > Ziphiidae > Mesoplodon > Mesoplodon bidens. The sequence goes on along the minus strand of NC_138170.1, from coordinate 25,824,272 downwards.
TATTACCATGAGCACTTTCACTGTGAGCACTGTCACCATGGGCACTGTCACAATGCGGAGTGTCACCATGAGCCATGTCACCATGGGAAATGTCACCGTGAGAAGTGTCACCATAGGCAATGTCACCATGGGCAATGTCACCATGGGAAATGCCATTTTGAGCACTGTCACCATGGGTACTGCAACCATGAGTACTGTCACCATGAGTACTGTCACCATTGGCAGTATCACCAGGCGCACTGTCACCATGGGCACTATCACCATGACAACTCTCAGAGTGAGCACTGTCACTGTGGGCACTGCCATCGTGAGCAATTCCACCATGGGCAATGTCACCATGGGCACTAACGTTGTGAGCACTCTCAACATGAGCACGTCACCATGAGCCCTGTCACCATGGGCAATGTCACTGTGAGAAGTTTCACCATAGGCAATGTCACCGTGGGCACTGTCACCATGGTCACTGCCACCACTGTCACTGTCATTTTGAGCACTGTCACCATGGGTACTGCAACCATGAGCACTGTCACCATGAGCACTGTCACCATTGCGAGTATCACCATGTGCACTGTCACCATGAGCACTAACACAATGAGAACTGTCAGCGTGGGCACTGTCACTGTTGGCAAGGGCACCATGGCCACTTCCACCATGGGCAATGTCACCATGGGCACTATCACTGTGAGCACTGTCAACATGAGCACGTCACCATGGGCACTGTCAACATGGGTACTATCTCAAAGGGCAATGTCACCATGAGCATTGTCAGGATGGGCAATTTCACCATGAGCACTGTCACCAAAGGCACTAACGCCATGAGCAATGTCACTGTGGGCCGTGTCACCAGGGGCACTATCACCATGGTTAATGTTATCATTGGCACTTTCCCCGTGAGCACTGTCACCCTGGGCACTGTCATCATGGGCATGGTCACCGTGAGCACTATCTCCATGAGCACAGCCACTGTGAACACCATCACCATAATCACTGGCCTCATCGGTACTGTCACCATGGGCACTGCCACAATGAGCTCTGTCATCATGGGCACTTCCCCCATGATCACTGTCACTATGAGAACTGCTACCATGGGTATTTTCACCATGAGTACTGTCACCCTGTGTATTGTCACCATTTGCACTGTCACCATGAAGACTATAACCGTGAGCGCTATCACCATGAGATCTCTCACCATGGTCACTGTCACCATGGCACCTTGCACAATGGGGGCTGTCAACATGAGTGCTGTCACCATTGGCACTATCACTGTGAGCATTCTCACTGTGGTCAGTGTCACCATGGGCACTGTCACCATGAGCACTGTCACCATAGGCAATGTCACCGTGGTCAGTGTCACCATGAGCACTGTCAACATGGACACTCATACAGTGGGCACTGTCACTGTGAGCACTGTCACCATGGGTACTGCCACCATAAGCAGTGTCTCAGTGAGTACTGTCAGCATGGGTTTTTACCGTGAGCACTGTCACCATGAGCCCTGTCACCATTTTTTAGTGACACCATGTGCACTACCACCATGCGCACTCTCACCATGGGCACTGTCACCGAGAAAACTGTCACCATAAGTACTGTCTTCATGGGCACTGTCACCAAGGGCATGGCCAACATGTGAACTGTAACCATTGTCAGTATCACCGTGAGAAGTGTCACCATGGGAATTACCAACATAAGCAGTGTCATCATGAGCACTTTCAGAACGGGAACTGTCACCATGGGCACTATCACCGTGAGGATTCTCACCATGGGAATTATCACCATGGGCACTATCAGCATTAGAACTGTCACCGTGGTCACTGTCACGATGGAATTTGTCACGGTGAGCAGTGTCACGATAGGCAAAGTAACGGTTTGCACTGTCCCCTTGGGCCCTGTCACAGTGAGCACTATCACTTTGACGGTGGTGGCCATGGGCACTGCCACCATGGACACTACCACCTTGAGAATTATCACCATTTGTTCTCTCAGCGTGGTCACGGTCAACAAGTGCAGTCTCAGTATGCTCACTATGACCGTGAACACTGTCACCATGGGCACCTTAATCATGGGCACTATCACTGTGAGCACTATCACCATCGGCACTATCACTGTGATCACTGTCACCATAGACACTATCATGGTGAGCACAGTTAACATGAGCATTGTAACTGTGAGCACTGTCACAATGGGTAATGCAACCATGAGCCCAGTCACCGTGAGCAATATCAGCATGGGTTGTCACCTTGTGCACGGTCAGCATGAGCACTGTCACCATGGGCACTATAACTATTTTTCAGTGCCAACATGTGGACTGTCACCTTGGACACTATCACCACGAGCACTTTCACCATGAGTACTGTCATCATGGGCAATGGCACAGCCACCATCTGAAATCTTACCATGGTCACTATCACTGTGAGCACTGTCACCAATGGAACTACCAACATGGGCACTGTCATCATGGGCACTTTCACCATGCGAACTCTCAACATGGGCACTATAAACGTGAGAACGGTCACCATGGGCACTGTCACCATGAGCATTGTCATCATAGGCAATGTCACCGTGAGAACTATCACCATGCGCACTGTCCACAAGGGCACTATCACATTGAGTTGTATCACCATGTGTACTGTCATCTTGGGCACAGTCACCATGGGCACACTCACCAAGTACACTATCACTATGCTCACTATTACTCTGAACACTGACACCATGGGCACCGTAACCATGGGCACTATCACCGGGAGCATTATCAGCATCGGCACAACAGGCGTGATAACTGTCACCATGGGTCATATCACCGTGAGCACGGTTGCCATGGGCACTGTCACGATGTGCAATGACCCATTGGTACTCTCACCATGGGAACTGCCACCATGAGCACTGTCACCATGAGAACTGTTACTATGAGAAATGTAACCATGGGCAATTTCTCCATGAGTACTCTCACCATGGGTATTTTCACCTTGGGCACTCTCAACGTAAACAGTATTACCATGAGCACTTTCACTGTGAGCACTGTCACCATGGGCACTGTCACAATGCGGAGTGTCACCATGAGCCATGTCACCATGGGAAATGTCACCGTGAGAAGTGTCACCATAGACAATGTCACCATGGGCAATGTCACCATGGGAAATGCCATTTTGAGCACTGTCACCTTGGGTACTGCAACCATGAGTACTGTCACCATGAGTACTGTCACCATTGGCAGTATCACCAGGCGCACTGTCACCATGGGCACTATCACCATGACAACTCTCAGAGTGAGCACTGTCACTGTGGGCACTGCCATCGTGAGCAATTCCACCATGGGCAATGTCAGCATGGGCACTAACGTTGTGAGCACTCTCAACATGAGCACGTCACCATGAGCCCAGTCACCATGGGCAATGTCACTGTGAGAAGTTTCACCATAGGCAATGTCACCGTGGGCACTGTCACCATGGTCACTGCCACCACTGTCACTGTCATTTTGAGCACTGTCACCATGGGTACTGCAACCATGAGCACTGTCACCATGAGCACTGTCACCATTGCGAGTATCACCATGTGCACTGTCACCATGAGCACTATCACAATGAGAACTGTCAGCCTGGGCACTGTCACTGTTGGCAAGGCACCATGGCCACTTCCACCATGGGCAATGTCACCATGGGCACTATCACTGTGAGCACTGTCAATATGAGCACGTCATCATGGGCACTGTCAACATGGGTTCTATCTCAAAGGGCAATGTCACCATTAGCATTGTCAGGATGGGCAATTTCACCATGAGCACTGTCACCAAATGCACTATCGCCATGAGCAATGTCACTGTGGGCCGTGTCACCAGGGGCACTATCACCATGGTTAATGTTATCATTGGCACTTTCCCCGTGAGCACTGTCACCCTGGGCACTGTCATCATGGGCACGGTCACCGTGAGCAATATCTCCATGAGCACAGCCACTGTGAACACCATCACCATAATCACTGGCCTCATCGGTACTGTCACCATGAGCACTGCCACAATGAGCACTGTCAGCATGGGCACTTCCCCCATGAGCACTGTCACTATGAGAACTGCTACCATGGGTATTTTCACCATGAGTACTGTCACCCTGTGTATTGTCACCATTTGCACTGTCACCATGAAGACTATAACCGTGAGCGCTATCACCATGAGATCTCTCACCATGGTCACTGTCACCATGGCACCTTGCACAATGGGGGCTGTCAACATGAGAGCTGTCACCATTGGCACTATCACTGTGAGCATTCTCACTGTGGTCAGTGTCACCATGGGCACTGTCACCATGAGCACTGTCACCATAGGCAATGTCACCTTGGTCAGTGTCACCATGAGCACTGTCAACATGGGCCCTCACACTGTGGGCACTGTCACAGTGAGCACTGTCACCATGGGTACTGCCACCATGAGCAGTGTCTCTGTGAGTACTGTCAGCATGGGTTTTTACCGTGAGCACTGTCACCATGAGCCATGTCACCATTTTTCAGTGACACCATGTGCACTACCACCATGCGCACTCTCACCATGGGCACTGTCACCGAGAAAACTGTCACCATAAGAACTGTCTTCATGGGCACTGTCACCAAGGGCACGGCCAACATGTGAACTGTAACCATTGTCAGTATCACTGTGAGAAGTGTCACCATGGGAATTACCAACATTTGCACTGTCATCATGAGCACTTTCAGAACTGGAACTGACACCATGGGCACTATCACCGTGAGGACTCTCACCACGGGAATTATCGCCATGGGCACTATCAGCATTAGAACTGTCACCGTGGTCACTGTCACGATGGAATTTGTCACTGTGAGCACTGTCACGATAGGCAAAGTCACGGTTTGCACTGTCCCCTTGGGCCCTGTCACAGTGAGCACTATCACTTTGACGGTGATGTCCATGGGCACTGCCACCATGGACACTACCAACTTGAGAATTATAACCATTTGTTCTCTCAGCGTGGTCATGGTCAACAAGTGCACTCTCACTATGCTCACTATGACCGTGAACACTGTCACCATGGGCACCTTAATCATGGGCACTATCACCGTGAGCACTATCACCATCGGCACTATCACTGTGATCACTGTCACCATAGACACTATCATGGTGAGCACAGTTAACATGAGCATTGTAACTGTGAGCACTGTCACAATGGGTAATGCAACCATGAGCCCAGTCACCGTGAGCACTGTCAGCATGGGTTGTCACCTTGTGCACGGTCAGCATGAGCACTGTCACCATGGGCACTATAACTATTTTTCAGTGCCACCATGTGCACTGTCACCTTGGACACTATCACCACGAGCACTGTCACCATGAGTACTGTCATCATGGGCAATGGCACAGCCACCATCTGCAATCTTACCATGGTCACTATCACTGTGAGCACTGTCACCAATGGAACTACCAACATGGGCACTGTCAGCATGAGCACTTTCACCATACGAACTCTCACCATGGGCACTAGGAACGTGAGAACGGTCACCATGGGCACTGTCACCATGAGCATTGTCATCATAGGCAATGTCACCGTGAGAACTATCACCATGCGCACTGTCCACAAGGGTACTATCACATTGAGTTGTATCACAATGTGTACTGTCATCTTGGGCACAGTCACCATGGGCACACTCAGCAAGTACACTATCACTATGCTCACTATTACTCTGAACACTGTCACCATGGGCACCGTAACCATGGGCACTGTCACCGGGAGCATTATCAGCATCGGCTCAACAGGCGTGATAACTGTCACCATGGGTCATATCACCGTGAGCATGGTTGCCATGGGCACTGTCACGATGTGCAATGCCCCATTGGTACTCTCACCATGGGAACTGCCACCATGAGCACTGTCACCATGAGAACTGTTACTATGAGAAATGTAACCATGGGCAATTCCTCGATGAGTACTCTCACCATGGGTATTTTCACCTTGGGCACTCTCAACGTAAACAGTATTACCATGAGCACTTTCACTGTGAGCACTGTCACCATGGGCACTGTGACAATGCGGAGTGTCACCATGAGCCATGTCACCATGGGAAATGTCACCGTGAGAAGTGTCACCATAGACAATGTCACCATGGGCAATGTCACCATGGGAAATGCCATTTTGAGCACTGTCACCATGGGTACTGCAACCATGAGTACTGTCACCATGAGTATTGTCACCATTGGCAGTATCACCAGGCGCACTGTCACCATGGGCACTATCACCATGACAACTCTCAGAGTGAGCACTGTCACTGTGGGCACTGCCATCGTGAGCAATTCCACCATGGGCAATGTCAGCATGGGCACTAACGTTGTGAGCACTCTCAACATGAGCACGTCACCATGAGCCCAGTCACCATGGGCAATGTCACTGTGAGAAGTTTCACCATAGGCAATGTCACCGTGGGCACTGTCACCATGGTCACTGCCACCACTGTCACTGTCATTTTGAGCACTGTCACCATGGGTACTGCAACCATGAGCACTGTCACCATGAGCACTGTCACCATTGCGAGTATCACCATGTGCACTGTCACCATGAGCACTATCACAATGAGAACTGTCAGCCTGGGCACTGTCACTGTTGGCAAGGGCACCATGGCCACTTCCACCATGGGCAATGTCACCATGGGCACTATCACTGTGAGCACTGTCAACATGAGCACGTCACCATGGGCACTGTCAACATGGGTACTATCTCAAAGGGCAATGTCACCATGAGCATTGTCAGGATGGGCAATTTCACCATGAGCACTGTCACCAAAGGCACTATCGCCATGAGCAATGTCACTGTGGGCCGTGTCACCAGGGGCACTATCACCATGGTTAATGTTAAAATTGGCACTTTCCCCGTGAGCACTGTCACCCTGGGCACTGTCATCATGGGCACGGTCACCGTGAGCAATATCTCCATGAGCACAGCCACTGTGAACACCATCACCATAATCACTGGCCTCATTGGTACTGTCACCATGAGCACTGCCACAATGAGCACTGTCAGCATGGGCACTTCCCCCATGAGCACTGTCACTATGAGAACTGCGACCATGGGTATTTTCACCATGAGTACTGTCACCCTGTGTATTGTCACCATTTGCACTGTCACCATGAAGACTATAACCGTGAGCGCTATCACCATGAGATCGCTCACCATGGTCACTGTCACCATGGCACCTTGCACAATGGGGGCTGTCAACATGAGTGCTGTCACCATTGGCACTATCACTGTGAGCATTCTCACTGTGGTCAGTGTCACCATGGGCACTGTCACCATGAGCACTGTCACCATAGGCAATGTCACCTTGGACAGTGTCACCATGAGCACTGTCAACATGGGCACTCACACTGTGGGCACTGTCACTGTGAGCACTGTCACCATGGGTACTGCCACCATGGGCAGTGTCTCTGTGAGTACTGTCAGCATGGGTTTTTACCGTGAGCACTGTCACCATGAGTCCTGTCACCATTTTTCAGTGACACCATGTGCACTACCACCATGCGCACTCTCACCATGGGCACTGTCACCGAGAAAACTGTCACCATAAGTACTGTCTTCATGGGCACTGTCACCAAGGGCACGGCCAACATGTGAACTGTAACCATTGTCAGTATCACTGTGAGAAGTGTCACCATGGGAATTACCAACATAGGCACTGTCATCATGAGCACTTTCAGAACTGGAACTGTCACCATGGGCACGATCACCGTGAGGACTCTCACCACGGGAATTATCGCCATGGGCACTATCAGCATTAGAACTGTCACCGTGGTCACTGTCACGATGGAATTTGTCACTGTGAGCACTGTCACGATAGGCAAAGTCACGGTTTGCACTGTCCCCTTGGGCCCTGTCACAGTGAGCACTATCACTTTGACGGTGATGTCCATGGGCACTGCCACCATAGACACTACCAACTTGAGAATTATCACCATTTGTTCTCTCAGCGTGGTCACGGTCAACAAGTGCACTCTCACTATGCTCACTATGACCGTGAACACTGACACCATGGGCACCTTAATCATGGGCACTATCACCGTGAGCACTATCACCATCGGCACTATCACTGTGATCACTGTCACCATAGACACTATCATGGTGAGCACAGTTAACATGAGCATTGTAACTGTGAGCACTGTCACAATGGGTAATGCAACCATGAGCCCAGTCACCGTGAGCACTGTCAGCATGGGTTGTCACCTTGTGCACGGTCAGCATGAGCACTGTCACCATGGGCACTATAACTATTTTTCAGTGCCACCATGTGCACTGTCACCTTGGACACTATCACCACGAGCACTGTCACCATGAGTACTGTCATCATGGGCAATGGCACAGCCACCGTCTGCAATCTTACCATGGTCACTATCACTGTGAGCACTGTCACCAATGGAACTACCAACATGGGCACTGTCATCATGAGCACTTTCACCATACGAACTCTCACCATGGGCACTATGAACGTGAGAACGGTCACCGTGGGCACTGTCCCCATGAGCATTGTCATCATAGGCAATGTCACCGTGAGAACTATCACCATGCGCACTGTCCACAAGGGCACTATCACATTGAGTTGTATCACCATGTGTACTGTCATCTTGGGCACAGTCACCATGGGCACACTCACCAAGTACACTATCACTATGCTCACTATTACTCTGAACACTGTCACCATGGGCACCGTAACCATGGGCACTATCACCGGGAGCATTATCAGCATCGGCACAACAGGCGTGATAACTGTCACCATGGGTCATATCACCGTGAGCACGGTTGCCATGGGCAATGTCACGATGTGCAATGCCCCATTGGTACTCTCACCATGGGAACTGCCACCATGAGCACTGTCACCATGAGCACTGACACCACGATCACTGCCACCGACGGCACTGCCACCATGAGCACTGTCACCATGAGAACTGTTACTATGTGAAATGTAACCATGGGCAATTTCTCCATGAGTACTCTCACCATGGGTATTTTCACCTTGGGCACTCTCAACGTAAACATTATTACCATGAGCACTTTCACTGTGAGCACTGTCACCATGGGCACTGTCACAATGCGGAGTGTCACCATGAGCCATGTCACCATGGGAAATGTCACCGTGAGAAGTGTCACCATAGGCAATGTCACCATGGGCAATGTCACCATGGGAAATGCCATTTTGAGCACTGTCACCATGGGTACTGCAACCATGAGTACTGTCACCATGAGTACTGTCACCATTGGCAGTATCACCAGGCGCACTGTCACCATGGGCACTATCACCATGACAACTCTCAGAGTGAGCACTGTCACTGTGGGCACTGCCATCGTGAGCAATTCCACCATGGGCAATGTCACCATGGGCACTAACGCTGTGAGCACTCTCAACATGAGCACATCACCATGAGCCCTGTCACCATGGAAAATGTCACTGTGAGAAGTTTCACCATAGGCAATGTCACCGTGGGCACTGCCACCATGGTCACTGCCACCACTGTCACTGTCATTTTGGGCACTCTCACAATGGGTACTGCAACCATGAGCACTGTCACCATGAGCACTGTCACCATTGCGAGTATCACCATGTGCACTGTCACCATGGGCACTATCACAATGAGAACTGTCAGCGTGGGCACTGTCACTGTTGTCAAGGGCACCATGGCCACTTCCACCATGGGCAATGTCACCATGGGCACTATCACTGTGAGCACTGTCAACATGAGCACGTCACCATGGGCACTGTCAACATGGGTACTATCTCAAAGGGCAATGTCACCATGAGCATTGTCAGGATGGGCAATTTCACCATGGGCACTGTCACCAAAGGCACTATCGCCATGAGCAATGTCACTGTGGGCCGTGTCACCAGGGGCCCTATCACCATGGTTAATGTTATCATTGGCAATTTCCCCGTGAGCACTGTCACCCTGGGCACTGTCATCATGGGCACGGTCACCGTGAGCACTATCTCCATGAGCACAGCCACTGTGAACACCATCACCATAATCACTGGCCTCATCGGTACTGTCACCATGAGCACTGCCACAATGAGCACTGTCAACATGGGCACTTCCCCCATGAGCACTGTCACTATGAGAACTGCTACCATGGGTATTTTCACCATGAGTACTGTCACCCTGTGTATTGTCACCATTTGCACTGTCACCATGAAGACTATAACCGTGAGCGCTATCACCATGAGATCTCTCACCATGGCACATTGCACAATGGGGGCTGTCAACATGAGTGCTGTCACCATTGGCACTATCACTGTGAGCATTCTCACTGTGGTCAGTGTCACCATGGGCACGGTCACCATGAGCACTGTCACCATAGGCAATGTCACCGTGGTCAGTGTCACCATGATCACTGTCAACATGGGCACTTATACAGTGGGCACTGTCACTGTGAGCACTGTCACCATGGGTACTGCCACCATGAGCAGTGTCTCTGTGAATACTGTCAGCATGGGTTTTTACCGTGAGCACTGTCACCATGAGCCCTGTCACCATTTTTTAGTGACACCATGTGCACTACCACCATGCGCACTCTCACCATTTGCACTGTCACCGAGAAAACTGTCACCATAAGTACTGTCTTCATGGGCACTGTCACCAAGGGCACGGCCAACATGTGAACTGTAACCATTGTCAGTATCACTGTGAGAAGTGTCATCATGGGAATTACCAACATAGGCACTGTCATCATGAGCACTTTCAGAACGGGAACTGTCACCATGGGCACTATCACCGTGAGGACTCTCACCATGGGAGTTATCGCCATGGGCACTATCAGCATTAGAACTGTCACCGTGGTCACTGTCACGATGGAATTTGTCACGGTGAGCACTGTCACGGTATGCAAAGTCACGGTTTGCACTGTCCCCTTGGGCCCTGTCACAGTGAGCACTATCACTTTGACGGTGATGGCCATGGGCACTGCCACCATGGACACTATCAACTTGAAAATTATCACCATTTGTTCTCTCAGCGTGGTCAGGGTCAACAAGTGCAGTCTCAGTATGCTCACTATGACCGTGAACACTGTCACCATGGGCACCTTAATCATGGGCACTATCACCGTGAGCACTATCACCATCGGCACTATCACTGTGATCACTGTCCCCATAGACACTATCATGGTGAGCACAGTTAACATGAGCATTGTAACTGTGAGCACTGTCACAATGGGTAATGCAACCATGAGCCCAGTCACCGTGAGCACTGTCAGCATGGGTTGTCACCTTGTGCACGGTCAGCATGAGCACTGTCACCAAGGGACTATAACTATTTTTCAGTGCCGCCATGTGCACTCTCACCTTGGACACTATCACCACGAGCACTGTCACCATGAGTACTGTCATCATGGGCAATGGCACAGCCACCATCTGCAATCTTACCATGGTCACTATCACTGTGAGCACTGTCACCAATGGAACTACCAACATGGGCACTGTCATCATGAGCACTTTCAGCATACGAACTCTCACCATGGGCACTATGAACGTGAGAACGGTCACCATGGGCACTGTCACCATGAGCATTGTCATCATAGGCAATGTCACCGTGAGAACTATCACCATGCACACTGTCCACAAGGGCACTATCACATTGAGTTGTATCACCATGTGTACTGTCATCTTGGGCAGAGTCACCATGGGCACACTCACCAAGTACACTATCACTATGCTCACTATTACTCTGAACTCTGTCACCATGGGCACCGTAACCATGGGCACTATCACCGGGAGCATTATCAGCATCGGCACAACAGGCGTGATAACTGTCACCATGGGTCATATCACCGTGAGCACGGTTGCCATGGGCAATGTCACGATGTGCAATGCCCCATTGGTACTCTCACCATGGGAACTGCCACCAGGAGCACTGTCACCATGAGCACTGACACCACGATCACTGCCACCGAGGGCACTGCAACCATGAGCACTGTCACCATGAGAACTGTTACTATGAGAAATGTAACCATGGGCAATTTCTCGATGACTACTCTCACCATGGGTATTTTCACCTTGGGCACTCTCAACGTAAACAGTATTACCATGAGCACTTTCACTGTGAGCACTGTCACCATGGGCACTGTCACAATGCGGAGTGTCACCATGAGCCATGTCACCATGGGAAATGTCACCGTGAGAAGTGTCACCATAGGCAATGTCACCATGGGCAATGTCACCATGGGAAATGCCATTTTGAGCACTGTCACCATGGGTACTGCAACCATGAGTACTGTCACCATGAGTACTGTCACCATTGCGAGTATCACCATGTGCACTGTCACCATGAGCACTATCACAATGAGAACTGTCAGCGTGGGCACTGTCACTGTTGGCAAGGGCACCATGGCCACTTCCACCATGGGCAATGTCACCATGGGCACTATCACTGTGAGCACTGTCAACATGAGCACGTCACCATGGGCACTGTCAACATGGGTACTATCTCAAAGGGCAATGACACCATGAGCATTGTCAGGATGGGAAATTTCACCATGAGCACTGGCACCAAAGGCACTATCGCCATGAGCAATGTCACTGTGGGCCGTGTCACCATGGGCACTATCCCCATGGCTAATGTTATCATTGGCACTTTCCCCGTGAGCACTGTCACCCTGGGCACTGTCATCATGGGCACGGTCACCGTGAGCACTATCTCCATGAGCACAGCCACTGTGAACACCATCACCATAATCACTGGCCTTATCGGTACTGTCACCATGAGCACTGCCACAATGAGCACTGTCAGCATGGGCACTTCCCCCATGAGCACTGTCACTATGAGAACTGCTACCATGGGTATTTTCACCATGAGTACTGTCACCCTGTGTATTGTCACCATTTGCACTGTCACCATGAAGACTATAACCGTGAGCGCTATCACCATGAGATCTCTCACCATGGTCACTGTCACCATGGCACCTTGCACAATGGGGGCTGTCAACATGAGTGCTGTCACCATTGGCACTATCACTGTGAGCATTCTCACTGTGGTCAGTGTCACCATGGGCACTGTCACCATGAGCACTGTCACCATAGGCAATGTCACCGTGGTCAGTGTCATCATGAGCACTGTCAACATGGACACTCATACAGTGGGCACTGTCACTGTGAGCACTGTCACCATGGGTACTGCCACCATAAGCAGTGTCTCTGTGAGTACTGTCAGCATGGGTTTTACCGTGAGCACTGTCACCATGAGCCCTGTCACCATTTTTTAGTGACACCATGTGCACTACCACCATGCGCACTCTCACCATGGGCACTGTCACCGAGAAAACTGTCACCATAAGTACTGTCTTCATGGGCACTGTCACCAAAGGCACGGCCAACATGTGAACTGTAACCATTGTCAGTATCACTGTGAGAAGTGTCACCATGGGAATTACCACCATAGGCACTGTCATCATGAGCACTTTCAGAACGGGAACTGTCACCATGGGCACTATCACCGTGAGGACTCTCACCATGGGAATTATCGCCATGGGCACTATCAGCATTAGAACTGTCACCGTGGTCACCGTCACGATGGAATTTGTCACTGTGAACACTGTCACGATAGGCAAAGTCACGGTTTGCACTGTCCCCTTGGGCCCTCTCACAGTGAGTACTATCACTTTGACGGTGGTGGCCATGGGTACTGCCACCATGGACACTACCAACTTGAGAATTATCACCATTTGTTCTCTCAGCGTGGTCACGGTCAACAAGTGCACTCTCACTATGCTCACTATGACCGTGAACACTGTCACCATGGGCACCTTAATCATGGGCACTATCACCGTGAGCACTATCACCATCGGCACTATCACTGTGATCACTGTCCCCATAGACACTATCATGGTGAGCACAGTTAACATGAGCATTGTAACTGTGAGCACTGTCACAATGGGTAATGCAACCATGAGCCCAGTCACCGTGAGCACTGTCAGCATGGGTTGTCACCTTGTGCACGGTCAGCATGAGCACTGTCACCATGGGCACTATAACTATTTTTCAGTGCCACCATGTGCACTGTCACCTTGGACACTATCACCACGAGCACTGTCACCATGAGTACTGTCATCATGGGCAATGGCACAGCCACCATCTGCAATCTTACCATGGTCACTATCACTGTGAGCACTGTCACCAATGGAACTACCAACATGGGCACTGTCATCATGAGCACTTTCACCATACGAACTCTCACCATGGGCACTATGAACGTGAGAACGGTCACCATGGGCACTGTCACCATGAGCATTGTCATCATAGGCAATGTCACCGTGAGATCTATCACCATGCGCACTGTCCACAAGGGTACTATCACATTGAGTTGTATCACCATGTGTACTGTCATCTTGGGCACAGTCACCATGGGCACACTCACCAAGTACACTATCACGATGCTCACTATTACTCTGAACACTGTCACCATGGGCACCGTAACCATGGGCACTATCACCGGGAGCATTATCAGCATCGGCTCAACAGGCGTGATAACTGTCACCATGGGTCATATCACCGTGAGCACGGTTGCCATGGGCACTGTCACGATGTGCAATGCCCCATTGGTACTCTCACCATGGGAACTGCCACCATGAGCACTGTCACCATGAGAACTGTTACTATGAGAAATGTAACCATGGGCAATTTCTCGATGAGTACTCTCACCATGGGTATTTTCACCTTGGGCACTCTCAACGTAAACAGTATTACCATGAGCACTTTCACTGTGAGCACTGTCACCATGGGCACTGTCACAATGCGGAGTGTCACCATGAGCCATGTCACCATGGGAAATGTCACCGTGAGAAGTGTCACCATAGGCAATGTCACCATGGGCAATGTCACCATGGGAAATGCCATTTTGAGCACTGTCACCATGGGTACTGCAACCATGAGTACTGTCACCATGAGTACTGTCACCATTGGCAGTATCACCAGGCGCACTGTCACCATGGGCACTATCACCATGACAACACTCAGAGTGAGCACTGTCACTGTGGGCACTGCCATCGTGAGCAATTCCACCATGGGCAATGTCACCATGGGCACTAACGTTGTGAGCACTCTCAACATGAGCACGTCACCATGAGCCCTGTCACCATGGGCAATGTCACTGTGAGAAGTTTCACCATAGGCAATGTCACCGTGGGCACTGTCACCATGGTCACTGCCACCACTGTCACTGTCATTTTGAGCACTGTCACCATGGGTACTGCAACCATGAGCACTGTCACCATGAGCACTGTCACCATTGCGAGTATCACCATGTGCACTGTCACCATGAGCACTATCACAATGAGGACTGTCAACCTGGGCACTGTCACTGTTGGCAAGGCACCATGGCCACATCCACCATGGGCAATGTCACCATGGGCACTATCACTGTGAGCACTGTCAACATGAGCACGTCACCATGAGCACTGTCAACATGGGTACTATCTCAAAGGGCAATGTCACCATGAGCATTGTCAGGATGGGCAATTTCACCATGAGCACTGTCACCAAAGGCACTATCGCCATGAGCAATGTCACTGTGGGCCGTGTCACCAGGGGCACTATCACCATGGTTAATGTTATCATTGGCACTTTCCCCGTGAGCACTGTCACCCTGGGCACTGTCATCATGGGCACTGTCACCGTGAGCAATATCTCCATGAGCACAGCCACTGTGAACACCATCACCATAATCACTTGCCTCATTGGTACTGTCCCCATGAGCACTGCCACAATGAGCACTGTCAGCGTGGGCACTTCCCCATGAGCACTGTCACTATGAGAACTGCTACCATGGGTATTTTCACCATGAGTACTGTCACCCTGTGTATTGTCACCATTTGCACTGTCACCATGAAGACTATAACCGTGAGCGCTATCACCATGAGATCTCTCACCATGGTCACTGTCACCATGGCACCTTGCACAATGGGGGCTGTCAACATGAGTGCTGTCACCATTGGCACTCTCACTGTGAGCATTCTCACTGTGGTCAGTGTCACGATGGGCACTGTCACCATGAGCACTGTCACCATAGGCAATGTCACCTTGGTCAGTGTCACCATGAGCACTGTCAACATGGGCACTCATACAGTGGGCACTGTCACTGTGAGCACTGTCACCATGGGTACTGCCACCATGAGCAGTGTCTCTGTGAGTATTGTCAGCATGGGTTTTTACCGTGAGCACTGTCACCATGAGCCCTGTCACCATTTTTCAGTGACACCATGTGCACTACCACCATGCGCACTCTCACCATGGGCACTGTCACCGAGAAAACTGTCACCATAAGTACTGTCTTCATGGGCACTGTCACCAAGGGCACGGCCAACATGTGAACTGTAACCATTGTCAGTATCACTATGAGAAGTGTCACCATGGGAATTCCCAACATAGGAACTGTCATCCTTAGCACTTTCAGAAAGGGAACTGTCACAATGGGCACTATCACCGTGAGGACTCTCACCACGGGAATTATCGCCATGGGCACTATCAGCATTAGAACTGTCACCGTGGTCACTGTCACGATGGAATTTGTCACTGTGAGCACTGTCACGATAGGCAAAGTCACGGTTTGCACTGTCCCCTTGGGCCCTGTCACAGTGAGCACTATCACTTTGACGGTGATGTCCATGGGCACTGCCACCATGGACACTACCAACTTGAGAATTATCACCATTTGTTCTCTCAGCGTGGTCACGGTCAACAAGTGCACTCTCACTATGCTCACTATGACCGTGAACACTGTCACCATGGGCACCTTAATCATGGGCACTATCACCGTGAGCACTATCACCATCGGCACTATCACTGTGATCACTGTCACCATAGACACTATCATGGTGAGCACCGTTAACATGAGCATTGTAACTGTGAGCACTGTCACAATGGGTAATGCAACCATGAGCCCAGTCACCGTGAGCACTGTCAGCATGGGTTGTCACCTTGTGCACGGTCAGCATGAGCACTGTCACCATGGGCACTATAACTATTTTTCAGTGCCACCATGTGCACTGTCACCTTGGACACTATCACCACGAGCACTGTCACCATGAGTACTGTCATCATGGGCAATGGCACAGCCACCATCTGCAATCTTACCATGGTCACTGTCACTGTGCGCACTGTCACAAATGGAACTACCAACATGGGCACTGTCATCATGAGCACTTTCACCATACGAACTCTCACCATGGGCACTATGAACGTGAGAACGGTCACCATGGGCACTGTCACCATGAGCATTGTCATCATAGGCAATGTCACCGTGAGAACTATCACCATGCGCACTGTCCACAAGGGCACTATCACATTGAGTTGTATCACCATATGTACTGTCATCTTGGGCACAGTCACCATGGGCACACTCACCAAGTACACTATCACTATGCTCACTATTACTCTGAAAACTGTCACCATGGGCACCGTAACCATGGGCACTATCACCGGGAGCATTATCAGCATTGGCACAACAGGCGTGATAACTGTCACCATGGGTCATATCACCGTGAGCACGGTTGCCATGGGCACTGTCACGATGTGCAATGCCCCATTGGTACTCTCACCATGGGAACTGCCACCATGAGCACTGTCACCATGAGCACTGACACCACGATCACTGCCACCGAGGGCACTGCCACCATGAGCACTTTCACCATGAGAACTGTTACTATGTGAAATGTAACCATGGGCAATTTCTCGATGAGTACTCTCACCATGGGTATTTTCACCTTGGGCACTCTCAACGTAAACAGTATTACCATGAGCAGTTTCACTGTGAGCACTGTCACCATGGGCACTGTCACAATGCGGAGTGTCACCATGAGCCATGTCACCATGGGAAATGTCACCGTGAGAAGTGTCACCATAGGCAATGTCACCATGGGCAATGTCACCATGGGAAATGCCATTTTGAGCACTGTCACCATGGGTACTGCAACCATGAGTACTGTCACCATGAGTACTGTCACCATTGGCAGTATCACCAGGCGCACTGTCACCATGGGCACTATCACCATGACAACTCTCAGAGTGAGCACTGTCACTGTGGGCACTGCCATCGTGAGCAATTCCACCATGGGCAATGTCACCATGGGCACTAACGCTGTGAGCACTCTCAACATGAGCACGTCACCATGAGCCCTGTCACCATGGACAATGTCACTGTGAGAAGTTTCACCATAGGCAATGTCACCGTGGGCACTGTCACCATGGTCACTGCCACCACTGTCACTGTCATTTTGAGCACTGTCACCATGGGTACTGCAACCATGAGCACTGTCACCATGAGCACTGTCACCATTGCGAGTATCACCATGTGCACTGTCACCATGGGCACTAACACAATGAGAACTGTCAGCGTGGGCACTGTCACTGTTGGCAAGGGCACCATGGCCACTTCCACCATGGGCAATGTCACCATGGGCACTATCACTGTGAGCACTGTCAACATGAGCACGTCACCATGGGCACTGTCAACATGGGTACTATCTCAAAGGGCAATGTCACCATGAGCATTGTCAGGATGGGCAATTTCACCATGGGCACTGTCACCAAAGGAACTATCGCCATGAGCAATGTCACTGTGGGCCGTGTCACCAGGGGCACTATCACCGTGGTTAATGTTATCATTGGCACTTTCCCCTTGAGCACTGTCACCCTGGGCACTGTCATCATGGGCACGGTCACCGTGAGCACTATCTCCATGAGCACAGCCACTGTGAACACCATCACCATAATCACTGGCCTCATTGGTACTGTCACCATGAGCACTGCCACAATGAGCACTGTCAGCATGGGCACTTCCCCCATGAGCACTGTCACAATGAGAACTGCTACCATGGGTATTTTCACCATGAGTACTGTCACCCTGTGTATTGTCACCATTTGCACTGTCACCATGAAGACTATAACCGTGAGCGCTATTACCATGAGATCTCTCACCATGGTCACTGTCACCATGGCACCTTGCACAATGGGGGCTGTCAACATGAGTGCTGTCACCATTGGCATTATCACTGTGAGCATTCTCACTGTGGTCAGTGTCACCATGGGCACTGTCACCATGAGCACTGTCACCATAGGCAATGTCACCTTGGTCAGTGTCACCATGACCACTGTCAACATGGGCACTCATACAGTGGGCACTGTCACTGTGAGCACTGTCACCATGGGTACTGCCACCATGAGCAGTGTCTCTGTGAGTACTGTCAGCATGGGTTTTTACCGTGAGCACTGTCACCGTGAGCCCTGTCACCATTTTTCAGTGACACCATGTGCACTACCACCATGCTCACTCTCACCATGGGCACTGTCACCGAGAAAACTGTAAGCATATGTACTGTCTTCATGGGCACTGTCACCAAGGGCACGGCCAACATGTGAACTGTAACCATTGTCAGTATCACTGTGAGAAGTGTCACCATGGGAATTACCAACATAGGCACTGTCATCATGAGCACTTTCAGAACGGGAACTGTCACAATGGGCACTATCACCGTGAGGACTCTCACCACGGGAATTATCGCCATGGGCACTATCAGCATTAGAACTGTCACCGTGGTCACTGTCACGATGGAATTTGTCACTGTGAGCACTGTCACGATAGGCAAAGTCACGGTGTGCACTGTCCCCTTGGGCCCTGTCACAGTGAGCACTATCACTTTGACGGTGATGTCCATGGGCACTGCCACCATGGACACTACCAACTTGAGAATTATCACCATTTGTTCTCTCAGCGTGGTCACGGTAAACAAGTGCACTAACACTATGCTCACTATGACCGTGAACACTGTCACCATGGGCACCTTAATCATGGGCACTAGCACTGTGAGCACTATCACCATCGGCACTATCACTGTGATCACTGTCACCATAGACGCTATCATGGTGAGCACAGTTAACATGAGCATTGTAACTGTGAGCACTGTCACAATGGGTAATGCAACCATGAGCCCAGTCACCGTGAGCACTGTCAGCATGGGTTGTCACCTTGTGCACGGTCAGCATGAGCACTGTCACCATGGGCACTATAACTATTTTTCAGTGCCACTATGTGCACTGTCACCTTGGACACTATCACCACGAGCACTGTCACCATGAGTACTGTCATCATGGGCAATGGCACAGCCACCATCTGCAATCTTACCATGGTCACTATCACTGTGAGCACTGTCACCAATGGAACTACCAACATGGACACTGTCATCATGAGCACTTTCACCATACGAACTCTCACCATGGACACTATGAACGTGAGAACGGTCACCATGGGCACTGTCACCATGAGCATTGTCATCATAGGCAATGTCACCGTGAGAACTATCACCATGCGCACTGTCCACAAGGGTACTATCACATTGAGTTGTATCACCATGTGTACTGTCATCTTGGGCACAGTCACCATGGGCACACTCAGCAAGTACACTATCACTATGCTCACTATTACTCGGAACACTGTCACCATGGGCACCATAACCATGGGCACTATCACCGGGAGCATTATCAGCATCGGCTCAACAGGCGTGATAACTGTCACCATGGGTCATATCACCGTGTGCACGGTTGCCATGGGCACTGTCACGATGTGCAATGCCCCATTGGTACTCTCACCATGGGAACTGCCACCATGAGCACTGTCACCATGAGAACTGTTACTATGAGAAATGTAACCATGGGCAATTTCTCCATGAGTACTCTCACCATGGGTATTTTCACCTTGGGCACTCTCAACGTAAACAGTATTACCATGAGCACTTTCACTGTGAGCACTGTCACCATGGGCACTGTCACAATGCGGAGTGTCACCATGAGCCATGTCACCATGGGAAATGTCACCGTGAGAAGTGTCACCATAGACAATGTCACCATGGGCAATGTCACCATGGGAAATGCCATTTTGAGCACTGTCACCTTGGGTACTGCAACCATGAGTACTGTCACCATGAGTACTGTCACCATTGGCAGTATCACCAGGCGCACTGTCACCATGGGCACTATCACCATGACAACTCTCAGAGTGAGCACTGTCACTGTGGGCACTGCCATCGTGAGCAATTCCACCATGGGCAATGTCACCATGGGCACTAACGTTGTGAGCACTCTCAACATGAGCACGTCACCATGAGCCCTGTCACCATGGGCAATGTCACTGTGAGAAGTTTCACCATAGGCAATGTCACCGTGGGCACTGTCACCATGGTCACTGCCACCACTGTCACTGTCATTTTGAGCACTGTCACCATGGGTACTGCAACCATGAGCACTGTCACCATGAGCACTGTCACCATTGCGAGTATCACCATGTGCACTGTCACAATGAGCACTATCACAATGAGAACTGTCAGCCTGGGCACTGTCACTGTTGGCAAGGCACCATGGCCACTTCCACCATGGGCAATGTCACCATGGGCACTATCACTGTGAGCACTGTCAATATGAGCACGTCATCATGGGCACTGTCAACATGGGTTCTATCTCAAAGGGCAATGTCACCATTAGCATTGTCAGCATGGGCAATTTCACCATGAGCACTGTCACCAAAGGCACTATCGCCATGAGCAATGTCACTGTGGGCCGTGTCACCAGGGGCACTATCACCATGGTTAATGTTATCATTGGCACTTTCCCCGTGAGCACTGTCACCCTGGGCACTGTCATCATGGGCACGGTCACCGTGAGCAATATCTCCATGAGCACAGCCACTGTGAACACCATCACCATAATCACTGGCCTCATCGGTACTGTCACCATGAGCACTGCCACAATGAGCACTGTCAGCATGGGCACTTCCCCCATGAGCACTGTCACTATGAGAACTGCTACCATGGGTATTTTCACCATGAGTACTGTCACCCTGTGTATTGTCACCATTTGCACTGTCACCATGAAGACTATAACCGTGAGCGCTATCACCATGAGATCTCTCACCATGGTCACTGTCACCATGGCACCTTGCACAATGGGGGCTGTCAACATGAGTGCTGTCACCATTGGCACTATCACTGTGAGCATTCTCACTGTGGTCAGTGTCACCATGGGCACTGTCACCATGAGCACTGTCACCATAGGCAATGTCACCTTGGTCAGTGTCACCATGACCACTGTCAACATGGGCCCTCACACTGTGGGCACTGTCACAGTGAGCACTGTCACCATGGGTACTGCCACCATGAGCAGTGTCTCTGTGAGTACTGTCAGCATGGGTTTTTACCGTGAGCACTGTCACCATGAGCCATGTCACCATTTTTCAGTGACACCATGTGCACTACCACCATGCGCACTCTCACCATGGGCACTGTCACCGAGAAAACTGTCACCATAAGTACTGTCTTCATGGGCACTGTCACCAAGGGCACGGCCAACATGTGAACTGTAACCATTGTCAGTATCACTGTGAGAAGTGTCACCATGGGAATTACCAACATAGGCACTGTCATCATGAGCACTTTCAGAACTGGAACTGACACCATGGGCACTATCACCGTGAGGACTCTCACCATGGGAATTATCGCCATGGGCACTATCAGCATTAGAACTGTCACCGTGGTCACTGTCACGATAGAATTTGTCACTGTGAGCACTGTCACGATAGGCAAAGTCACGGTTTGCACTGTCCCCTTGGGCCCTGTCACAGTGAGCACTATCACTTTGACGGTGATGTCCATGGGCACTGCCACCATGGACACTACCAACTTGAGAATTATCACCATTTGTTCTCTCAGCGTGGTCATGGTCAACAAGTGCACTATCACTATGCTCACTATGACCGTGAACACTGTCACCATGGGCACCTTAATCATGGGCACTATCACCGTGAGCACTATCACCATCGGCACTATCACTGTGATCACTGTCACCATAGACACTATCATGGTGAGCACAGTTAACATGAGCATTGTAACTGTGAGCACTGTCACAATGGGTAATGCAACCATGAGCCCAGTCACCGTGAGCACTGTCAGCATGGGTTGTCACCTTGTGCACGGTCAGCATGAGCACTGTCACCATGGGCACTATAACTATTTTTCAGTGCCACCATGTGCACTGTCACCTTGGACACTATCACCACGAGCACTGTCACCATGAGTACTGTCATCATGGGCAATGGCACAGCCACCATCTGCAATCTTACCATGGTCACTATCACTGTGAGCACTGTCACCAATGGAACTACCAACATGGGCACTGTCAGCATGAGCACTTTCACCATACGAACTCTCACCATGGGCACTAGGAACGTGAGAACGGTCACCATGGGCACTGTCACCATGAGCAGTGTCATCATAGGCAATGTCACCGTGAGAACTATCACCATGCGCACTGTCCACAAGGGTACTATCACATTGAGTTGTATCACAATGTGTACTGTCATCTTGGGCACAGTCACCATGGGCACACTCAGCAAGTACACTATCACTATGCTCACTATTACTCTGAACACTGTCACCATGGGCACCGTAACCATGGGCACTGTCACCGGGAGCATTATCAGCATCGGCTCAACAGGCGTGATAACTGTCACCATGGGTCATATCACCGTGAGCATGGTTGCCATGGGCACTGTCACGATGTGCAATGCCCCATTGGTACTCTCACCATGGGAACTGCCACCATGAGCACTGTCACCATGAGAACTGTTACTATGAGAAATGTAACCATGGGCAATTCCTCGATGAGTACTCTCACCATGGGTATTTTCACCTTGGGCACTCTCAACGTAAACAGTATTACCATGAGCACTTTCACTGTGAGCACTGTCACCATGGGCACTGTGACAATGCGGAGTGTCACCATGAGCCATGTCACCATGGGAAATGTCACCGTGAGAAGTGTCACCATAGACAATGTCACCATGGGCAATGTCACCATGGGAAATGCCATTTTGAGCACTGTCACCATGGGTACTGCAACCATGAGTACTGTCACCATGAGTATTGTCACCATTGGCAGTATCACCAGGCGCACTGTCACCATGGGCACTATCACCATGACAACTCTCAGAGTGAGCACTGTCACTGTGGGCACTGCCATCGTGAGCAATTCCACCATGGGCAATGTCAGCATGGGCACTAACGTTGTGAGCACTCTCAACATGAGCACGTCACCATGAGCCCAGTCACCATGGGCAATGTCACTGTGAGAAGTTTCACCATAGGCAATGTCACCGTGGGCACTGTCACCATGGTCACTGCCACCACTGTCACTGTCATTTTGAGCACTGTCACCATGGGTACTGCAACCATGAGCACTGTCACCATGAGCACTGTCACCATTGCGAGTATCACCATGTGCACTGTCACCATGAGCACTATCACAATGAGAACTGTCAGCCTGGGCACTGTCACTGTTGGCAACGCACCATGGCCACTTCCACCATGGGCAATGTCACCATGGGCACTATCACTGTGAGCACTGTCAATATGAGCACGTCATCATGGGCACTGTCAACATGGGTTCTATCTCAAAGGGCAATGTCACCATTAGCATTGTCAGGATGGGCAATTTCACCATGAGCACTGTCACCAAAGGCACTATCGCCATGAGCAATGTCACTGTGGGCCGTGTCACCAGGGGCACTATCACCATGGTTAATGTTATCATTGGCACTTTCCCCGTGAGCACTGTCACCCTGGGCACTGTCATCATGGGCACGGTCACCGTGAGCAATATCTCCATGAGCACAGCCACTGTGAACACCATCACCATAATCACTGGCCTCATCGGTACTGTCACCATGAGCACTGCGACAATGAGCACTGTCAGCATGGGCACTTCCCCCATGAGCACTGTCACTCTGAGAACTGCTACCATGGGTATTTTCACCATGAGTACTGTCACCCTGTGTATTGTCACCATTTGCACTGTCACCATGAAGACTATAACCGTGAGCGCTATCACCATGAGATCTCTCACCATGGTCACTGTCACCATGGCACCTTGCACAATGGGGGCTGTCAACATGAGTGCTGTCACCATTGGCACTATCACTGTGAGCATTCTCACTGTGGTCAGTGTCACCATGGGCACTGTCACCATGAGCACTGTCACCATAGGCAATGTCACCTTGGTCAGTGTCACCATGAGCACTGTCAACATGGGCCCTCACACTGTGGGCACTGTCACAGTGAGCACTGTCAACATGGGTACTGCCACCATGAGCAGTGTCTCTGTGAGTACTGTCAGCATGGGTTTTTACCGTGAGCACTGTCACCATGAGCCATGTCACCATTTTTCAGTGACACCATGTGCACTACCACCATGCGCACTCTCACCATGGGCACTGTCACCGAGAAAACTGTCACCATAAGTACTGTCTTCATGGGCACTGTCACCAAGGGCTCGGCCAACATGTGAACTGTAACCATTGTCAGTATCACTGTGAGAAGTGTCACCATGGGAATTACCAACATAGGCACTGTCATCATGAGCACTTTCAGAACGGGAACTGACACCATGGGCACTATCACCGTGAGGACTCTCACCACGGGAATTATCGCCATGGGCACTATCAGCATTAGAACTGTCACCGTGGTCACTGTCACGATGGAATTTGTCACTGTGAGCACTGTCACGATAGGCAAAGTCACGGTGTGCACTGTCCCCTTGGGCCCTGTCACAGTGAGCACTATCACTTTGACGGTGATGTCCATGGGCACTGCCACCATGGACACTACCAACTTGAGAATTATCACCATTTGTTCTCTCAGCGTGGTCATGGTCAACAAGTGCACTCTCACTATGCTAACTATGACCGTGAACACTGTCACCATGGGCACCTTAATCATGGGCACTATCACCGTGAGCACTATCACCATCGGCACTATCACTGTGATCACTGTCACCATAGACACTATCATGGTGAGCACAGTTAACATGAGCATTGTAACTGTGAGCACTGTCACAATGGGTAATGCAACCATGAGCCCAGTCACCGTGAGCACTGTCAGCATGGGTTGTCACCTTGTGCACGGTCAGCATGAGCACTGTCACCATGGGCACTATAACTATTTTTCAGTGCCAACATGTGCACTGTCACCTTGGACACTATCACCACGAGCACTGTCACCATGAGTACTGTCATCATGGGCAATGGCACAGCCACCATCTGCAATCTTACCATGGTCACTATCACTGTGAGCACTGTCACCAATGGAACTACCAACATGGGCACTGTCATCATGAGCACTTTCACCATACGAACTCTCACCATGGGCACTAGGAACGTGAGAACGGTCACCATGGGCACTGTCACCATGAGCATTGTCATCATAGGCAATGTCACCGTGAGAACTATCACCATGCGCACTGTCCACAAGGGTACTATCACATTGAGTTGTATCACAATGTGTACTGTCATCTTGGGCACAGTCACCATGGGCACACTCAGCAAGTACACTATCACTATGCTCACTATTACTCTGAACACTGTCACCATGGGCACCGTAACCATGGGCACTGTCACCGGGAGCATTATCAGCATCGGCTCAACAGGCGTGATAACTGTCACCATGGGTCATATCACCGTGAGCATGGTTGCCATGGGCACTGTCACGATGTGCAATGCCCCATTGGTACTCTCACCATGGGAACTGCCACCATGAGCACTGTCACCATGAGAACTGTTACTATGAGAAATGTAACCATGGGCAATTCCTCGATGAGTACTCTCACCATGGGTATTTTCACCTTGGGCACTCTCAACGTAAACAGTATTACCATGAGCACTTTCACTGTGAGCACTGTCACCATGGGCACTGTCACAATGCGGAGTGTCACCATGAGCCATGTCACCATGGGAAATGTCACCGTGAGAAGTGTCACCATAGACAATGTCACCATGGGCAATGTCACCATGGGAAATGCCATTTTGAGCACTGTCACCATGGGTACTGCAACCATGAGTACTGTCACCATGAGTATTGTCACCATTGGCAGTATCACCAGGCGCACTGTCACCATGGGCACTATCACCATGACAACTCTCAGAGTGAGCACTGTCACTGTGGGCACTGCCATCGTGAGCAATTCCACCATGGGCAATGTCAGCATGGGCACTAACGTTGTGAGCACTCTCAACATGAGCACGTCACCATGAGCCCAGTCACCATGGGCAATGTCACTGTGAGAAGTTTCACCATAGGCAATGTCACCGTGGGCACTGTCACCATGGTCACTGCCACCACTGTCACTGTCATTTTGAGCACTGTCACCATGGGTACTGCAACCATGAGCACTGTCACCATGAGCACTGTCACCATTGCGAGTATCACCATGTGCACTGTCACCATGAGCACTATCACAATGAGAACTGTCAGCCTGGGCACTGTCACTGTTGGCAAGGGCACCATGGCCACTTCCACCATGGGCAATGTCACCATGGGCACTATCACTGTGAGCACTGTCAACATGAGCACGTCACCATGGGCACTGTCAACATGGGTACTATCTCAAAGGGCAATGTCACCATGAGCATTGTCAGGATGGGCAATTTCACCATGAGCACTGTCACCAAAGGCACTATCGCCATGAGCAATGTCACTGTGGGCCGTGTCACCAGGGGCACTATCACCATGGTTAATGTTAAAATTGGCACTTTCCCCGTGAGCACTGTCACCCTGGGCACTGTCATCATGGGCACGGTCACCGTGAGCAATATCTCCATGAGCACAGCCACTGTGAACACCATCACCATAATCACTGGCCTCATTGGTACTGTCACCATGAGCACTGCCACAATGAGCACTGTCAGCATGGGCACTGCCCCCATGAGCACTGTCACTATGAGAACTGCGACCATGGGTATTTTCACCATGAGTACTGTCACCCTGTGTATTGTCACCATTTGCACTGTCACCATGAAGACTATAACCGTGAGCGCTATCACCATGAGATCGCTCACCATGGTCACTGTCACCATGGCACCTTGCACAATGGGGGCTGTCAACATGAGTGCTGTTACCATTGGCACTATCACTGTGAGCATTCTCACTGTGGTCAGTGTCACCATGGGCACTGTCACCATGAGCACTGTCACCATAGGCAATGTCACCTTGGACAGTGTCACCATGAGCACTGTCAACATGGGCACTCACACTGTGGGCACTGTCACTGTGAGCACTGTCACCATGGGTACTGCCACCATGGGCAGTGTCTCTGTGAGTACTGTCAGCATGGGTTTTTACCGTGAGCACTGTCACCATGAGTCCTGTCACCATTTTTCAGTGACACCATGTGCACTACCACCATGCGCACTCTCACCATGGGCACTGTCACCGAGAAAACTGTCACCATAAGTACTGTCTTCATGGGCACTGTCACCAAGGGCACGGCCAACATGTGAACTGTAACCATTGTCAGTATCACTGTGAGAAGTGTCACCATGGGAATTACCAACATAGGCACTGTCATCATGAGCACTTTCAGAACTGGAACTGTCACCATGGGCACGATCACCGTGAGGACTCTCACCACGGGAATTATCGCCATGGGCACTATCAGCATTAGAACTGTCACCGTGGTCACTGTCACGATGGAATTTGTCACTGTGAGCACTGTCACGATAGGCAAAGTCACGGTTTGCACTGTCCCCTTGGGCCCTGTCACAGTGAGCACTATCACTTTGACGTTGATGTCCATGGGCACTGCCACCATAGACACTACCAACTTGAGAATTATCACCATTTGTTCTCTCAGCGTGGTCACGGTCAACAAGTGCACTCTCACTATGCTCACTATGACCGTGAACACTGACACCATGGGCACCTTAATCATGGGCACTATCACCGTGAGCACTATCACCATCGGCACTATCACTGTGATCACTGTCACCATAGACACTATCATGGTGAGCACAGTTAACATGAGCATTGTAACTGTGAGCACTGTCACAATGGGTAATGCAACCATGAGCCCAGTCACCGTGAGCACTGTCAGCATGGGTTGTCACCTTGTGCACGGTCAGCATGAGCACTGTCACCATGGGCACTATAACTATTTTTCAGTGCCACCATGTGCACTGTCACCTTGGACACTATCACCACGAGCACTGTCACCATGAGTACTGTCATCATGGGCAATGGCACAGCCACCGTCTGCAATCTTACCATGGTCACTATCACTGTGAGCACTGTCACCAATGGAACTACCAACATGGGCACTGTCATCATGAGCACTTTCACCATACGAACTCTCACCATGGGCACTAGGAACGTGAGAACGGTCACCGTGGGCACTGTCCCCATGAGCATTGTCATCATAGGCAATGTCACCGTGAGAACTATCACCATGCGCACTGTCCACAAGGGCACTATCACATTGAGTTGTATCACCATGTGTACTGTCATCTTGGGCACAGTCACCATGGGCACACTCACCAAGTACACTATCACTATGCTCACTATTACTCTGAACACTGTCACCATGGGCACCGTAACCATGGGCACTATCACCGGGAGCATTATCAGCATCGGCACAACAGGCGTGATAACTGTCACCATGGGTCATATCACCGTGAGCACGGTTGCCATGGGCAATGTCACGATGTGCAATGCCCCATTGGTACTCTCACCATGGGAACTGCCACCATGAGCACTGTCACCATGAGCACTGACACCACGATCACTGCCACCGACGGCACTGCCACCATGAGCACTGTCACCATGAGAACTGTTACTATGTGAAATGTAACCATGGGCAATTTCTCCATGAGTACTCTCACCATGGGTATTTTCACCTTGGGCACTCTCAACGTAAACATTATTACCATGAGCACTTTCACTGTGAGCACTGTCACCATGGGCACTGTCACAATGCGGAGTGTCACCATGAGCCATGTCACCATGGGAAATGTCACCGTGAGAAGTGTCACCATAGGCAATGTCACCATGGGCAATGTCACCATGGGAAATGCCATTTTGAGCACTGTCACCATGGGTACTGCAACCATGAGTACTGTCACCATGAGTACTGTCACCATTGGCAGTATCACCAGGCGCACTGTCACCATGGGCACTATCACCATGACAACTCTCAGAGTGAGCACTGTCACTGTGGGCACTGCCATCGTGAGCAATTCCACCATGGGCAATGTCACCATGGGCACTAACGCTGTGAGCACTCTCAACATGAGCACATCACCATGAGCCCTGTCACCATGGAAAATGTCACTGTGAGAAGTTTCACCATAGGCAATGTCACCGTGGGCACTGCCACCATGGTCACTGCCACCACTGTCACTGTCATTTTGGGCACTCTCACAATGGGTACTGCAACCATGAGCACTGTCACCATGAGCACTGTCACCATTGCGAGTATCACCATGTGCACTGTCACCATGGGCACTATCACAATGAGAACTGTCAGCGTGGGCACTGTCACTGTTGTCAAGGGCACCATGGCCACTTCCACCATGGGCAATGTCACCATGGGCACTATCACTGTGAGCACTGTCAACATGAGCACGTCACCATGGGCACTGTCAACATGGGTACTATCTCAAAGGGCAATGTCACCATGAGCATTGTCAGGATGGGCAATTTCACCATGGGCACTGTCACCAAAGGCACTATCGCCATGAGCAATGTCACTGTGGGCCGTGTCACCAGGGGCCCTATCACCATGGTTAATGTTATCATTGGCAATTTCCCCGTGAGCACTGTCACCCTGGGCACTGTCATCATGGGCACGGTCACCGTGAGCACTATCTCCATGAGCACAGCCACTGTGAACACCATCACCATAATCACTGGCCTCATCGGTACTGTCACCATGAGCACTGCCACAATGAGCACTGTCAACATGGGCACTTCCCCCATGAGCACTGTCACTATGAGAACTGCTACCATGGGTATTTTCACCATGAGTACTGTCACCCTGTGTATTGTCACCATTTGCACTGTCACCATGAAGACTATAACCGTGAGCGCTATCACCATGAGATCTCTCACCATGGCACATTGCACAATGGGGGCTGTCAACATGAGTGCTGTCACCATTGGCACTATCACTGTGAGCATTCTCACTGTGGTCAGTGTCACCATGGGCACGGTCACCATGAGCACTGTCACCATAGGCAATGTCACCGTGGTCAGTGTCACCATGATCACTGTCAACATGGGCACTTATACAGTGGGCACTGTCACTGTGAGCACTGTCACCATGGGTACTGCCACCATGAGCAGTGTCTCTGTGAATACTGTCAGCATGGGTTTTTACCGTGAGCACTGTCACCATGAGCCCTGTCACCATTTTTTAGTGACACCATGTGCACTACCACCATGCGCACTCTCACCATTTGCACTGTCACCGAGAAAACTGTCACCATAAGTACTGTCTTCATGGGCACTGTCACCAAGGGCACGGCCAACATGTGAACTGTAACCATTGTCAGTATCACTGTGAGAAGTGTCATCATGGGAATTACCAACATAGGCACTGTCATCATGAGCACTTTCAGAACGGGAACTGTCACCATGGGCACTATCACCGTGAGGACTCTCACCATGGGAGTTATCGCCATGGGCACTATCAGCATTAGAACTGTCACCGTGGTCACTGTCACGATGGAATTTGTCACGGTGAGCACTGTCACGGTATGCAAAGTCACGGTTTGCACTGTCCCCTTGGGCCCTGTCACAGTGAGCACTATCACTTTGACGGTGATGGCCATGGGCACTGCCACCATGGACACTATCAACTTGAAAATTATCACCATTTGTTCTCTCAGCGTGGTCAGGGTCAACAAGTGCAGTCTCAGTATGCTCACTATGACCGTGAACACTGTCACCATGGGCACCTTAATCATGGGCACTATCACCGTGAGCACTATCACCATCGGCACTATCACTGTGATCACTGTCCCCATAGACACTATCATGGTGAGCACAGTTAACATGAGCATTGTAACTGTGAGCACTGTCACAATGGGTAATGCAACCATGAGCCCAGTCACCGTGAGCACTGTCAGCATGGGTTGTCACCTTGTGCACGGTCAGCATGAGCACTGTCACCAAGGGACTATAACTATTTTTCAGTGCCGCCATGTGCACTCTCACCTTGGACACTATCACCACGAGCACTGTCACCATGAGTACTGTCATCATGGGCAATGGCACAGCCACCATCTGCAATCTTACCATGGTCACTATCACTGTGAGCACTGTCACCAATGGAACTACCAACATGGGCACTGTCATCATGAGCACTTTCAGCATACGAACTCTCACCATGGGCACTATGAACGTGAGAACGGTCACCATGGGCACTGTCACCATGAGCATTGTCATCATAGGCAATGTCACCGTGAGAACTATCACCATGCACACTGTCCACAAGGGCACTATCACATTGAGTTGTATCACCATGTGTACTGTCATCTTGGGCAGAGTCACCATGGGCACACTCACCAAGTACACTATCACTATGCTCACTATTACTCTGAACTCTGTCACCATGGGCACCGTAACCATGGGCACTATCACCGGGAGCATTATCAGCATCGGCACAACAGGCGTGATAACTGTCACCATGGGTCATATCACCGTGAGCACGGTTGCCATGGGCAATGTCACGATGTGCAATGCCCCATTGGTACTCTCACCATGGGAACTGCCACCAGGAGCACTGTCACCAT
Source organism: Mesoplodon bidens (assembly GCF_964165515.1). Lineage (NCBI taxonomy): Eukaryota > Metazoa > Chordata > Mammalia > Artiodactyla > Ziphiidae > Mesoplodon > Mesoplodon bidens. The sequence continues at coordinate 25,791,649 of NC_138170.1, read as the reverse complement.
GAGCACTGACACCACGATCACTGCCACCGAGGGCACTGCAACCATGAGCACTGTCACCATGAGAACTGTTACTATGAGAAATGTAACCATGGGCAATTTCTCGATGACTACTCTCACCATGGGTATTTTCACCTTGGGCACTCTCAACGTAAACAGTATTACCATGAGCACTTTCACTGTGAGCACTGTCACCATGGGCACTGTCACAATGCGGAGTGTCACCATGAGCCATGTCACCATGGGAAATGTCACCGTGAGAAGTGTCACCATAGGCAATGTCACCATGGGCAATGTCACCATGGGAAATGCCATTTTGAGCACTGTCACCATGGGTACTGCAACCATGAGTACTGTCACCATGAGTACTGTCACCATTGCGAGTATCACCATGTGCACTGTCACCATGAGCACTATCACAATGAGAACTGTCAGCGTGGGCACTGTCACTGTTGGCAAGGGCACCATGGCCACTTCCACCATGGGCAATGTCACCATGGGCACTATCACTGTGAGCACTGTCAACATGAGCACGTCACCATGGGCACTGTCAACATGGGTACTATCTCAAAGGGCAATGACACCATGAGCATTGTCAGGATGGGAAATTTCACCATGAGCACTGGCACCAAAGGCACTATCGCCATGAGCAATGTCACTGTGGGCCGTGTCACCATGGGCACTATCCCCATGGCTAATGTTATCATTGGCACTTTCCCCGTGAGCACTGTCACCCTGGGCACTGTCATCATGGGCACGGTCACCGTGAGCACTATCTCCATGAGCACAGCCACTGTGAACACCATCACCATAATCACTGGCCTCATCGGTACTGTCACCATGAGCACTGCCACAATGAGCACTGTCAGCATGGGCACTTCCCCCATGAGCACTGTCACTATGAGAACTGCTACCATGGGTATTTTCACCATGAGTACTGTCACCCTGTGTATTGTCACCATTTGCACTGTCACCATGAAGACTATAACCGTGAGCGCTATCACCATGAGATCTCTCACCATGGTCACTGTCACCATGGCACCTTGCACAATGGGGGCTGTCAACATGAGTGCTGTCACCATTGGCACTATCACTGTGAGCATTCTCACTGTGGTCAGTGTCACCATGGGCACTGTCACCATGAGCACTGTCACCATAGGCAATGTCACCGTGGTCAGTGTCATCATGAGCACTGTCAACATGGACACTCATACAGTGGGCACTGTCACTGTGAGCACTGTCACCATGGGTACTGCCACCATAAGCAGTGTCTCTGTGAGTACTGTCAGCATGGGTTTTACCGTGAGCACTGTCACCATGAGCCCTGTCACCATTTTTTAGTGACACCATGTGCACTACCACCATGCGCACTCTCACCATGGGCACTGTCACCGAGAAAACTGTCACCATAAGTACTGTCTTCATGGGCACTGTCACCAAAGGCACGGCCAACATGTGAACTGTAACCATTGTCAGTATCACTGTGAGAAGTGTCACCATGGGAATTACCACCATAGGCACTGTCATCATGAGCACTTTCAGAACGGGAACTGTCACCATGGGCACTATCACCGTGAGGACTCTCACCATGGGAATTATCGCCATGGGCACTATCAGCATTAGAACTGTCACCGTGGTCACCGTCACGATGGAATTTGTCACTGTGAACACTGTCACGATAGGCAAAGTCACGGTTTGCACTGTCCCCTTGGGCCCTCTCACAGTGAGTACTATCACTTTGACGGTGGTGGCCATGGGTACTGCCACCATGGACACTACCAACTTGAGAATTATCACCATTTGTTCTCTCAGCGTGGTCACGGTCAACAAGTGCACTCTCACTATGCTCACTATGACCGTGAACACTGTCACCATGGGCACCTTAATCATGGGCACTATCACCGTGAGCACTATCACCATCGGCACTATCACTGTGATCACTGTCACCATAGACACTATCATGGTGAGCACAGTTAACATGAGCATTGTAACTGTGAGCACTGTCACAATGGGTAATGCAACCATGAGCCCAGTCACCGTGAGCACTGTCAGCATGGGTTGTCACCTTGTGCACGGTCAGCATGAGCACTGTCACCATGGGCACTATAACTATTTTTCAGTGCCACCATGTGCACTGTCACCTTGGACACTATCACCACGAGCACTGTCACCATGAGTACTGTCATCATGGGCAATGGCACAGCCACCATCTGCAATCTTACCATGGTCACTATCACTGTGAGCACTGTCACCAATGGAACTACCAACATGGGCACTGTCATCATGAGCACTTTCACCATACGAACTCTCACCATGGGCACTATGAACGTGAGAACGGTCACCATGGGCACTGTCACCATGAGCATTGTCATCATAGGCAATGTCACCGTGAGATCTATCACCATGCGCACTGTCCACAAGGGTACTATCACATTGAGTTGTATCACCATGTGTACTGTCATCTTGGGCACAGTCACCATGGGCACACTCACCAAGTACACTATCACGATGCTCACTATTACTCTGAACACTGTCACCATGGGCACCGTAACCATGGGCACTATCACCGGGAGCATTATCAGCATCGGCTCAACAGGCGTGATAACTGTCACCATGGGTCATATCACCGTGAGCACGGTTGCCATGGGCACTGTCACGATGTGCAATGCCCCATTGGTACTCTCACCATGGGAACTGCCACCATGAGCACTGTCACCATGAGAACTGTTACTATGAGAAATGTAACCATGGGCAATTTCTCGATGAGTACTCTCACCATGGGTATTTTCACCTTGGGCACTCTCAACGTAAACAGTATTACCATGAGCACTTTCACTGTGAGCACTGTCACCATGGGCACTGTCACAATGCGGAGTGTCACCATGAGCCATGTCACCATGGGAAATGTCACCGTGAGAAGTGTCACCATAGGCAATGTCACCATGGGCAATGTCACCATGGGAAATGCCATTTTGAGCACTGTCACCATGGGTACTGCAACCATGAGTACTGTCACCATGAGTACTGTCACCATTGGCAGTATCACCAGGCGCACTGTCACCATGGGCACTATCACCATGACAACACTCAGAGTGAGCACTGTCACTGTGGGCACTGCCATCGTGAGCAATTCCACCATGGGCAATGTCACCATGGGCACTAACGTTGTGAGCACTCTCAACATGAGCACGTCACCATGAGCCCTGTCACCATGGGCAATGTCACTGTGAGAAGTTTCACCATAGGCAATGTCACCGTGGGCACTGTCACCATGGTCACTGCCACCACTGTCACTGTCATTTTGAGCACTGTCACCATGGGTACTGCAACCATGAGCACTGTCACCATGAGCACTGTCACCATTGCGAGTATCACCATGTGCACTGTCACCATGAGCACTATCACAATGAGGACTGTCAACCTGGGCACTGTCACTGTTGGCAAGGCACCATGGCCACATCCACCATGGGCAATGTCACCATGGGCACTATCACTGTGAGCACTGTCAACATGAGCACGTCACCATGAGCACTGTCAACATGGGTACTATCTCAAAGGGCAATGTCACCATGAGCATTGTCAGGATGGGCAATTTCACCATGAGCACTGTCACCAAAGGCACTATCGCCATGAGCAATGTCACTGTGGGCCGTGTCACCAGGGGCACTATCACCATGGTTAATGTTATCATTGGCACTTTCCCCGTGAGCACTGTCACCCTGGGCACTGTCATCATGGGCACTGTCACCGTGAGCAATATCTCCATGAGCACAGCCACTGTGAACACCATCACCATAATCACTTGCCTCATTGGTACTGTCCCCATGAGCACTGCCACAATGAGCACTGTCAGCGTGGGCACTTCCCCCATGAGCACTGTCACTATGAGAACTGCTACCATGGGTATTTTCACCATGAGTACTGTCACCCTGTGTATTGTCACCATTTGCACTGTCACCATGAAGACTATAACCGTGAGCGCTATCACCATGAGATCTCTCACCATGGTCACTGTCACCATGGCACCTTGCACAATGGGGGCTGTCAACATGAGTGCTGTCACCATTGGCACTCTCACTGTGAGCATTCTCACTGTGGTCAGTGTCACGATGGGCACTGTCACCATGAGCACTGTCACCATAGGCAATGTCACCTTGGTCAGTGTCACCATGAGCACTGTCAACATGGGCACTCATACAGTGGGCACTGTCACTGTGAGCACTGTCACCATGGGTACTGCCACCATGAGCAGTGTCTCTGTGAGTATTGTCAGCATGGGTTTTTACCGTGAGCACTGTCACCATGAGCCCTGTCACCATTTTTCAGTGACACCATGTGCACTACCACCATGCGCACTCTCACCATGGGCACTGTCACCGAGAAAACTGTCACCATAAGTACTGTCTTCATGGGCACTGTCACCAAGGGCACGGCCAACATGTGAACTGTAACCATTGTCAGTATCACTATGAGAAGTGTCACCATGGGAATTCCCAACATAGGAACTGTCATCCTTAGCACTTTCAGAAAGGGAACTGTCACAATGGGCACTATCACCGTGAGGACTCTCACCACGGGAATTATCGCCATGGGCACTATCAGCATTAGAACTGTCACCGTGGTCACTGTCACGATGGAATTTGTCACTGTGAGCACTGTCACGATAGGCAAAGTCACGGTTTGCACTGTCCCCTTGGGCCCTGTCACAGTGAGCACTATCACTTTGACGGTGATGTCCATGGGCACTGCCACCATGGACACTACCAACTTGAGAATTATCACCATTTGTTCTCTCAGCGTGGTCACGGTCAACAAGTGCACTCTCACTATGCTCACTATGACCGTGAACACTGTCACCATGGGCACCTTAATCATGGGCACTATCACCGTGAGCACTATCACCATCGGCACTATCACTGTGATCACTGTCACCATAGACACTATCATGGTGAGCACCGTTAACATGAGCATTGTAACTGTGAGCACTGTCACAATGGGTAATGCAACCATGAGCCCAGTCACCGTGAGCACTGTCAGCATGGGTTGTCACCTTGTGCACGGTCAGCATGAGCACTGTTACCATGGGCACTATAACTATTTTTCAGTGCCACCATGTGCACTGTCACCTTGGACACTATCACCACGAGCACTGTCACCATGAGTACTGTCATCATGGGCAATGGCACAGCCACCATCTGCAATCTTACCATGGTCACTGTCACTGTGCGCACTGTCACAAATGGAACTACCAACATGGGCACTGTCATCATGAGCACTTTCACCATACGAACTCTCACCATGGGCACTATGAACGTGAGAACGGTCACCATGGGCACTGTCACCATGAGCATTGTCATCATAGGCAATGTCACCGTGAGAACTATCACCATGCGCACTGTCCACAAGGGCACTATCACATTGAGTTGTATCACCATATGTACTGTCATCTTGGGCACAGTCACCATGGGCACACTCACCAAGTACACTATCACTATGCTCACTATTACTCTGAAAACTGTCACCATGGGCACCGTAACCATGGGCACTATCACCGGGAGCATTATCAGCATTGGCACAACAGGCGTGATAACTGTCACCATGGGTCATATCACCGTGAGCACGGTTGCCATGGGCACTGTCACGATGTGCAATGCCCCATTGGTACTCTCACCATGGGAACTGCCACCATGAGCACTGTCACCATGAGCACTGACACCACGATCACTGCCACCGAGGGCACTGCCACCATGAGCACTTTCACCATGAGAACTGTTACTATGTGAAATGTAACCATGGGCAATTTCTCGATGAGTACTCTCACCATGGGTATTTTCACCTTGGGCACTCTCAACGTAAACAGTATTACCATGAGCAGTTTCACTGTGAGCACTGTCACCATGGGCACTGTCACAATGCGGAGTGTCACCATGAGCCATGTCACCATGGGAAATGTCACCGTGAGAAGTGTCACCATAGGCAATGTCACCATGGGCAATGTCACCATGGGAAATGCCATTTTGAGCACTGTCACCATGGGTACTGCAACCATGAGTACTGTCACCATGAGTACTGTCACCATTGGCAGTATCACCAGGCGCACTGTCACCATGGGCACTATCACCATGACAACTCTCAGAGTGAGCACTGTCACTGTGGGCACTGCCATCGTGAGCAATTCCACCATGGGCAATGTCACCATGGGCACTAACGCTGTGAGCACTCTCAACATGAGCACGTCACCATGAGCCCTGTCACCATGGACAATGTCACTGTGAGAAGTTTCACCATAGGCAATGTCACCGTGGGCACTGTCACCATGGTCACTGCCACCACTGTCACTGTCATTTTGAGCACTGTCACCATGGGTACTGCAACCATGAGCACTGTCACCATGAGCACTGTCACCATTGCGAGTATCACCATGTGCACTGTCACCATGGGCACTAACACAATGAGAACTGTCAGCGTGGGCACTGTCACTGTTGGCAAGGGCACCATGGCCACTTCCACCATGGGCAATGTCACCATGGGCACTATCACTGTGAGCACTGTCAACATGAGCACGTCACCATGGGCACTGTCAACATGGGTACTATCTCAAAGGGCAATGTCACCATGAGCATTGTCAGGATGGGCAATTTCACCATGGGCACTGTCACCAAAGGAACTATCGCCATGAGCAATGTCACTGTGGGCCGTGTCACCAGGGGCACTATCACCGTGGTTAATGTTATCATTGGCACTTTCCCCTTGAGCACTGTCACCCTGGGCACTGTCATCATGGGCACGGTCACCGTGAGCACTATCTCCATGAGCACAGCCACTGTGAACACCATCACCATAATCACTGGCCTCATTGGTACTGTCACCATGAGCACTGCCACAATGAGCACTGTCAGCATGGACACTTCCCCCATGAGCACTGTCACAATGAGAACTGCTACCATGGGTATTTTCACCATGAGTACTGTCACCCTGTGTATTGTCACCATTTGCACTGTCACCATGAAGACTATAACCGTGAGCGCTATTACCATGAGATCTCTCACCATGGTCACTGTCACCATGGCACCTTGCACAATGGGGGCTGTCAACATGAGTGCTGTCACCATTGGCATTATCACTGTGAGCATTCTCACTGTGGTCAGTGTCACCATGGGCACTGTCACCATGAGCACTGTCACCATAGGCAATGTCACCTTGGTCAGTGTCACCATGACCACTGTCAACATGGGCACTCATACAGTGGGCACTGTCACTGTGAGCACTGTCACCATGGGTACTGCCACCATGAGCAGTGTCTCTGTGAGTACTGTCAGCATGGGTTTTTACCGTGAGCACTGTCACCGTGAGCCCTGTCACCATTTTTCAGTGACACCATGTGCACTACCACCATGCTCACTCTCACCATGGGCACTGTCACCGAGAAAACTGTAAGCATATGTACTGTCTTCATGGGCACTGTCACCAAGGGCACGGCCAACATGTGAACTGTAACCATTGTCAGTATCACTGTGAGAAGTGTCACCATGGGAATTACCAACATAGGCACTGTCATCATGAGCACTTTCAGAACGGGAACTGTCACAATGGGCACTATCACCGTGAGGACTCTCACCACGGGAATTATCGCCATGGGCACTATCAGCATTAGAACTGTCACCGTGGTCACTGTCACGATGGAATTTGTCACTGTGAGCACTGTCACGATAGGCAAAGTCACGGTGTGCACTGTCCCCTTGGGCCCTGTCACAGTGAGCACTATCACTTTGACGGTGATGTCCATGGGCACTGCCACCATGGACACTACCAACTTGAGAATTATCACCATTTGTTCTCTCAGCGTGGTCACGGTAAACAAGTGCACTAACACTATGCTCACTATGACCGTGAACACTGTCACCATGGGCACCTTAATCATGGGCACTAGCACTGTGAGCACTATCACCATCGGCACTATCACTGTGATCACTGTCACCATAGACGCTATCATGGTGAGCACAGTTAACATGAGCATTGTAACTGTGAGCACTGTCACAATGGGTAATGCAACCATGAGCCCAGTCACCGTGAGCACTGTCAGCATGGGTTGTCACCTTGTGCACGGTCAGCATGAGCACTGTCACCATGGGCACTATAACTATTTTTCAGTGCCACTATGTGCACTGTCACCTTGGACACTATCACCACGAGCACTGTCACCATGAGTACTGTCATCATGGGCAATGGCACAGCCACCATCTGCAATCTTACCATGGTCACTATCACTGTGAGCACTGTCACCAATGGAACTACCAACATGGACACTGTCATCATGAGCACTTTCACCATACGAACTCTCACCATGGACACTATGAACGTGAGAACGGTCACCATGGGCACTGTCACCATGAGCATTGTCATCATAGGCAATGTCACCGTGAGAACTATCACCATGCGCACTGTCCACAAGGGTACTATCACATTGAGTTGTATCACCATGTGTACTGTCATCTTGGGCACAGTCACCATGGGCACACTCAGCAAGTACACTATCACTATGCTCACTATTACTCGGAACACTGTCACCATGGGCACCATAACCATGGGCACTATCACCGGGAGCATTATCAGCATCGGCTCAACAGGCGTGATAACTGTCACCATGGGTCATATCACCGTGTGCACGGTTGCCATGGGCACTGTCACGATGTGCAATGCCCCATTGGTACTCTCACCATGGGAACTGCCACCATGAGCACTGTCACCATGAGAACTGTTACTATGAGAAATGTAACCATGGGCAATTTCTCCATGAGTACTCTCACCATGGGTATTTTCACCTTGGGCACTCTCAACGTAAACAGTATTACCATGAGCACTTTCACTGTGAGCACTGTCACCATGGGCACTGTCACAATGCGGAGTGTCACCATGAGCCATGTCACCATGGGAAATGTCACCGTGAGAAGTGTCACCATAGACAATGTCACCATGGGCAATGTCACCATGGGAAATGCCATTTTGAGCACTGTCACCTTGGGTACTGCAACCATGAGTACTGTCACCATGAGTACTGTCACCATTGGCAGTATCACCAGGCGCACTGTCACCATGGGCACTATCACCATGACAACTCTCAGAGTGAGCACTGTCACTGTGGGCACTGCCATCGTGAGCAATTCCACCATGGGCAATGTCACCATGGGCACTAACGTTGTGAGCACTCTCAACATGAGCACGTCACCATGAGCCCTGTCACCATGGGCAATGTCACTGTGAGAAGTTTCACCATAGGCAATGTCACCGTGGGCACTGTCACCATGGTCACTGCCACCACTGTCACTGTCATTTTGAGCACTGTCACCATGGGTACTGCAACCATGAGCACTGTCACCATGAGCACTGTCACCATTGCGAGTATCACCATGTGCACTGTCACAATGAGCACTATCACAATGAGAACTGTCAGCCTGGGCACTGTCACTGTTGGCAAGGCACCATGGCCACTTCCACCATGGGCAATGTCACCATGGGCACTATCACTGTGAGCACTGTCAATATGAGCACGTCATCATGGGCACTGTCAACATGGGTTCTATCTCAAAGGGCAATGTCACCATTAGCATTGTCAGCATGGGCAATTTCACCATGAGCACTGTCACCAAAGGCACTATCGCCATGAGCAATGTCACTGTGGGCCGTGTCACCAGGGGCACTATCACCATGGTTAATGTTATCATTGGCACTTTCCCCGTGAGCACTGTCACCCTGGGCACTGTCATCATGGGCACGGTCACCGTGAGCAATATCTCCATGAGCACAGCCACTGTGAACACCATCACCATAATCACTGGCCTCATCGGTACTGTCACCATGAGCACTGCCACAATGAGCACTGTCAGCATGGGCACTTCCCCCATGAGCACTGTCACTATGAGAACTGCTACCATGGGTATTTTCACCATGAGTACTGTCACCCTGTGTATTGTCACCATTTGCACTGTCACCATGAAGACTATAACCGTGAGCGCTATCACCATGAGATCTCTCACCATGGTCACTGTCACCATGGCACCTTGCACAATGGGGGCTGTCAACATGAGTGCTGTCACCATTGGCACTATCACTGTGAGCATTCTCACTGTGGTCAGTGTCACCATGGGCACTGTCACCATGAGCACTGTCACCATAGGCAATGTCACCTTGGTCAGTGTCACCATGACCACTGTCAACATGGGCCCTCACACTGTGGGCACTGTCACAGTGAGCACTGTCACCATGGGTACTGCCACCATGAGCAGTGTCTCTGTGAGTACTGTCAGCATGGGTTTTTACCGTGAGCACTGTCACCATGAGCCATGTCACCATTTTTCAGTGACACCATGTGCACTACCACCATGCGCACTCTCACCATGGGCACTGTCACCGAGAAAACTGTCACCATAAGTACTGTCTTCATGGGCACTGTCACCAAGGGCACGGCCAACATGTGAACTGTAACCATTGTCAGTATCACTGTGAGAAGTGTCACCATGGGAATTACCAACATAGGCACTGTCATCATGAGCACTTTCAGAACTGGAACTGACACCATGGGCACTATCACCGTGAGGACTCTCACCATGGGAATTATCGCCATGGGCACTATCAGCATTAGAACTGTCACCGTGGTCACTGTCACGATAGAATTTGTCACTGTGAGCACTGTCACGATAGGCAAAGTCACGGTTTGCACTGTCCCCTTGGGCCCTGTCACAGTGAGCACTATCACTTTGACGGTGATGTCCATGGGCACTGCCACCATGGACACTACCAACTTGAGAATTATCACCATTTGTTCTCTCAGCGTGGTCATGGTCAACAAGTGCACTATCACTATGCTCACTATGACCGTGAACACTGTCACCATGGGCACCTTAATCATGGGCACTATCACCGTGAGCACTATCACCATCGGCACTATCACTGTGATCACTGTCACCATAGACACTATCATGGTGAGCACAGTTAACATGAGCATTGTAACTGTGAGCACTGTCACAATGGGTAATGCAACCATGAGCCCAGTCACCGTGAGCACTGTCAGCATGGGTTGTCACCTTGTGCACGGTCAGCATGAGCACTGTCACCATGGGCACTATAACTATTTTTCAGTGCCACCATGTGCACTGTCACCTTGGACACTATCACCACGAGCACTGTCACCATGAGTACTGTCATCATGGGCAATGGCACAGCCACCATCTGCAATCTTACCATGGTCACTATCACTGTGAGCACTGTCACCAATGGAACTACCAACATGGGCACTGTCAGCATGAGCACTTTCACCATACGAACTCTCACCATGGGCACTAGGAACGTGAGAACGGTCACCATGGGCACTGTCACCATGAGCAGTGTCATCATAGGCAATGTCACCTTGAGAACTATCACCATGCGCACTGTCCACAAGGGTACTATCACATTGAGTTGTATCACAATGTGTACTGTCATCTTGGGCACAGTCACCATGGGCACACTCAGCAAGTACACTATCACTATGCTCACTATTACTCTGAACACTGTCACCATGGGCACCGTAACCATGGGCACTGTCACCGGGAGCATTATCAGCATCGGCTCAACAGGCGTGATAACTGTCACCATGGGTCATATCACCGTGAGCATGGTTGCCATGGGCACTGTCACGATGTGCAATGCCCCATTGGTACTCTCACCATGGGAACTGCCACCATGAGCACTGTCACCATGAGAACTGTTACTATGAGAAATGTAACCATGGGCAATTCCTCGATGAGTACTCTCACCATGGGTATTTTCACCTTGGGCACTCTCAACGTAAACAGTATTACCATGAGCACTTTCACTGTGAGCACTGTCACCATGGGCACTGTGACAATGCGGAGTGTCACCATGAGCCATGTCACCATGGGAAATGTCACCGTGAGAAGTGTCACCATAGACAATGTCACCATGGGCAATGTCACCATGGGAAATGCCATTTTGAGCACTGTCACCATGGGTACTGCAACCATGAGTACTGTCACCATGAGTATTGTCACCATTGGCAGTATCACCAGGCGCACTGTCACCATGGGCACTATCACCATGACAACTCTCAGAGTGAGCACTGTCACTGTGGGCACTGCCATCGTGAGCAATTCCACCATGGGCAATGTCAGCATGGGCACTAACGTTGTGAGCACTCTCAACATGAGCACGTCACCATGAGCCCAGTCACCATGGGCAATGTCACTGTGAGAAGTTTCACCATAGGCAATGTCACCGTGGGCACTGTCACCATGGTCACTGCCACCACTGTCACTGTCATTTTGAGCACTGTCACCATGGGTACTGCAACCATGAGCACTGTCACCATGAGCACTGTCACCATTGCGAGTATCACCATGTGCACTGTCACCATGAGCACTATCACAATGAGAACTGTCAGCCTGGGCACTGTCACTGTTGGCAAGGCACCATGGCCACTTCCACCATGGGCAATGTCACCATGGGCACTATCACTGTGAGCACTGTCAATATGAGCACGTCATCATGGGCACTGTCAACATGGGTTCTATCTCAAAGGGCAATGTCACCATTAGCATTGTCAGGATGGGCAATTTCACCATGAGCACTGTCACCAAAGGCACTATCGCCATGAGCAATGTCACTGTGGGCCGTGTCACCAGGGGCACTATCACCATGGTTAATGTTATCATTGGCACTTTCCCCGTGAGCACTGTCACCCTGGGCACTGTCATCATGGGCACGGTCACCGTGAGCAATATCTCCATGAGCACAGCCACTGTGAACACCATCACCATAATCACTGGCCTCATCGGTACTGTCACCATGAGCACTGCGACAATGAGCACTGTCAGCATGGGCACTTCCCCCATGAGCACTGTCACTATGAGAACTGCTACCATGGGTATTTTCACCATGAGTACTGTCACCCTGTGTATTGTCACCATTTGCACTGTCACCATGAAGACTATAACCGTGAGCGCTATCACCATGAGATCTCTCACCATGGTCACTGTCACCATGGCACCTTGCACAATGGGGGCTGTCAACATGAGTGCTGTCACCATTGGCACTATCACTGTGAGCATTCTCACTGTGGTCAGTGTCACCATGGGCACTGTCACCATGAGCACTGTCACCATAGGCAATGTCACCTTGGTCAGTGTCACCATGAGCACTGTCAACATGGGCCCTCACACTGTGGGCACTGTCACAGTGAGCACTGTCACCATGGGTACTGCCACCATGAGCAGTGTCTCTGTGAGTACTGTCAGCATGGGTTTTTACCGTGAGCACTGTCACCATGAGCCATGTCACCATTTTTCAGTGACACCATGTGCACTACCACCATGCGCACTCTCACCATGGGCACTGTCACCGAGAAAACTGTCACCATAAGTACTGTCTTCATGGGCACTGTCACCAAGGGCTCGGCCAACATGTGAACTGTAACCATTGTCAGTATCACTGTGAGAAGTGTCACCATGGGAATTACCAACATAGGCACTGTCATCATGAGCACTTTCAGAACGGGAACTGACACCATGGGCACTATCACCGTGAGGACTCTCACCACGGGAATTATCGCCATGGGCACTATCAGCATTAGAACTGTCACCGTGGTCACTGTCACGATGGAATTTGTCACTGTGAGCACTGTCACGATAGGCAAAGTCACGGTGTGCACTGTCCCCTTGGGCCCTGTCACAGTGAGCACTATCACTTTGACGGTGATGTCCATGGGCACTGCCACCATGGACACTACCAACTTGAGAATTATCACCATTTGTTCTCTCAGCGTGGTCATGGTCAACAAGTGCACTCTCACTATGCTAACTATGACCGTGAACACTGTCACCATGGGCACCTTAATCATGGGCACTATCACCGTGAGCACTATCACCATCGGCACTATCACTGTGATCACTGTCACCATAGACACTATCATGGTGAGCACAGTTAACATGAGCATTGTAACTGTGAGCACTGTCACAATGGGTAATGCAACCATGAGCCCAGTCACCGTGAGCACTGTCAGCATGGGTTGTCACCTTGTGCACGGTCAGCATGAGCACTGTCACCATGGGCACTATAACTATTTTTCAGTGCCAACATGTGCACTGTCACCTTGGACACTATCACCACGAGCACTGTCACCATGAGTACTGTCATCATGGGCAATGGCACAGCCACCATCTGCAATCTTACCATGGTCACTATCACTGTGAGCACTGTCACCAATGGAACTACCAACATGGGCACTGTCATCATGAGCACTTTCACCATACGAACTCTCACCATGGGCACTAGGAACGTGAGAACGGTCACCATGGGCACTGTCACCATGAGCATTGTCATCATAGGCAATGTCACCGTGAGAACTATCACCATGCGCACTGTCCACAAGGGTACTATCACATTGAGTTGTATCACAATGTGTACTGTCATCTTGGGCACAGTCACCATGGGCACACTCAGCAAGTACACTATCACTATGCTCACTATTACTCTGAACACTGTCACCATGGGCACCGTAACCATGGGCACTGTCACCGGGAGCATTATCAGCATCGGCTCAACAGGCGTGATAACTGTCACCATGGGTCATATCACCGTGAGCATGGTTGCCATGGGCACTGTCACGATGTGCAATGCCCCATTGGTACTCTCACCATGGGAACTGCCACCATGAGCACTGTCACCATGAGAACTGTTACTATGAGAAATGTAACCATGGGCAATTCCTCGATGAGTACTCTCACCATGGGTATTTTCACCTTGGGCACTCTCAACGTAAACAGTATTACCATGAGCACTTTCACTGTGAGCACTGTCACCATGGGCACTGTGACAATGCGGAGTGTCACCATGAGCCATGTCACCATGGGAAATGTCACCGTGAGAAGTGTCACCATAGACAATGTCACCATGGGCAATGTCACCATGGGAAATGCCATTTTGAGCACTGTCACCATGGGTACTGCAACCATGAGTACTGTCACCATGAGTATTGTCACCATTGGCAGTATCACCAGGCGCACTGTCACCATGGGCACTATCACCATGACAACTCTCAGAGTGAGCACTGTCACTGTGGGCACTGCCATCGTGAGCAATTCCACCATGGGCAATGTCAGCATGGGCACTAACGTTGTGAGCACTCTCAACATGAGCACGTCACCATGAGCCCAGTCACCATGGGCAATGTCACTGTGAGAAGTTTCACCATAGGCAATGTCACCGTGGGCACTGTCACCATGGTCACTGCCACCACTGTCACTGTCATTTTGAGCACTGTCACCATGGGTACTGCAACCATGAGCACTGTCACCATGAGCACTGTCACCATTGCGAGTATCACCATGTGCACTGTCACCATGAGCACTATCACAATGAGAACTGTCAGCCTGGGCACTGTCACTGTTGGCAAGGGCACCATGGCCACTTCCACCATGGGCAATGTCACCATGGGCACTATCACTGTGAGCACTGTCAACATGAGCACGTCACCATGGGCACTGTCAACATGGGTACTATCTCAAAGGGCAATGTCACCATGAGCATTGTCAGGATGGGCAATTTCACCATGAGCACTGTCACCAAAGGCACTATCGCCATGAGCAATGTCACTGTGGGCCGTGTCACCAGGGGCACTATCACCATGGTTAATGTTAAAATTGGCACTTTCCCCGTGAGCACTGTCACCCTGGGCACTGTCATCATGGGCACGGTCACCGTGAGCAATATCTCCATGAGCACAGCCACTGTGAACACCATCACCATAATCACTGGCCTCATTGGTACTGTCACCATGAGCACTGCCACAATGAGCACTGTCAGCATGGGCACTGCCCCCATGAGCACTGTCACTATGAGAACTGCGACCATGGGTATTTTCACCATGAGTACTGTCACCCTGTGTATTGTCACCATTTGCACTGTCACCATGAAGACTATAACCGTGAGCGCTATCACCATGAGATCGCTCACCATGGTCACTGTCACCATGGCACCTTGCACAATGGGGGCTGTCAACATGAGTGCTGTCACCATTGGCACTATCACTGTGAGCATTCTCACTGTGGTCAGTGTCACCATGGGCACTGTCACCATGAGCACTGTCACCATAGGCAATGTCACCTTGGACAGTGTCACCATGAGCACTGTCAACATGGGCACTCACACTGTGGGCACTGTCACTGTGAGCACTGTCACCATGGGTACTGCCACCATGGGCAGTGTCTCTGTGAGTACTGTCAGCATGGGTTTTTACCGTGAGCACTGTCACCATGAGTCCTGTCACCATTTTTCAGTGACACCATGTGCACTACCACCATGCGCACTCTCACCATGGGCACTGTCACCGAGAAAACTGTCACCATAAGTACTGTCTTCATGGGCACTGTCACCAAGGGCACGGCCAACATGTGAACTGTAACCATTGTCAGTATCACTGTGAGAAGTGTCACCATGGGAATTACCAACATAGGCACTGTCATCATGAGCACTTTCAGAACTGGAACTGTCACCATGGGCACTATCACCGTGAGGACTCTCACCACGGGAATTATCGCCATGGGCACTATCAGCATTAGAACTGTCACCGTGGTCACTGTCACGATGGAATTTGTCACTGTGAGCACTGTCACGATAGGCAAAGTCACGGTTTGCACTGTCCCCTTGGGCCCTGTCACAGTGAGCACTATCACTTTGACGGTGATGTCCATGGGCACTGCCACCATGGACACTACCAACTTGAGAATTATCACCATTTGTTCTCTCAGCGTGGTCATGGTCAACAAGTACACTCTCACTATGCTCACTATGACCGTGAACACTGTCACCATGGGCACCTTAATCATGGGCACTATCACCGTGAGCACTATCACCATCGGCACTATCACTGTGATCACTGTCACCATAGACACTATCATGGTGAGCACAGTTAACATGAGCATTGTAACAGTGAGCACTGTCACAATGGGTAATGCAACCATGAGCCCAGTCACCGTGAGCACTGTCAGCATGGGTTGTCACCTTGTGCACGGTCAGCATGAGCACTGTCACCATGGGCACTATAACTATTTTTCAGTGCCACCATGTGCACTGTCACCTTGGACACTATCACCACGAGCACTGTCACCATGAGTACTGTCATCATGGGCAATGGCACAGCCACCGTCTGCAATCTTACCATGGTCACTATCACTGTGAGCACTGTCACCAATGGAACTACCAACATGGGCACTGTCATCATGAGCACTTTCACCATACGAACTCTCACCATGGGCACTATGAACGTGAGAACGGTCACCATGGACACTGTCACCATGAGCATTGTCATCATAGGCAATGTCACCGTGAGAACTATCACCATGCGCACTGTCCACAAGGGCACTATCACATTGAGTTGTATCACCATGTGTACTGTCATCTTGGGCACAGTCACCATGGGTACACTCACGAAGTACACTATCACTATGCTAACTATTACTCTGAACACTGTCACCATGGGCACCGTAACCATGGGCACTATCACTGGGAGCATTATCAGCATCGGCACAACAGGCGTGATAACTGTCACCATGGGTCATATCACCGTGAGCACGGTTGCCATGGGCAATGTCACGATGTGCAATGCCCCATTGGTACTCTCACCATGGGAACTGCCACCATGAGCACTGTCACCATGAGCACTGACACCACCATCACTGCCACCATGGGCACTGCCACCATGAGCACTGTCACCATGAGAACTGTTACTATGAGAAATGTAACCATGGGCAATTTCTCGATCAGTACTCTCACCATGGGTATTTTCACCTTGGGCACTCTCAACGTAAACAGTATTACCATGAGCACTTTCACTGTGAGCACTGTCACCATGGGCACTGTCACAATGCGGAGTGTCACCATGAGCCATGTCACCATGGGAAATGTCACCGTGAGAACTGTCACCATAGGCAATGTCACCATGGGCAATGTCACCATGGGAAATGCCATTTTGAGCACTGTCACCATGGGTACTGCAACCATGAGTACTGTCACCATGAGTACTGTCACCATTGGCAGTATCACCAGGCGCACTGTCACCATGGGCACTATCACCATGACAACTCTCAGAGTGAGCACTGTCACTGTGGGCACTGCCATCGTGAGCAATTCCACCATGGGCAATGTCACCATGGGCACTAACGTTGTGAGCACTCTCAACATGAGCACGTCACCATGAGCCCTGTCACCATGGGCAATGTCACTGTGAGAAGTTTCACCATAGGCAATGTCACCGTGGGCACTGTCACCATGGTCACTGCCACCACTGTCACTGTCATTTTGAGCACTGTCACCATGGGTACTGCAACCATGATCACTGTCACCATGAGCACTGTCACCATTGCGAGTATCACCATGTGCACTGTCACCATGGGCACTATCACAATGAGAACTGTCAGCGTGGGCACTGTCACTGTTGGCAAGGGCACCATGGCCACTTCCACCATGGGCAATGTCACCATGGGCACTATCACTGTGAGCACTGTCAACATGAGCACGTCACCATGGGCACTGTCAACATGGGTACTATCTCAAAGGGCAATGTCACCATGAGCATTGTCAGGATGGGCAATTTCACCATGAGCACTGTCACCAAAGGCACTAACGCCATGAGCAATGTCACTGTGGGCCGTGTCACCAGGGGCACTATCACCATGGTTAATGTTATCATTGGCACTTTCCCCGTGAGCACTGTCACCCTGGGCACTGTAATCATGGGCACGGTCACCGTGAGCACTATCTCCATGAGCACAGCCACTGTGAACACCATCACCATAATCACTGGCCTCATCGGTACTGTCACCATGAGCACTGCCACAATGAGCACTGTCAGCATGAGCACTTCCCCCATGAGCACTGTCACTATGACAACTGCTACCATGGGTATTTTCACCATGAGTACTGTCACCCTGTGTATTGTCACCATTTGCACTGTCACCATGAAGACTATTACCGTGAGCGCTATCACCATGAGATCTCTCACCATGGTCACTGTCACCATGGCACCTTGCACAATGGGGGCTGTCAACATGAGTGCTGTCACCATTGGCACTATCACTGTGAGCATTCTCACTGTGGTCAGTGTCACCATGGGCACTGTCACCATGAGCACTGTCACCATAGGCAATGTCACCGTGGTCAGTGTCACCATGAGCACTGTCAACATGGACACTCATACAGTGGGCACTGTCACTGTGAGCACTGTCACCATGGGTACTGCCACCATAAGCAGTGTCTCTGTGAGTACTGTCAGCATGGGTTTTTACCGTGAGCACTGTCACCATGAGCCCTGTCACCATTTTTTAGTGACACCATGTGCACTACCACCATGCGCACTCTCACCGTGGGCACTGTCACCGAGAAAACTGTCACCATAAGTACTGTCTTCATGGGCACTGTCACCAAGGGCACGGCCAACATGTGAACTGGAACCATTGTCAGTATCACTATGAGAAGTGTCACCATGGGAATTCCCAACATAGGAACTGTCATCCTTAGCACTTTCAGAAAGGGAACTGTCACAATGGGCACTATCACCGTGAGGACTCTCACCACGGGAATTATCGCCATGGGCACTATCAGCATTAGAACTGTCACCGTGGTCACTGTCACGATGGAATTTGTCACTGTGAGCACTGTCACGATAGGCAAAGTCACGGTTTGCACTGTCCCCTTGGGCCCTGTCACAGTGAGCACTATCACTTTGACGGTGATGTCCATGGGCACTGCCACCATGGACACTACCAACTTGAGAATTATCACCATTTGTTCTCTCAGCGTGGTCACGGTCAACAAGTGCACTCTCACTATGCTCACTATGACCGTGAACACTGTCACCATGGGCACCTTAATCATGGGCACTATCACCGTGAGCACTATCACCATCGGCACTATCACTGTGATCACTGTCACCATAGACACTATCATGGTGAGCACCGTTAACATGAGCATTGTAACTGTGAGCACTGTCACAATGGGTAATGCAACCATGAGCCCAGTCACCGTGAGCACTGTCAGCATGGGTTGTCACCTTGTGCACGGTCAGCATGAGCACTGTCACCAAGGGACTATAACTATTTTTCAGTGCCGCCATGTGCACTCTCACCTTGGACACTATCACCACGAGCACTGTCACCATGAGTACTGTCATCATGGGCAATGGCACAGCCACCATCTGCAATCTTACCATGGTCACTATCACTGTGAGCACTGTCACCAATGGAACTACCAACATGGGCACTGTCATCATGAGCACTTTCACCATACGAACTCTCACCATGGGCACTATGAACGTGAGAACGGTCACCATGGGCACTGTCACCATGAGCATTGTCATCATAGGCAATGTCACCGTGAGAACTATCACCATGCACACTGTCCACAAGGGCACTATCACATTGAGTTGTATCACCATGTGTACTGTCATCTTGGGCACAGTCACCATGGGCACACTCATCAAGTACACTATCACTATGCTCACTATTACTCTGAACACTGTCACCATGGGCACCGTAACCATGGGCACTATCACCGGGAGCATTATCAGCATCGGCACAACAGGCGTGATAACTGTCACCATGGGTCATATCACCGTGAGCACGGTTGCCATGGGCACTGTCATGATGTGCAATGCCCCATTGGTACTCTCACCATGGGAACTGCCACCAGGAGCACTGTCACCATGAGCACTGACACCACGATCACTGCCACCGAGGGCACTGCAACCATGAGCACTGTCACCATGAGAACTGTTACTATGAGAAATGTAATCATGGGCAATTTCTCGATGAGTACTCTCACCATGGGTATTTTCACCTTGGGCACTCTCAACGTAAACAGTATTACCATGAGCACTTTCACTGTGAGCACTGTCACCATGGGCACTGTCACAATGCGGAGTGTCACCATGAGCCATGTCACCATGGGAAATGTCACCGTGAGAACTGTCACCATAGGCAATGTCCCCATGGGCAATGTCACCATGGGAAATGCCATTTTGAGCACTGTCACCATGGGTACTGCAACCATGAGTACTGTCACCATGAGTACTGTCACCATTGGCAGTATCACCAGGCGCACTGTCACCATGGGCACTATCACCATGACAACTCTCAGAGTGAGCACTGTCACTGTGGGCACTGCCATCGTGAGCAATTCCACCATGGGCAATGTCACCATGGGCACTAACGTTGTGAGCACTCTCAACATGAGCACGTCACCATGAGCCCTGTCACCATGGGCAATGTCACTGTGAGAAGTTTCACCATAGGCAATGTCACCGTGGGCACTGTCACCATGATCACTGCCACCACTGTCACTGTCATTTTGAGCACTGTCACCATGGGTACTGCAACCATGAGCACTGTCACCATGAGCACTGTCACCATTGCGAGTATCACCATGTGCACTGTCACCATGAGCACTAACACAATGAGAACTGTCAGCGTGGGCACTGTCACTGTTGGCAAGGGCACCATGGCCACTTCCACCATGGGCAATGTCACCATGGGCACTATCACTGTGAGCACTGTCAACATGAGCACGTCACCATGGGCACTGTCAACATGGGTACTATCTCAAAGGGCAATGTCACCATGAGCATTGTCAGGATGGGCAATTTCACCATGAGCACTGTCACCAAAGGCACTAACGCCATGAGCAATGTCACTGTGGGCCGTGTCACCAGGGGCACTATCACCATGGTTAATGTTATCATTGGCACTTTCCCCGTGAGCACTGTCACCCTGGGCACTGTCATCATGGGCATGGTCACCGTGAGCACTATCTCCATGAGCACAGCCACTGTGAACACCATCACCATAATCACTGGCCTCATCGGTACTGTCACCATGAGCACTGCCACAATGAGCTCTGTCAGCATGGGCACTTCCCCCATGAGCACTGTCACTATGAGAACTGCTACCATGGGTATTTTCACCATGAGTACTGTCACCCTGTGTATTGTCACCATTTGCACTGTCACCATGAAGACTATAACCGTGAGCGCTATCACCATGAGATCTCTCACCATGGTCACTGTCACCATGGCACCTTGCACAATGGGGGCTGTCAACATGAGTGCTGTCACCATTGGCACTATCACTGTGAGCATTCTCACTGTGGTCAGTGTCACCATGGGCACTGTCACCATGAGCACTGTCACCATAGGCAATGTCACCGTGGTCAGTGTCACCATGAGCACTGTCAACATGGACACTCATACAGTGGGCACTGTCACTGTGAGCACTGTCACCATGGGTACTGCCACCATAAGCAGTGTCTCTGTGAGTACTGTCAGCATGGGTTTTTACCGTGAGCACTGTCACCATGAGCCCTGTCACCATTTTTTAGTGACACCATGTGCACTACCACCATGCGCACTCTCACCATGGGCACTGTCACCGAGAAAACTGTCACCATAAGTACTGTCTTCATGGGCACTGTCACCAAGGGCACGGCCAACATGTGAACTGTAACCATTGTCAGTATCACTGTGAGAAGTGTCATCATGGGAATTACCAACATAGGCACTGTCATCATGAGCACTTTCAGAACGGGAACTGTCACCATGGGCACTATCACCGTGAGGACTCTCACCATGGGAGTTATCGCCATGGGCACTATCAGCATTAGAACTGTCACCGTGGTCACTGTCACGATGGAATTTGTCACGGTGAGCACTGTCACGGTATGCAAAGTCACGGTTTGCACTGTCCCCTTGGGCCCTGTCACAGTGAGCACTATCACTTTGACGGTGGTGGCCATGGGCACTGCCACCATGGACACTATCAACTTGAAAATTATCACCATTTGTTCTCTCAGCGTGGTCACGGTCAACAAGTGCAGTCTCAGTATGCTCACTATGACCGTGAACACTGTCACCATGGGCACCTTAATCATGGGCACTATCACCGTGAGCACTATCACCATCGGCACTATCACTGTGATCACTGTCCCCATAGACACTATCATGATGAGCACAGTTAACATGAGCATTGTAACTGTGAGCACTGTCACAATGGGTAATGCAACCATGAGCCCAGTCACCGTGAGCACTGTCAGCATGGGTTGTCACCTTGTGCACGGTCAGCATGAGCACTGTCACCAAGGGACTATAACTATTTTTCAGTGCCGCCATGTGCACTCTCACCTTGGACACTATCACCACGAGCACTGTCACCATGAGTACTGTCATCATGGGCAATGGCACAGCCACCATCTGCAATCTTACCATGGTCACTATCACTGTGAGCACTGTCACCAATGGAACTACCAACATGGGCACTGTCATCATGAGCACTTTCACCATAAGAACTCTCACCATGGGCACTATGAACGTGAGAACGGTCACCATGGGCACTGTCACCATGAGCATTGTCATCATAGGCAATGTCACCGTGAGAACTATCACCATGCACACTGTCCACAAGGGCACTATCACATTGAGTTGTATCACCATGTGTACTGTCATCTTGGGCACAGTCACCATGGGCACACTCATCAAGTACACTATCACTATGCTCACTATTACTCTGAACACTGTCACCATGGGCACCGTAACCATGGGCACTATCACCGGGAGCATTATCAGCATCGGCACAACAGGCGTGATAACTGTCACCATGGGTCATATCACCGTGAGCACAGTTGCCATGGGCACTGTCATGATGTGCAATGCCCCATTGGTACTCTCACCATGGGAACTGCCACCAGGAGCACTGTCACCATGAGCACTGACACCACGATCACTGCCACCGAGGGCACTGCAACCATGAGCACTGTCACCATGAGAACTGTTACTATGAGAAATGTAACCATGGGCAATTTCTCGATGAGTACTCTCACCATGGGTATTTTCACCTTGGGCACTCTCAACGTAAACAGTATTACCATGAGCACTTTCACTGTGAGCACTGTCACCATGGGCACTGTCACAATGCGGAGTGTCACCATGAG
The DNA here is from genome assembly GCF_964165515.1 of Mesoplodon bidens. Lineage (NCBI taxonomy): Eukaryota > Metazoa > Chordata > Mammalia > Artiodactyla > Ziphiidae > Mesoplodon > Mesoplodon bidens. The sequence continues at coordinate 25,767,628 of NC_138170.1, read as the reverse complement.
CCATGTCACCATGGGAAATGTCACCATGAGAAGTGTCACCATAGGCAATGTCACCATGGGCAATGTCACCATGGGAAATGCCATTTTGAGCACTGTCACCATGGGTACTTCAACCATGAGTACTGTCACCATGAGTACTGTCACCATTGCGAGTATCACCATGTGCACTGTCACCATGAGCACTATCACAATGAGAACTGTCAGCGTGGGCACTGTCACTGTTTGCAAGGGCACCATGGCCACTTCCACCATGGGCAATGTCACCATGGGCACTATCACTGTGAGCACTGTCAACATGAGCACGTCACCATGGGCACTGTCAACATGGGTACTATCTCAAAGGGCAATGACACCATGAGCATTGTCAGGATGGGCAATTTCACCATGAGCACTGTCACCAAAGGCACTATCGCCATGAGCAATGTCACTGTGGGCCGTGTCACCATGGGCACTATCCCCATGGTTAATGTTATCATTGGCACTTTCCCCGTGAGCACTGTCACCCTGGGCACTGTCATCATGGGCACGGTCACCGTGAGCACTATCTGCATGAGCACAGCCACTGTGAACACCATCACCATAATCACTGGCCTCATCGGTACTGTCACCATGAGCACTGCCACAATGAGCACTGTCAGCATGGGCACTTCCCCCATGAGCACTGTCACTATGAGAACTGCTACCATGGGTATTTTCACCATGAGTACTGTCACCCTGTGTATTGTCACCATTTGCACTGTCACCATGAAGACTATAACCGTGAGCGCTATCACCATGAGATCTCTCACCATGGTCACTGTCACCATGGCACCTTGCACAATGGGGGCTGTCAACATGAGTGCTGTTACCATTGGCACTATCACTGTGAGCATTCTCACTGTGGTCAGTGTCACCATGGGCACTGTCACCATGAGCACTGTCACCATAGGCAATGTCACCGTGGTCAGTGTCACCATGAGCACTGTCAACATGGGCACTCATACAGTGGGCACTGTCACTGTGAGCACTGTCACCATGGGTACTGCCACCATAAGCAGTGTCTCTGTGAGTACTGTCAGCATGGGTTTTACCGTGAGCACTGTCACCATGAGCCCTGTCACCATTTTTTATTGACACCATGTGCACTACCACCATGCGCACTCTCACCATGGGCACTGTCACCGAGAAAACTGTCACCATAAGTACTGACTTCATGGGCACTGTCACCAAAGGCACGGCCAACATGTGAACTGTAACCATTGTCAGTATCACTGTGAGAAGTGTAACCATGGGAATTACCACCATAGGCACTGTCATCATGAGCACGTTCAGAACGGGAACTGTCACCATGGGCACTATCACCGTGAGGACTCTCACCATGGGAATTATCGCCATGGGCACTATCAGCATTAGAACTGTCACCGTGGTCACTGTCACGATGGAATTTGTCACTGTGAACACTGTCACGATAGGCAAAGTCACGGTTTGCACTGTCCCCTTGGGCCCTGTCACAGTGAGTACTATCACTTTGACGGTGGTGGCCATGGGTACTGCCACCATGGACACTACCAACTTGAGAATTATCACCATTTGTTCTCTCAGCGTGGTCACGGTCAACAAGTGCACTGTCACTATGCTCACTATGACCGTGAACACTGTCACCATGGGCACCTTAATCATGGGCACTATCACCGTGAGCACTATCACCATCGGCACTATCACTGTGATCACTGTCCCCATAGACACTATCATGGTGAGCACAGTTAACATGAGCATTGTAACTGTGAGCACTGTCACAATGGGTAATGCAACCATGAGCCCAGTCACCGTGAGCACTGTCAGCATGGGTTGTCACCTTGTGCACGGTCAGCATGAGCACTGTCACCATGGGCACTATAACTATTTTTCAGTGCCACCATGTGCACTGTCACCTTGGACACTATCACCACGAGCACTGTCACCATGAGTACTGTCATCATGGGCAATGGCACAGCCACCATCTGCAATCTTACCATGGTCACTATCACTGTGAGCACTGTCACCTATGGAACTACCAACATGGGCACTGTCATCATAAGCACTTTCACCATACGAACTCTCACCATGGGCACTATGAACGTGAGAACGGTCAAAATGGGCACTGTCACCATGAGCATTGTCATCATAGGCAATGTCACCGTGAGAACTATCACCATGCGCACTGTCCACAAGGGTACTATCACATTGAGTTGTATCACCATGTGTACTGTCATCTTGGGCACAGTCACCATGGGCACACTCACCAAGTACACTATCACTATGCTCACTATTACTCTGAACACTGTCACCATGGGCACCGTAACCATGGGCACTATCACCGGGAGCATTATCAGCATCGGCTCAACAGGCGTGATAACTGTCACCATGGGTCATATCACCGTGAGCACGGTTGCCATGGGCACTGTCACGATGTGCAATGCCCCATTGGTACTCTCACCATGGGAACTGCCACCATGAGCACTGTCACCATGAGATCTGTTACTATGAGAAATGTAACCATGGGCAATTTCTCGATGAGTACTCTCACCATGGGTATTTTCACCTTGGGCACTCTCAACGTAAACAGTATTACCATGAGCACTTTCACTGTGAGCACTGTCACCATGGGCACTGTCACAATGCGGAGTGTCACCATGAGCCATGTCACCATGGGAAATGTCACCGTGAGAAGTGTCACCATAGGCAATGTCACCATGGGCAATGTCACCATGGGAAATGCCATTTTGAGCACTGTCACCATGGGTACTGCAACCATGAGTACTGTCACCATGAGTACTGTCACCATTGGCAGTATCACCAGGCGCACTGTCACCATGGGCACTATCACCATGACAACTCTCAGAGTGAGCACTGTCACTGTGGGCACTGCCATCGTGAGCAATTCCACCATGGGCAATGTCACCATGGGCACTAACGTTGTGAGCACTCTCAACATGAGCACGTCACCATGAGCCCTGTCACCATGGGCAATGTCACTGTGAGAAGTTTCACCATAGGCAATGTCACCGTGGGCACTGTCACCATGGTCACTGCCACCACTGTCACTGTCATTTTGAGCACTGTCACCATGGGTACTGCAACCATGAGCACTGTCACCATGAGCACTGTCACCATTGCGAGTATCACCATGTGCACTGTCACCATGAGCACTATCACAATGAGGACTGTCATCCTGGGCACTGTCACTGTTGGCAAGGCACCATGGCCACATCCACAATGGGCAATGTCACCATGGGCACTATCACTGTGAGCACTGTCAACATGAGCACGTCACCATGAGCACTGTCAACATGGGTACTATCTCAAAGGGCAATGTCACCATGAGCATTGTCAGGATGGGCAATTTCACCATGAGCACTGTCACCAAAGGCACTATCGCCATGAGCAATGTCACTGTGGGCCGTGTCACCAGGGGCACTATCACCATGGTTAATGTTATCATTGGCACTTTCCCCGTGAGCACTGTCACCCTGGGCAATGTCATCATGGGCACTGTCACCGTGAGCAATATCTCCATGAGCACAGCCACTGTGAACACCATCACCATAATCACTTGCCTCATTTGTACTGTCACCATGAGCACTGCCACAATGAGCACTGTCAGCATGGGCACTTCCCCCATGAGCACTGTCACTATGAGAACTGCTACCATGGGTATATTCACCATGAGTACTGTCACCCTGTGTATTGTCACCATTTGCACTGTCACCATGAAGACTATAACCGTGAGCGCTATCACCATGAGATCTCTCACCATGGTCACTGTCACCATGGCACCTTGCACAATGGGGGCTGTCAACATGAGTGCTGTCACCATTGGCACTATCACTGTGAGCATTCTCACTGTGGTCAGTGTCACCATGGGCACTGTCACCATGAGCACTGTCACCATAGGCAATGTCACCTTGGTCAGTGTCACCATGAGCACTGTCAACATGGGCACTCATACAGTGGGCACTGTCACTGTGAGCACTGTCACCATGGGTACTGCCACCATGAGCAGTGTCTCTGTGAGTACTGTCAGCATGGGTTTTTACTTTGAGCACTGTCACCATGAGCCCTGTCACCATTTTTCAGTGACACCATGTGCACTACCACCATGCGCACTCTCACCATGGGCACTGTCACCGAGAAAACTGTCACCATAAGTACTGTCTTCATGGGCACTGTCACCAAGGGCACGGCCAACATGTGAACTGGAACCATTGTCAGTATCACTATCAGAAGTGTCACCATGGGAATTCCCAACATAGGAACTGTCATCCTTAGCACTTTCAGAAAGGGAACTGTCACAATGGGCACTATCACCGTGAGGACTCTCACCACGGGAATTATCGCCATGGGCACTATCAGCATTAGAACTGTCACCGTGGTCACTGTCACGATGGAATTTGTCACTGTGAGCACTGTCACGATAGGTAAAGTCACGGTTTGCACTGTCCCTTTGGGCCCTGTCACAGTGAGCACTATCACTTTGACGGTGATGTCCATGGGCACTGCCTCCATGGACACTACCAACTTGAGAATTATCACCATTTGTTCTCTCAGCGTGGTCACGGTCAACAAGTGCACTCTCACTATGCTCACTATGACCGTGAACACTGTCACCATGGGCACTGTAATCATGGGCACTATCACCGTGAGCACTATCACCATCGGCACTATCACTGTGATCACTGTCACCATAGACACTATCATGGTGAGCACCGTTAACATGAGCATTGTAACTGTGAGCACTGTCACAATGGGTAATGCAACCATGAGCCCAGTCACCGTGAGCACTGTCAGCATGGGTTGTAACCTTGTGCACGGTCAGCATGAGCACTGTTACCATGGGCACTATAACTATTTTTCAGTGCCACCATGTGCACTGTCACCTTGGACACTATCACCACGAGCACTGTCACCATGAGTACTGTCATCATGGGCAATGGCACAGCCACCATCTGCAATCTTACCATGGTCACTATCACTGTGAGCACTGTCACCAATGGAACTACCAACATGGGCACTGTCATCATGAGCTCTTTCACCATACGAACTCTCACCATGGGCACTATGAACGTGAGAACGGTCACCATGGGCACTGTCACCATGAGCATTGTCATCATAGGCAATGTCACCGTGAGAACTATCACCATGCGCACTGTCCACAAGGGCACTATCACATTGAGTTGTATCACCATGTGTACTGTCATCTTGGGCACAGTCACCATGGGCACACTCACGAAGTACACTATCACTATGCTCACTATTACTCTGAACACTGTCACCATGGGCACCGTAACCATGGGCACTATCACCGGGAGCATTATCAGCATCGGCACAACAGGCGTGATAACTGTCACCATGGGTCATATCACCGTGAGCACGGTTGCCATGGGCACTGTCACGATGTGCAATGCCCCATTGGTACTCTCACCATGGGAACTGCCACCATGAGCACTGTCACCATGAGCACTGACACCACGATCACTGCCACCGAGGGCACTGCCACCATGAGCACTGTCACTATGAGAACTGTTACTATGTGAAATGTAACCATGGGCAATTTCTCGATGAGTACTCTCACCATGGGTATTTTCACCTTGGGCACTCTCAACGTAAACAGTATTACCATGAGCAGTTTCACTGTGAGCACTGTCACCATGGGCACTGTCACAATGCGGAGTGTCACCATGAGCCATGTCACCATGGGAAATGTCACCGTGAGAAGTGTCACCATAGGCAATGTCACCATGGGCAATGTCACCATGGGAAATGCCATTTTGAGCACTGTCACCATGGGTACTGCAACCATGAGTACTGTCACCATGAGTACTGTCACCATTGGCAGTATCACCAGGCGCACTGTCACCATGGGCACTATCACCATGACAACTCTCAGAGTGAGCACTGTCACTGTGGGCACTGCCATCGTGAGCAATTCCACCATGGGCAATGTCACCATGTGCACTAACGCTGTGAGCACTCTCAACATGAGCACATCACCATGAGCCCTGTCACCATGGACAATGTCACTGTGAGAAGTTTCACCATAGGCAATGTCACCGTGGGCACTGTCACCATGGTCACTGCCACCACTGTCACTGTCATTTTGAGCACTGTCACCATGGGTACTGCAACCATGAGCACTGTCACCATGAGCACTGTCACCATTGCGAGTATCACCATGTGCACTGTCACCATGGGCACTATCACAATGAGAACTGTCAGCGTGGGCACTGTCACTGTTGGCAAGGGCACCATGGCCACTTCCACCATGGGCAATGTCACCATGGGCACTATCACTGTGAGCACTGTCAACATGAGCACGTCACCATGGGCACTGTCAACATGGGTACTATCTCAAAGGGCAATGTCACCATGAGCATTGTCAGGATGGGCAATTTCACCATGGGCACTGTCACCAAAGGCACTATCGCCATGAGCAATGTCACTGTGGGCCGTGTCACCAGGGGCACTATCACCGTGGTTAATGTTATCATTGGCACTTTCCCCTTGAGCACTGTCACCCTGGTCACTGTCATCATGGGCACGGTCACCGTGAGCAATATCTCCATGAGCACAGCCACTGTGAACACCATCACCATAATCACTGGCCTCATTGGTACTGTCACCATGAGCACTGCCACAATGAGCACTGTCAGCATGGGCACTTCCCCCATGAGCACTGTCACTATGAGAACTGCTACCATGGGTATTTTCACCATGAGTACTGTCACCCTGTGTATTGTCACCATTTGCACTGTCACCATGAAGACTATAACCGTGAGCGCTATTACCATGAGATCTCTCACCATGGTCACTGTCACCATGGCACCTTGCACAATGGGGGCTGTCAACATGAGTGCTGTCACCATTGGCTTTATCACTGTGAGCATTCTCACTGTGGTCAGTGTCACCATGGGCACTGTCACCATGAGCACTGTCACCATAGGCAATGTCACCGTGGTCAGTGTCACCATGAGCACTGTCAACATGGGCACTCATACAGTGGGCACTGTCACTGTGAGCACTGTCACCATGGGTACTGCCACCATGAGCAGTGTCTCTGTGAGTACTGTCAGCATGGGTTTTTACCGTGAGCACTGTCACCATGAGCCCTGTCACCATTTTTCAGTGACACCATGTGCACTACCACCATGCGCACTCTCACCATGGGCACTGTCACCGAGAAAACTGTCACCATAAGTACTGTCTTCATGGGCACTGTCACCAAGGGCACGGCCAACATGTGAACTGTAACCATTGTCAGTATCACTGTGAGAAGTGTCACCATGGGAATTACCAACATAGGCACTGTCATCCTTAGCACTTTCAGAACGGGAACTGTCACAATGGGCACTATCACCGTGAGGACTCTCACCACGGGAATTATCGCCATGGGCACTATCAGCATTAGAACTGTCACCGTGGTCACTGTCACGATGGAATTTGTCACTGTGAGCACTGTCACGATAGGCAAAGTCACGGTTTGCACTGTCCCCTTGGGCCCTGTCACAGTGAGCACTATCACTTTGACGGTGATGTCCATGGGCACTGCCACCATGGACACTACCAACTTGAGAATTATCACCATTTGTTCTCTCAGCGTGGTCACGGTAAACAAGTGCACTAACACTATGCTCACTATGACCGTGAACACTGTCACCATGGGCACCTTAATCATGGGCACTAGCACTGTGAGCACTATCACCATCGGCACTATCACTGTGATCACTGTCACCATAGACGCTATCATGGTGAGCACAGTTAACATGAGCATTGTAACTGTGAGCACTGTCACAATGGGTAATGCAACCATGAGCCCAGTCACCGTGAGCACTGTCAGCATGGGTTGTCACCTTGTGCACGGTCAGCATGAGCACTGTCACCATGGGCACTATAACTATTTTTCAGTGCCACCATGTGCACTGTCACCTTGGACACTATCACCACGAGCACTGTCACCATGAGTACTGTCATCATGGGCAATGGCACAGCCACCATCTGCAATCTTACCATGGTCACTATCACTGTGAGCACTGTCACCAATGGAACTACCAACATGGACACTGTCATCATGAGCACTTTCACCATACGAACTCTCACTATGGACACTATGAACGTGAGAACGGTCACCATGGGCACTGTCACCATGGGAAATGTCACCATGAGAAGTGTCACCATAGGCAATGTCACCATGGGCAATGTCACCATGGGAAATGCCATTTTGAGCACTGTCACCATGGGTACTGCAACCATGAGTACTGTCACCATGAGTACTGTCACCATTGGCAGTATCACCAGGCGCACTGTCACCATGGGCACTATCACCATGACAACTCTCAGAGTGAGCACTGTCACTGTGGGCACTGCCATCGTGAGCAATTCCACCATGGGCAATGTCACCATGGGCACTAACGTTGTGAGCACTCTCAACATGAGCACGTCACCATGAGCCCTGTCACCATGGGCAATGTCACTGTGAGAAGTTTCACCATAGGCAATGTCACCGTGGGCACTGTCACCATGGTCACTGCCACCACTGTCACTGTCATTTTGAGCACTGTCACCATGGGTACTGCAACCATGAGCACTGTCACCATGAGCACTGTCACCATTGCGAGTATCACCATGTGCACTGTCACCATGAGCACTATCACAATGAGAACTGTCAGTGTGGGCACTGTCACTGTTGGCAAGGCACCATGGCCACTTCCACCATGGGCAATGTCACCATGGGCACTATCACTGTGAGCACTGTCAACATGAGCACGTCACCATGGGCACTGTCAACATGGGTACTATCTCAAAGGGCAATGTCACCATGAGCATTGTCAGGATGGGCAATTTCACCATGGGCACTGTCACCAAAGGCACTATCGCCATGAGCAATGTCACTGTGGGCCGTGTCACCAGGGGCACTATCACCATGGTTAATGTTATCATTGGCACTTTCCCCGTGAGCACTGTCACCCTGGGCACTGTCATCATGGGCACGGTCACTGTGAGCAATATCACCATGAGCACAGCCACTGTGAACACCATCACCATAATCACTGGCCTCATTGGTACTGTCACCATGAGCACTGCCACAATGAGCACTGTCAGCATGGGCACTTCCCCCATGAGCACTGTCACTATGAGAACTGCTACCATGGGTATTTTCACCATGAGTACTGTCACCCTGTGTATTGTCACCATTTGCACTGTCACCATGAAGACTATAACCGTGAGCGCTATCACCATGAGATCTCTCACCATGGTCACTGTCACCATGGCACCTTGCACAATGGGGGCTGTCAACATGAGTGCTGTCACCATTGGCACTATCACTGTGAGCATTCTCACTGTGGTCAGTGTCACCATGGGCACGGTCACCATGAGCACTGTCACCATAGGCAATGTCACCGTGGTCAGTGTCACCATGAGCACTGTCAACATGGGCACTCATACAGTGGGCACTGTCACTGTGAGCACTGTCACCATGGGTACTGCCACCATGAGCAGTGTCTCTGTGAATACTGTCAGCATGGGTTTTTACCGTGAGCACTGTCACCATGAGCCCTGTCACCATTTTTTAGTGACACCATGTGCACTACCACCATGCGCACTCTCACCATGGGCACTGTCACCGAGAAAACTGTCACCATAAGTACTGTCTTCATGGGCACTGTCACCAAGGGCACGGCCAACATGTGAACTGTAACCATTGTCAGTATCACTGTGAGAAGTGTCACCATGGGAATTACAAACATAGGCACTGTCATCATGAGCACTTTCAGAACGGGAACTGTCACCATGGGCACTATCACCGTGAGGACTCTCACCACGGGACTTATCGCCATGGGCACTAACAGCATTAGAACTGTCACCGTGGTCACTGTCACGATGGAATTTGTCACGGTGAGCACTGTCACGATAGGCAAAGTCACGGTGTGCACTGTCCCCTTGGGCCCTGTCACAGTGAGCAGTATCACTTTGAAGGTGGTGGCCATGGGCTCTGCCACCATGGACACTACCAACTTGAGAATTATCACCATTTGATCTCTCAGTATTGTCACGGTCAACAAGTGCACTCTCACTGTGCTCACTATGACCGTGAACTCTGACACCATGGGCACCTTAATCATGGGCACTATCACCGTGAGCACTATCACCATCGGCACTATCACTGTGATCACTGTCACCATAGACACTATCATGGTGAGCACAGTTAACATGAGCATCGTAACTGTGAGCACTGTCACAATGGGTAATGCAACCATGAGCCCAGTCACCGTGAGCACTGTCAGCATGGGTTGTCACCTTGTGCACGGTCAGCATGAGCACTGTCACCAAGGGACTATAATTATTTTTCAGTGCCGCCATGTGCACTGTCACCTTGGACACTATCACCACGAGCACTGTCACCATGAGTACTGTCATCATGGGCAATGGCACAGCCACCATCTGCAATCTTACCATGGTCACTATCACTGTGAGCACTGTCACCAATGGAACTACCAACATGGGCACTGTCATCATGAGCACTTTCACCATACGATCTCTCACCATGGGCACTATGAACGTGAGAACGGTCACCATGGGCACTGTCACCATGAGCATTGTCATCATAGGCAATGTCACCGTGAGAACTATCACCATGCGCACTGTCCACAAGGGCACTATCACATTGAGTTGTATCACCATGTGTACTGTCATCTTGGGCACAGTCACCATGGGTACACTCACGAAGTACACTATCACTATGCTCACTATTACTCTGAACACTGTCACCATGGGCACCGTAACCATGGGCACTATCACCGGGAGCATTATCAGCATCGGCACAACAGGCGTGATAACTGTCACCATGGGTCATATCACCGTGAGCACGGTTGCCATGGGCACTGTCACGATGTGCAATGCCCCATTGGTACTCTCACCATGGGAACTGCCACCATGAGCACTGTCACCATGAGCACTGACACCACGATCACTGCCACCGAGGGCACTGCCACCATGAGCACTGTCACCATGAGAACTGTTACTATGAGAAATGTAACCATGGGCAATTTCTCGATCAGTACACTCACCATGGGTATTTTCACCTTGGGCACTCTCAACGTAAACAGTATTACCATGAGCACTTTCACTGTGAGCACTGTCACCATGGGCACTGTCACAATGCGGAGTGTCACCATGAGCCATGTCACCATGGGAAATGTCACCGTGAGAACTGTCACCATAGGCAATGTCACCATGGGCAATGTCACCATGGGAAATGCCATTTTGAGCACTGTCACCATGGGTACTGCAACCATGAGTACTGTCACCATGAGTACTGTCACCATTGGCAGTATCACCAGGCGCACTGTCACCATGGGCACTATCACCATGACAACTCTCAGAGTGAGCACTGTCACTGTGGGCACTGCCATCGTGAGCAATTCCACCATGGGCAATGTCACCATGGGCACTAACGTTGTGAGCACTCTCAACATGAGCACGTCACCATGAGCTTTGTCACCATGGGCAATGTCACTGTGAGAAGTTTCACCATAGGCAATGTCACCGTGGGCACTGTCACCATGGTCACTGCCACCACTGTCACTGTCATTTTGAGCACTGTCACCATGGGTACTGCAACCATGATCACTGTCACCATGAGCACTGTCACCATTGCGAGTATCACCATGTGCACTGTCACCATGAGCACTATCACAATGAGAACTCTCAGCGTGGGCACTGTCACTGTTGGCAAGGGCACCATGGCCACTTCCACCATGGGCAATGTCACCATGGGCACTATCACTGTGAGCACTGTCAACATGAGCACGTCACCATGGGCACTGTCAACATGGGTACTATCTCAAAGGGCAATGTCACCATGAGCATTGTCAGGATGGGCAATTTCACCATGAGCACTGTCACCAAAGGCACTAACGCCATGAGCAATGTCACTGTGGGCCGTGTCACCAGGGGCACTATCACCATGGTTAATGTTATCATTGGCACTTTCCCCGTGAGCACTATCACCCTGGGCAATGTCATCATGGGCACGGTCACCGTGAGCACTATCTCCATGAGCACAGCCACTGTGAACACCATCACCATAATCACTGGCCTCATCGGTACTGTCACCATGAGCACTGCCACAATGAGCACTGTCAGCATGAGCACTTCCCCCATGAGCACTGTCACTATGACAACTGCTACCATGGGTATTTACACCATGAGTACTGTCACCCTGTGTATTGTCACCATTTGCACTGTCACCATGAAGACTATAACCGTGAGCGCTATCACCATGAGATCTCTCACCATGGTCACTGTCACCATGGCACCTTGCACAATGGGGGCTGTCAACATGAGTGCTGTCACCATTGGCACTATCACTGTGAGCATTCTCACTGTGGTCAGTGTCACCATGGGCACTGTCACCATGAGCACTGTCACCACAGGCAATGTCACCGTGGTCAGTGTCACCATGAGCACTGTCAACATGGACACTCATACAGTGGGCACTGTCACTGTGAGCACTGTCACCATGGGTACTGCCACCATAAGCAGTGTCTCTGTGAGTACTGTCAGCATGGGTTTTTACCGTGAGCACTGTCACCATGAGCCCTGTCACCATTTTTTAGTGACACCATGTGCACTACCACCATGCGCACTCTCACCGTGGGCACTGTCACCGAGAAAACTGTCACCATAAGTACTGTCTTCATGGGCACTCTCACCAAGGGCACGGCCAACATGTGAACTGTAACCATTGTCAGTATCACCGTGAGAAGTGTCACCATGGGAATTACCAACATAGGCACTCTCATCATGAGCACTTTCAGAACGGGAACTGTCACCATGGGCACTATCACCGTGAGGACTCTCACCATGGGAATTATCGCCATGGGCACTATCAGCATTAGAACTGTCACCGTGGTCACTGTCACGATGGAATTTGTCACGGTGAGCAGTGTCACGATAGGCAAAGTCACGGTTTGCACTGTCCCCTTGGGCCCTGTCACAGTGAGCACTATCACTTTGACGGTGGTGGCCATGGGCACTGCCACCATGGACCCTACCACCTTGAGAATTATCACCATTTGTTCTCTCAGCGTGGTCACGGTCAACAAGTGCAGTCTCAGTATGCTCACTATGACCGTGAACACTGTCACCATGGGCACCTTAATCATGGGCACTATCACTGTGAGCACTATCACCATCGGCACTATCACTGTGATCACTGTCACCATAGACACTATCATGGTGAGCACAGTTAACATGAGCATTGTAACTGTGAGCACTGTCACAATGGGTAATGCAACCATGAGCCCAGTCACCGTGAGCACTATCAGCATGGGTTGTCACCTTGTGCACGGTCAGCATGAGCACTGTCACCATGAGCAGTATAACAATTTTTCAGTGCCAACATGTGCACTGTCACCTTGGACACTATCACCACGAGCACTGTCACCATGAGTACTGTCATCATGGGCAATGGCACAGCCACCATCTGAAATCTTACCATGGTCACTATCACTGTGAGCACTGTCACCAATGGAACTACCAACATGGGCACTGTCATCATGGGCACTTTCACCATGCGAACTCTCAACATGGGCACTATAAACGTGAGAACGGTCACCATGGGCACTGTCACCATGAGCATTGTCATCATAGGCAATGTCACCGTGAGAACTATCACCATGCGCACTGCCCACAAGGGCACTATCACATTGAGTTGTATCACCATGTGTACTGTCATCTTGGGCACAGTCACCATGGGCACACTCACCAAGTACACTATCACTATGCTCACTATTACTCTGAACACTGTCACCATGGGCACCGTAACCATGGGCACTATCACCGGGAGCATTATCAGCATCGGCACAACAGGCGTGATAACTGTCACCATGGGTCATATCACCGTGAGCACGGTTGCCATGGGCACTGTCACGATGTGCAATGCCCCATTTGTACTCTCACCATGGGAACTGCCACCATGAGCACTGTCACCATGAGCACTGACACCACCATCACTGCCACCGAGGGCACTGCAACCATGAGCACTGTCACCATGAGAACTGTTACTATGAGAAATGTAACCATGGGCAATTTCTCGATGAGTACTCTCACCATGGGTATTTTCACCTTGGGCACTCTCAACGTAAACAGTATTACCATGAGCACTTTCATTGTGAGCACTGTCACCAAGGGCACTGTCACAATGCGGAGTGTCACCATGATCCATGTCACCATGGGAAATGTCACGGTGAGAAGTGTCACCATAGGCAATGTCACCATGGGCAATGTCACCATGGGAAATGCCATTTTGAGCACTGTCAACATGGGTACTGCAACCATGAGTACTGTCACCATGAGTACTGTCACCATTGGCAGTATCACCAGGCGCACTGTCACCATGGGCACTATCACCATGACAACTCTCAGAGTGAGCACTGTCACTGTGGGCACTGCCATCGTGAGCAATTCCACCATGGGCAATGTCACCATGGGCACTAACGTTGTGAGCACTCTCAACATGAGCACGTCACCATGAGCCCTGTCACCATGGGCAATGTCACTGTGAGAAGTTTCACCATAGGCAATGTCACCGTGGGCACTGTCACCATGGTCACTGCCACCACTGTCACTGTCATTTTGAGCACTGTCACCATGGGTACTGCAACCATGATCACTGTCACCATGAGCACTGTCACCATTGCGAATATCACTATGTGCACTGTCACCATGAGCACTATCACAATGAGAACTGTCAGCGTGGGCACTGTCACTGTTGGCAGGGGCACCATGGCCACTTCCACCATGGGCAATGTCACCATGGGCACTATCACTGTGAGCACTGTCAACATGAGCACGTCACCATGGGCACTGTCAACATGGGTACTATCTCAAAGGGCAATGTCACCATGAGCATTGTCAGGATGGGCAATTTCACCATGAGCACTGTCACCAAAGGCACTATCGCCATGAGCAATGTCACTGTGGGCCGTGTCACCAGGGGCACTATCCCCATGGTTAAAGTTATCATTGGCACTTTCCCCGTGAGCACTGTCACCCTGGGCACTGTCATCATGGGCACGGTCACCGTGAGCACTATCTCCATGAGCACAGCCACTGTGAACACCATCACCATAATCACTGGCCTCATCGGTACTGTCACCATGAGCACTGCCACAATGAGCACTGTCAGCATGGGCACTTCCCCCATGAGCACTGTCACTATGAGAACTGCTACCATGGGTATTTTCACCATGAGTACTGTCACCCTGTGTATTGTCACCATTTGCACTGTCACCATGAAGACTATAACCGTGAGCGCTATCACCATGAGATCTCTCACCATGGTCACTGTCACCATGGCACCTTGCACAATAGGGGCTGTCAACATGAGTGCTGTCACCATTGGCACTATCACTGTGAGCATTCTCACTGTGGTCAGTGTCACCATGGGCACGGTCACCATGAGCACTGTCACCATAGGCAATGTCACCGTGGTCAGTGTCACCATGAGCACTGTCAACATGGGCACTCATACAGTGGGCACTGTCACTGTGAGCACTGTCACCATGGGTACTGCCACCATAAGCAGTGTCTCTGTGAGTACTGTCAGCATGGGTTTTTACCGTGAGCACTGTCACCATGAGCCCTGTCACCATTTTTTAGTGACACCATGTGCACTACCACCATGCGCACTCTCACCATGGGCACTGTCACCGAGAAAACTGTCACCATAAGTACTGTCTTCATGGGCACTGTCACCAAAGGCACGGCCAACATGTGAACTGTAACCATTGTCAGTATCACCGTGAGAAGTGTCACCATGGGAATTACCAACATAGGCACTGTCATCATGAGCACTTTCAGAACGGGAACTGTCACCATGGGCACTATCACCGTGAGGACTCTCACCATGGGAATTATCGCCATGGGCACTATCAGCATTAGAACTGTTACCGTGGTCACTGTCACGATGGAATTTGTCACTGTGAACACTGTCACGATAGGCAAAGTCACGGTTTGCACTGTCCCCTTGGGCCCTGTCACAGTGAGCACTATCACTTTGACGGTGGTGGCCATGGGCACTGCCACCATGGACACTACCAACTTGAGAATTATCAACATTTGTTCTCTCAGCGTGGTCACGGTCAACACGGGCACTCTCACTATGCTCACTATGACCGTGAACACTGTCACCATGGGCACCTTAATCATGGGCACTATCACCGTGAGCACTATCACCATCAGCACTATCACTGTGATCACTGTCACCATAGACACTATCATGGTGAGCACAGTTAACATGAGCATTGTAACTGTGAGCACTGTCACAATGGGTAATGCAACCATGAGCCCAGTCACCGTGAGCACTGTCAGCATGGGTTGTCACCTTGTGCACGGTCAGCATGAGCACTGTCACCATGGGCACTATAACTATTTTTCAGTGCCACCATGTGCACTGTCACCTTGGACACTATCACCACGAGCACTGTCACCATGAGTACTGTCATCATGGGCAATGGCACAGCCACCATCTGCAATCTTACCATGGTTACTATCACTGTGAGCACTGTCACCAAAGGAACTACCAACATGGGCACTGTCACCATGAGCACTTTCACCATACGAACTCTCACCATGGGCACTATGAACGTGAGAACGGTCACCATGGGCACTGTCACCATGAGCATTGTCATCATAGGCAATGTCACCGTGAGAACTATCACCATGCGCACTGTCCACAAGGGTACTATCACATTGAGTTGTATCACCATGTGTACCGTCATCTTGGGCACAGTCACCATGGGCACACTCACCAAGTACACTATCACTATGCTCACTATTACTCTGAGCACTGTCACCATGGGCACCGTAACCATGGGCACTATCACCGGGAGCATTATCAGCATCGGCTCAACAGGCGTGATAACTGTCACCATGGGTCATATCACCGTGAGCACGGTTGCCATGGGCACTGTCACGATGTGCAATGCCCCATTGGTACTCTCACCATGGGAACTGACACCATGAGCACTGTCACCATGAGAACTCTTACTATGAGAAATGTAACCATGGGCAATTTATCGATGAGTACTCTCACCATGGGTATTTTCACCTTGGGCACTCTCAACGTAAACAGTATTACCATGAGCACTTTCACTGTGAGCACTGTCACCATGGGCACTGTCACAATGTGGAGTGTCAACATGAGCCATGTCACCATGGGAAATGTCACCGTGAGAAGTGTCACCATAGGCAATGTCACCATGGGCAATGTCACCATGGGAAATGCCATTTTGAGCACTGTCACCATGGGTACTGCAACCATGAGTACTGTCACCATGAGTACTGTCACCATTGGCAGTATCACCAGGCGCACTGTCACCATGGGCACTATCACCATGACAACTCTCAGAGTGAGCACTGTCACTGTGGGCACTGCCATCGTGAGCAATTCCACCATGGGCAATGTCACCATGGGCACTAACGTTTTGAGCACTCTCAACATGAGCACGTCACCATGAGCCCTGTCACCATGGGCAATGTCACTCTGAGAAGTTTCACCATAGGCAATGTCACCGTGGGCACTGTCACCATGGTCACTGCCACCACTGTCACTGTCATTTTGAGCACTGTCACCATGGGTACTGCAACCATGAGCACTGTCACCATGAGCACTGTCACCATTGCGAGTATCACCATGTGCACTGTCACCATGAGCACTATCACAATGAGGACTGTCAGGGTGGGCACTGTCACTGTTGGCAAGGGCACCATGGCCACTTCCACCATGGGCAATGTCACCATAGGCACTATCACTGTGAGCACTGTCAATATGAGCACGTCATCATGGGCACTGTCAACATGGGTTCTATCTCAAAGGGCAATGTCACCATTAGCATTGTCAGGATGGGCAATTTCACCATGAGCACTGTCACCAAAGGCACTATCGCCATGAGCAATGTCACTGTGGGCCGTGTCAACAGGGGCACTATCACCATGGTTAATGTTATCATTGGCACTTTCCCCGTGAGCACTGTCACCCTGGGCACTGTCATCATGGGCACGGTCACCGTGAGCACTATCTCCATGAGCACAGCCACTGTGAACACCAACACCATAATCAATGGCCTCATTGGTACTGTCACCATGAGCACTGCCACAATGAGCACTGTCAGCATGGGAACTTCCCCCATGAGCAATGTCACTATGAGAACTGCTACCATGGGTATTTTCACCATGAGTACTGTCACCCTGTGTATTGTCACCATTTGCACTGTCACCATGAAGACTATAACCGTGAGCGCTATCACCATGAGATCTCTCACCATGGTCACTGTCACCATGGCACCTTGCACAATGGGGGCTGTCAACATGAGTGCTGTCACAATTGGCACTATCACTGTGAGCATTCTCACTGTGGTCAGTGTCACGATGGGCACTGTCACCATGAGCACTGTCACCATAGGCAATGTCACCTTGGTCAGTGTCACCATGAGCACTGTCAACATGGGCACTCATACAGTGGGCACTGTCACTGTGAGCACTGTCACCATGGGTACTGCCACCATGATCAGTGTCTCTGTGAGTACTGTCAGCATGGGTTTTTACCGTGAGCACTGTCACCATGAGCCCTGTCACCATTTTTCAGTGACACCATGTGCACTACCACCATGCGCACTCTCACCATGGGCACTGTCACCGAGAAAACTGTCACCATAAGTACTGTCTTCATGGGCACTGTCACCAAGGGCACGGCCAACATGTGAACTGTAACCATTGTCAGTATCACTGTGAGAAGTGTCACCATGGGAATTACCAACATAGGCACTGTCATCCTTAGCACTTTCAGAACGGGAACTGTCACAATGGGCACTATCACCGTGAGGACTCTCACCACGGGAATTATCTCCATGGGCACTATCAGCATTAGAACTGTCACCGTGGTCACTGTCACGGTGGAATTTGTCACTGTGAGCACTGTCACGATAGGCAAAGTCACGGTTTGCACTGTCCCCTTGGGCCCTGTCTCAGTGAGCACTATCACATTGACGGTGATGTCCATGGGCACTGCCACCATGGACACTACCAACTTGAGAATTATCACCATTTGTTCTCTCAGCATGGTCACGGTCAACACGGGCACTCTCACTATGCTCACTATGACCGTGAACACTGTCACCATGGGCACCTTAATCATGGGCACTATCACCGTGAGCACTATCACCATCGGCACTATCACTGTGATCACTGTCACCATAGACACTATCATGGTGAGCACAGTTAACATGAGCATTGTAACTGTGAGCACTGTCAAAATGGGTAATGCAACCATGAGCCCAGTCACCGTGAGCACTGTCAGCATGGGTTGTCACCTTGTGCACCGTCAGCATGAGCACTGTCACCAAGGGACTATAAATATTTTTCAGTGCCGCCATGTGCACTGTCACCTTGGACACTATCACCACGAGCACTGTCACCATGAGTACTGTCATCATGGGCAATGGCACAGCCACCATCTGCAATCTTACCATGGTCACTATCACTGTGAGCACTGTTACCAATGGAACTACCAACATGGGCACTGTCATCATGAGCACTTTCACCATACGAACTCTCATCATGGGCACTATGAACGTGAGAACGGTCACCATGGGCACTGTCACCATGAGCATTGTCATCATAGGCAATGTCACCGTGAGAACTATCACCATGCGCACTGTCCACAAGGGTACTATCACATTGAGTTGTATCACCATGTGTACCGTCATCTTGGGCACAGTCACCATGGGCACACTCACCAAGTACACTATCACTATGCTCACTATTACTCTGAGCACTGTCACCATGGGCACCGTAACCATGGGCACTATCACCGGGAGCATTATCAGCATCGGCTCAACAGGCGTGATAACTGTCACCATGGGTCATATCACCGTGAGCACGGTTGCCATGGGCACTGTCACGATGTGCAATGCCCCATTGTTACTCTCACCATGGGAACTGGCACCATGAGCACTGTCACCATGAGAACTGTTACTATGAGAAATGTAACCATGGGCAATTTCTCGATGAGTACTCTCACCATGGGTATTTTCACCTTGGGCACTCTCAACGTAAACAGTATTACCATGAGCACTTTCACTGTGAGCACTGTCACCATGGGCATTGTCACAATGTGGAGTGTCACCATGAGCCATGTCACCATGGGAAATGTCACCGTGAGAAGTGTCACCATAGGCAATGTCACCATGGGCAATGTCACCATGGGAAATGCCATTTTGAGCAGTGTCACCATGGGTACTGCAACCATGAGTACTGTCACCATGAGTACTGTCACCATTGGCAGTATCACCAGGCGCACTGTCACCATGGGCACTATCACCATGACAACTCTCAGAGTGAGCACTGTCACTGTGGGCACTGCCATCGTGAGCAATTCCAACATGGGCAATGTCACCATGGGCACTAACGTTGTGAGCACTCTCAACATGAGCACGTCACCATGAGCCCTGTCACCATGGGCAATGTCACTGTGAGAAGTTTCACCATAGGCAATGTCACCGTGGGCACTGTCACCATGGTCACTGCCACCACTGTCACTGTCATTTTGAGCACTGTCACCATGGGTACTGCAACCATGAGCACTGTCACCATGAGCACTGTCACCATTGCGAGTATCACCATGTGCACTGTCACCATGAGCACTATCACAATGAGAACTGTCAGCCTGGGCACTATCACTGTTGGCAAGGCAGCATGGCCACTTCCACCATGGGCAATGTCACCATGGGCACTATCACTGTGAGCACTGTCAACATGAGCACGTCACCATGGGCACTGTCAACATGGGTACTATCTCAAAGGGCAATGTCACCATGAGCATTGTCAGGATGGGCAATTTCACCATGAGCACTGTCACCAAAGGCACTATCGCCATGAGCAATGTCACTGTGGGCCGTGTCACCAGGGGCACTATCACCATGGTTAATGTTATCATTGGCACTTTCCCCGTGAGCACTGTCACCCTGGGCACTGTCATCATGGGCACGGTCACCGTGAGCAATATCTCCATGAGCACAGCCACTGTGAACACCATCACCATAATCACTGGCCTCATTGGTACTGTCACCATGAGCACTGCCACAATGAGCACTGTCAGCATGGGCACTTCCCCCATGAGCACTGTCACTATGAGAACTGCTACCATGGGTATTTTCACCATGAGTACTGTCACCCTGTGTATTGTCACCATTTGCACTGTCACCATGAAGACTATAACCGTGAGCGCTATCACCATGAGATCTCTCACCATGGTCACTGTCACCATGGCACCTTGCACAATGGGGGCTGTCAACATGAGTGCTCTCACAATTGGCACTATCACTGTGAGCATTCTCACTGTGGTCAGTGTCACCATGGGCACTGTCACCATGAGCACTGTCACCATAGGCAATGTCACCGTGGTCAGTGTCACCATGAGCACTGTCAACATGGACACTCATACAGTGGGCACTGTCACTGTGAGCACTGTCACCATGGGTACTGCCACCATAAGCAGTGTCTCTGTGAGTACTGTCAGCATGGGTTTTTACCGTGAGCACTGTCACCATGAGCCCTGTCACCATTTTTTAGTGACACCATGTGCACTACCACCATGCGCACTCTCACCATGGGCACTGTCACCGAGAAAACTGTCACCATAAGTACTGTCTTCATGGGCACTGTCACCAAAGGCACGGCCAACATGTGAACTGTAACCATTGTCAGTATCACTGTGAGAAGTGTCACCATGGGAATTACCACCATAGGCACTGTCATCATGAGCACGTTCAGGACGGGAACTGTCACCATGGGCACTATCACCGTGAGGACTCTCACCATGGGAATTATCGCCATGGGCACTATCAGCATTAGAACTGTCACCGTGGTCACTGTCACGATGGAATTTGTCACTGTGAACACTGTCACGATAGGCAAAGTCACGGTTTGCACTGTCCCCTTGGGCCCTGTCACAGTGAGTACTATCACTTTGACGGTGGTGGCCATGGGTACTGCCACCATGGACACTACCAACTTGAGAATTATCACCATTTGTTCTCTCAGCGTGGTCACGGTCAACAAGTGCACTCTCACTATGCTCACTATGACCGTGAACACTGTCACCATGGGCACCTTAATCATGGGCACTATCACCGTGAGCACTATCACCATCGGCACTATCACTGTGATCACTGTCCCCATAGACACTATCATGGTGAGCACAGTTAACATGAGCATTGTAACTGTGAGCACTGTCACAATGGGTAATGCAACCATGAGCCCAGTCACCGTGAGCACTGTCAGCATGGGTTGTCACCTTGTGCACGGTCAGCATGAGCACTGTCACCATGGGCACTATAACTATTTTTCAGTGCCACCATGTGCATTGTCACCTTGGACACTATCACCACGAGCACTGTCACCATGAGTACTGTCATCATGGGCAATGGCACAGCCACCATCTGCAATCTTACCATGGTCACTATCACTGTGAGCACTGTCACCAATGGAACTACCAACATGGGCACTGTCATCATGAGCACTTTCACCATACGAACTCTCACCATGGGCACTATGAACGTGAGAACGGTCACCATGGGCACTGTCACCATGAGCATTGTCATCATAGGCAATGTCACCGTGAGAACTATCACCATGCGCACTGTCCACAAGGGTACTATCACATTGAGTTGTATCACCATGTGTACTGTCATCTTGGGCACAGTCACCATGGGCACACTCACCAAGTACACTATCACTACGCTCACTATTACTCTGAACACTGTCACCATGGGCACCGAAACCATGGGCACTATCACCGGGAGCATTATCAGCATCGGCTCAACAGGCGTGATAACTGTCACCATGGGTCATATCACCGTGAGCACGGTTGCCATGGGCACTGTCACGATGTGCAATGCCCCATTGGTACTCTCACCATGGGAACTGCCACCATGAGCACTGTCACCATGAGAACTGTTACTATGAGAAATGTAACCATGGGCAATTTCTCGATGAGTACTCTCACCATGGGTATTTTCACCTTGGGCACTCTCAACGTAAACAGTATTACCATGAGCACTTTCACTGTGAGCACTGTAACCATGCGCACTGTCACCATGCGGAGTGTCACCATGAGCCATGTCACCATGGGAAATGTCACCGTGAGAAGTGTCACCATAGGCAATGTCACCATGGGCAATGTCACCATGGGAAATGCCATTTTGAGCACTGTCACCATGGGTACTGCAACCATGAGTACTGTCACCATGAGTACTGTCACCATTGGCAGTATCACCAGGCGCACTGTCACCATGGGCACTATCACCATGACAACTCTCAGAGTGAGCACTGTCACTGTGGGCACTGCCATCGTGAGCAATTCCACCATGGGCAATGTCACCATGGGCACTAACGTTGTGAGCACTCTCAACATGAGCACGTCACCATGAGCACTGTCACCATGGGCAATGTCACTGTGAGAAGTTTCACCATAGGCAATGTCACCGTGGGCACTGTCACCATGGTCACTGCCACCACTGTCACTGTCATTTTGAGCACTGTCACCATGGGTACTGCAACCATGAGCACTGTCACCATGAGCACTGTCACCATTGCGAGTATCACCATGTGCACTGTCACCATGAGCACTATCACAATGAGGACTGTCAGCCTGGGCACTGTCACTGTTGGCAAGGCACCATGGCCACATCCACCATGGGCAATGTCACCATGGGCACTATCACTGTGAGCACTGTCAACATGAGCACGTCACCATGAGCACTGTCAACCTGGGTACTATCTCAAAGGGCAATGTCACCATGAGCATTGTCAGGATGGGCAATTTCACCATGAGCACTGTCACCAAAGGCACTATCGCCATGAGCAATGTCACTGTGGGCCGTGTCACCAGGGGCACTATCACCATGGTTAATGTTATCATTGGCACTTTCCCCGTGAGCACTGTCACCCTGGGCACTGTCATCATGGGCACTGTCACCGTGAGCAATATCTCCATGAGCACAGCCACTGTGAACACCATCACCATAATCACTTGCCTCATTTGTACTGTCACCATGAGCACTGCCACAATGAGCACTGTCAGCATGGGCACTTCCCCCATGAGCACTGTCACTATGAAAACTGCTACCATGGGTATTTTCACCATGAGTACTGTCACCCTGTGTATTGTCACCATTTGCACTGTCACCATGAAGACTATAACCGTGAGCGCTATCACCATGAGATCTCTCACCATGGTCACTGTCACCATGGCACCTTGCACAATGGGGGCTGTCAACATGAGTGCTGTCACCATTGGCACTATCACTGTGAGCATTCTCACTGTGGTCAGTGTCACCATGGGCACTGTCACCATGAGCACTGTCACCATAGGCAATGTCACCGTGGTCAGTGTCACCATGAGCACTGTCAACATGGACACTCATACAGTGGGCACTGTCACAGTGAGCACTGTCACGATGGGTACTGCCACCATAAGCAGTGTCTCTGTGAGTACTGTCAGCATGGGTTTTTACCGTGAGCACTGTCACCATGAGCCCTGTCACCATTTTTTAGTGACACCATGTGCACTACCACCATGCGCACTCTCACCGTGGGCACTGTCACCGAGAAAACTGTCACCATAAGTACTGTCTTCATGGGCACTGTCACCAAGGGCACGGCCAACATGTGAACTGTAACCATTGTCAGTATCACTGTGAGAAGTGTCACCATGGGAATTACCAACATAGGCACTGTCATCATGAGCACTTTCAGAACGGGAACTGTCACCATGGGCACTATCACCGTGAGGACTCTCACCATGGGAATTATCGCCATGGGCACTATCAGCATTAGAACTGTCACCGTGGTCACTGTCACGATGGAATTTGTCACTGTGAACACTGTCACGATAGGCAAAGTCACGGTTTGCACTGTCCCCTTGGGCCCTGTCACAGTGAGCACTATCACTTTAACGGTGGTGGCCATGGGCACTGCCACCATGGACACTACCAACTTGAGAATTATCAACATTTGTTCTCTCAGCGTGGTCACGGTCAACAAGTGCAGTCTCAGTATGCTCACTATGACCGTGAACACTGTCACCATGGGCACCTTAATCATGGGCACTATCACCGTGAGCACTATCACCATCGGCACTATCACTGTGATCACTGTCACCATAGACACTATCATGGTGAGCACAGTTAACATGAGCATTGTAACTGTGAGCACTGTCACAATGGGTAATGCAACCATGAGCCCAGTCACCGTGAGCACTGTCAGCATGGGTTGTCACCTTGTGCACGGTCAGCATGAGCACTGTCACCATGGGCACTATAACTATATTTCAGTGCCACCATGTGCACTGTCACCTTGGACACTATCACCACGAGCACTGTCACCATGAGTACTGTCATCATGGGCAATGGCACAGCCACCATCTGCAATCTTACCATGGTTACTATCACTGTGAGCACTGTCACCAATGGAACTACCAACATGGGCACTGTCATCATGGGCACTTTCACCATACGAACTCTCACAATGGGCACTATGAACGTGAGAACGGTCACCATGGGCACTGTCACCATGAGCATTGTCATCATAGGCAATGTCACCGTGAGAACTATCACCATGCGCACTGTCCACAAGGGCACTATCACATTGAGTTGTATCACCATGTGTACTGTCATCTTGGGCACAGTCACCATGGGCACACTCACCAAGTACACTATCACTATGCTCACTATTACTCTGAGCACTGTCACCATGGGCACCGTAACCATGGGCACTATCACCGGGAGCATTATCAGCATCGGCTCAACAGGCGTGATAACTGTCACCATGGGTCATATCACCGTGAGCACGGTTGCCATGGGCACTGTCACGATGTGCAATGCCCCATTGGTACTCTCACCATGGGAACTGCCACCATGAGCACTGTCACCATGAGAACTCTTACTATGAGAAATGTAACCATGGGCAATTTCTCGATGAGTACTCTCACCATGGGTATTTTCACCTTGGGCACTCTCAACGTAAACAGTATTACCATGAGCACTTTCACTGTGAGCAATGTCACCATGGGCACTGTCACAATGTGGAGTGTCACCATGAGCCATGTCACCATGGGAAATGTCACCGTGAGAAGTGTCACCATAGGCAATGTCACCATGGGCAATGTCACCATGGGAAATGCCATTTTCAGCACTGTCACCATGGGTACTGCAACCATGAGTACTGTCACCATGAGTACTGTCACCATTGGCAGTATCACCAGGCGCACTGTCACCATGGGCACTATCACCATGACAACTCTCAGAGTGAGCACTGTCACTGTGGGCACTGCCATCGTGAGCAATTCCACCATGGGCAATGTCACCATGGGCACTAACGTTTTGAGCACTCTCAACATGAGCACGTCACCATGAGCCCTGTCACCATGGGCAATGTCACTCTGAGAAGTTTCACCATAGGCAATGTCACCGTGGGCACTGTCACCATGGTCACTGCCACCACTGTCACTGTCATTTTGAGCACTGTCACCATGGGTACTGCAACCATGAGCACTGTCACCATGAGCACTGTCACCATTGCGAGTATCACCATGTGCACTGTCACCATGAGCACTATCACAATGAGGACTGTCAGGGTGGGCACTGTCACTGTTGGCAAGGGCACCATGGCCACTTCCACCATGGGCAATGTCACCATAGGCACTATCACTGTGAGCACTGTCAATATGAGCACGTCATCATGGGCACTGTCAACATGGGTTCTATCTCAAAGGGCAATGTCACCATTAGCATTGTCAGGATGGGCAATTTCACCATGAGCACTGTCACCAAAGGCACTATCGCCATGAGCAATGTCACTGTGGGCCGTGTCAACAGGGGCACTATCACCATGGTTAATGTTATCATTGGCACTTTCCCCGTGAGCACTGTCACCCTGGGCACTGTCATCATGGGCACGGTCACCGTGAGCAATATCTCCATGAGCACAGCCACTGTGAACACCATCACCATAATCACTGGCCTCATTGGTACTGTCACCATGAGCACTGCCACAATGAGCACTGTCAGCATGGGCACTTCCCCCATGAGCAATGTCACTATGAGAACTGCTACCATGGGTATTTTCACCATGAGTACTGTCACCCTGTGTATTGTCACCATTTGCACTGTCACCATGAAGACTATAACCGTGAGCGCTATCACCATGAGATCTCTCACCATGGTCACTGTCACCATGGCACCTTGCACAATGGGGGCTGTCAACATGAGTGCTGTCACCATTGGCACTATCACTGTGAGCATTCTCACTGTGGTCAGTGTCACGATGGGCACTGTCACCATGAGCACTGTCACCATAGGCAATGTCACCGTGGTCAGTGTCACCATGAGCACTGTCAACATGGGCACTCATACAGTGGGCACTGTCACTGTGAGCACTGTCACCATGGGTACTGCCACCATGAGCAGTGTCTCTGTGAGTACTGTCAGCATGGGTTTTTACCGTGAGCACTGTCACCATGAGCCCTGTCACCATTTTTCAGTGACACCATGTGCACTACCACCATGCGCACTCTCACCATGGGCACTGTCACCGAGAAAACTGTCACCATAAGTACTGTCTTCATGGGCACTGTCACCAAGGGCACGGCCATCATGTGAACTGTAACCATTGTCAGTATCACTGTGAGAAGTGTCACCATGGGAATTACCAACATAGGCACTGTCATCATGAGCACTTTCAGAACGGGAACTGTCACAATGGGCACTATCACCGTGAGGACTCTCACCACGGGAATTATCGCCATGGGCACTATCAGCATTAGAACTGTCACCGTGGTCACTGTCACGATGGAATTTGTCACTGTGAGCACTGTCACGATAGGCAAAGTCACGCTTTGCACTGTCCCCTTGGGCCCTGTCACAGTGAGCACTATCACTTTGACGGTGATGTCCATGGGCACTGCCACCATGGACACTACCAACTTGAGAATTATCACCATTTGTTCTCTCAGCGTGGTCATGGTCAACACGGGCACTCTCACTATGCTCACTATGACCGTGAACACTGTCACCATGGGCACCTTAATCATGGGCACTATCACCGTGAGCACTATCACCATCGGCACTATCACTGTGATCACTGTCACCATAGACACTATCATGGTGAGCACAGTTAACATGAGCATTGTAACTGTGAGCACTGTCACAATGGGTAATGCAACCATGAGCCCAGTCACCGTGAGCACTGTCAGCATGGGTTGTCACCTTGTGCACGGTCAGCATGAGCACTGTCACCATGGGCACTATAACTATTTTTCAGTGCCACCATGTGCACTGTCACCTTGGACACTATCACCACGAGCACTGTCACCATGAGTACTGTCATCATGGGCAATGGCACAGCCACCATCTGCAATCTTACCATGGTCACTATCACTGTGAGCACTGTTACCAATGGAACTACCAACATGGGCACTGTCATCATGAGCACTTTCACCATACGAACTCTCATCATGGGCACTATGAACGTGAGAACGGTCACCATGGGCACTGTCACCATGAGCATTGTCATCATAGGCAATGTCACCGTGAGAACTATCACCATGCGCACTGTCCACAAGGGTACTATCACATTGAGTTGTATCACCATGTGTACTGTCATCTTGGGCACAGTCACCATGGGCACACTCACCAAGTACACTATCACTATGCTCACTATTACTCTGAACACTGTCACCATGGGCACCGTAACCATGGGCACTATCACCGGGAGCATTATCAGCATCGGCTCAACAGGCGTGATAACTGTCACCATGGGTCATATCACCGTGAGCACGGTTGCCATGGGCACTGTCACGATGTGCAATGCCCCATTGTTACTCTCACCATGGGAACTGGCACCATGAGCACTGTCACCATGAGAACTGTTACTATGAGAAATGTAACCATGGGCAATTTCTCGATGAGTACTCTCACCATGGGTATTTTCACCTTGGGCACTCTCAACGTAAACAGTATTACCATGAGCACTTTCACTGTGAGCACTGTCACCATGGGCACTGTCACAATGTGGAGTGTCACCATGAGCCATGTCACCATGGGAAATGTCACCGTAAGAAGTGTCACCATAGACAATGTCACCATGGGCAATGTCACCATGGGAAATGCCATTTTGAGCACTGTCACCATGGGTACTGCAACCATGAGTACTGTCACCATGAGTACTGTCACCATTGGCAGTATCACCAGGCGCACTGTCACCATGGGCACTATCACCATGACAACTCTCAGAGTGAGCACTGTCACTGTGGGCACTGCCATCGTGAGCAATTCCAACATGGGCAATGTCACCATGGGCACTAACGTTGTGAGCACTCTCAACATGAGCACGTCACCATGAGCCCTGTCACCATGGGCAATGTCACTGTGAGAAGTTTCACCATAGGCAATGTCACCGTGGGCACTGTCACCATGGTCACTGCCACCACTGTCACTGTCATTTTGAGCACTGTCACCATGGGTACTGCAACCATGAGCACTGTCACCATGAGCACTGTCACCATTGCGAGTATCACCATGTGCACTGTCACCATGAGCACTATCACAATGAGAACTGTCAGCCTGGGCACTATCACTGTTGGCAAGGCAGCATGGCCACTTCCACCATGGGCAATGTCACCATGGGCACTATCACTGTGAGCACTGTCAACATGAGCACGTCACCATGGGCACTGTCAACATGGGTACTATCTCAAAGGGCAATGTCACCATGAGCATTGTCAGGATGGGCAATTTCACCATGAGCACTGTCACCAAAGGCACTATCGCCATGAGCAATGTCACTGTGGGCCGTGTCACCAGGGGCACTATCACCATGGTTAATGTTATCATTGGCACTTTCCCCGTGAGCACTGTCACCCTGGGCACTGTCATCATGGGCACGGTCACCGTGAGCAATATCTCCATGAGCACAGCCACTGTGAACACCATCACCATAATCACTGGCCTCATTGGTACTGTCACCATGAGCACTGCCACAATGAGCACTGTCAGCATGGGCACTTCCCCCATGAGCACTGTCACAATGAGAACTGCTACCATGGGTATTTTCACCATGAGTACTGTCACCCTGTGTATTGTCACCATTTGCACTGTCACCATGAAGACTATAACCGTGAGCGCTATCACCATGAGATCTCTCACCATGGTCACTGTCACCATGGCACCTTGCACAATGGGGGCTGTCAACATGAGTGCTGTCACCATTGGCACTATCACTGTGAGCATTCTCACTGTGGTCAGTGTCACGATGGGCACTGTCACCATGAGCACTGTCACCATAGGCAATGTCACCTTGGTCAGTGTCACCATGAGCACTGTCAACATGGGCACTCATACAGTGGGCACTGTCACTGTGAGCACTGTCACCATGGGTACTGCCACCATGAGCAGTGTCTCTGTGAGTACTGTCAGCATGGGTTTTTACCGTGAGCACTGTCACCATGAGCCCTGTCACCATTTTTCAGTGACACCATGTGCACTACCACCATGCGCACTCTCACCATGGGCACTGTCACCGAGAAAACTGTCACCATAAGTACTGTCTTCATGGGCACTGTCACCAAGGGCACGGCCAACATGTGAACTGTAACCATTGTCAGTATCACTATGAGAAGTGTCACCATGGGAATTCCCAACATAGGAACTGTCATCCTTAGCACTTTCAGAAAGGGAACTGTCACAATGGGCACTATCACCGTGAGGACTCTCACCACGGGAATTATCGCCATGGGCACTATCAGCATTAGAACTGTCACCGTGGTCACTGTCACGATGGAATTTGTCACTGTGAGCACTGTCACGATAGGCAAAGTCACGGATTGCACTGTCCCCTTGGGCCCTGTCACAGTGAGCACTATCACTTTGACGGTGATGTCCATGGGCACTGCCACCATGGACACTACCAACTTGAGAATTATCACCATTTGTTCTCTCAGCGTGGTCACGGTCAACAAGTGCACTCTCACTATGCTCACTATGACCGTGAACACTGTCACCATCGGCACCTTAATCATGGGCACTATCACCGTGAGCACTATCACCATCGGCACTATCACTGTGATCACTGTCACCATAGACACTATCATGGTGAGCACCGTTAACATGAGCATTGTAACTGTGAGCACTGTCACAATGGGTAATGCAACCATGAGCCCAGTCACCGTGAGCACTGTCAGCATGGGTTGTCACCTTGTGCACGGTCAGCATGAGCACTGTTACCATGGGCACTATAACTATTTTTCAGTGCCACCATGTGCACTGACACCTTGGACACTATCACCACGAGCACTGTCACCATGAGTACTGTCATCATGGGCAATGGCACAGCCACCATCTGCAATCTTACCATGGTCACTATCACTGTTAGCACTGTCACCAATGGAACTACCAACATGGGCACTGTCATCATGAGCACTTTCACCATACGAACTCTCACCATGGGCACTATGAACGTGAGAACGGTCACCATGGGCACTGTCACCATGAGCATTGTCATCATAGGCAATGTCACCGTGAGAACTATCACCATGCGCACTGCCCACAAGGGCACTATCACATTGAGTTGTATCACCATGTGTACTGTCATCTTGGGCACAGTCACCATGGGCACACTCACCAGGTACACTATAACTATGCTCACTATTACTCTGAACACTGTCACCATGGGCACCGTAACCATGGGCACTATCACCGGGAGCATTATCAGCATTGGCACAACAGGCGTGATAACTGTCACCATGGGTCATATCACCGTGAGCACGGTTGCCATGGGCACTGTCACGATGTGCAATGCCCCATTGGTACTCTCACCATGGGAACTGCCACCATGAGCACTGTCACCATGAGCACTGACACCACGATCACTGCCACCGAGGGCACTGCCACCATGAGCACTGTCACCATGAGAACTGTTACTATGTGAAATGTAACCATGGGCAATTTCTCGATGAGTACTCACACCATGGGTATTTTCACCTTTGGCACTCTCAACGTAAACAGTATTACCATGAGCAGTTTCACTGTGAGCACTGTCACCATGGGCACTGTCACAATGCGGAGTGTCACCATGAGCCATGTCACCATGGGAAATGTCACCGTGAGAAGTGTCACCATAGGCAATGTCACCATGGGCAATGTCACCATGGGAAATGCCATTTTGAGCACTGTCACCATGGGTACTGCAACCATGAGTACTGTCACCATGAGTACTGTCACCATTGGCAGTATCACCAGGCGCACTGTCATCATGGGCACTATCACCATGACAACTCTCAGAGTGAGCACTGTCACTGTGGGCACTGCCATCGTGAGCAATTCCACCATGGGCAATGTCACCATGGGCACTAACGCTGTGAGAACTCTCAACATGAGCACGTCACCATGAGCCCTGTCACCATGGACAATGTCACTGTGAGAACTTTCACCATAGGCAATGTCACCGTGGGCACTGTCACCATGGTCACTGCCACCACTGTCACTGTCATTTTGAGCACTGTCACCATGGGTACTGCAACCATGAGCACTGTCACCATGAGCACTGTCACCATTGCAAGTATCACCATGTGCACTGTCACCATGGGCACTATCACAATGAGAACTGTCAGCGTGGGCACTGTCACTGTTGGCAAGGGCACCATGGCCACTTCCACCATGGGCAATGTCACCATGGGCACTATCACTGTGAGCACTGTCAACATGAGCACGTCACCATGGGCACTGTCAACATGGGTACTATCTCAAAGGGCAATGTCACCATGAGCATTGTCAGGATGGGCAATTTCACCATGGGCACTGTCACCAAAGGCACTATCGCCATGAGCAATGTCACTGTGGGCCGTGTCACCAGGGGCACTATCACCGTGGTTAATGTTATCATTGGCACTTTCCCCTTGAGCACTGTCACCCTGGGCACTGTCATCATGGGCACGGTCACCGTGAGCAATATCTCCATGAGCACAGCCACTGTGAACACCATCACCATAATCACTGGCCTCATTGGTACTGTCACCATGAGCACTGCCACAATGAGCACTGTCAGCATGGGCACTTCCCCCATGAGCACTGTCACAATGAGAACTGCTACCATGGGTATTTTCACCATGAGTACTGTCACCCTGTGTATTGTCACCATTTGCACTGTCACCATGAAGACTATAACCGTGAGCGCTATTACCATGAGATCTCTCACCATGGTCACTGTCACCATGGCACCTTGCACAATGGGGGCTGTCAACATGAGTGCTGTCACCATTGGCATTATCACTGTGAGCATTCTCACTGTGGTCAGTGTCACCATGGGCACTGTCACCATGAGCACTGTCACCATAGGCAATGTCACCTTGGTCAGTGTCACCATGAGCACTGTCAACATGGGCACTCATACAGTGGGCACTGTCACTGTGAGCACTGTCACCATGGGTACTGCCACCATGAGCAGTGTCTCTGTGAGTACTGTCAGCATGGGTTTTTACCGTGAGCACTGTCACCATGAGCCCTGTCACCATTTTTCAGTGACACCATGTGCACTACCACCATGCGCACTCTCACCATGGGCACTGTCACCGAGAAAACTGTCACCATAAGTACTGTCTTCATGGGCACTGTCACCAAGGGCACGGCCAACATGAGAACTGTAACCATTGTCAGTATCACTGTGAGAAGTGTCACCATGGGAATTACCAACATAGGCACTGTCATCCTTAGCACTTTCAGAACAGGAACTGTCACAATGGGCACTATCACCGTGAGGACTCTCACCACGGGAATTATCGCCATGGGCACTATCAGCATTAGAACTGTCACCGTGGTCACTGTCACGATGGAATTTGTCACTGTGAGCACTGTCACGATAGGCAAAGTCACGGTTTGCACTGTCCCCTTGGGCCCTGTCACAGTGAGCACTATCACTTTGACGGTGATGTCCATGGGCACTGCCACCATGGACACTACCAACTTGAGAATTATCACCATTTGTTCTCTCAGCGTGGTCACGGTAAACAAGTGCACTAACACTATGCTCACTATGACCGTGAACACTGTCACCATGGGCACCTTAATCATGGGCACTAGCACTGTGAGCACTATCACCATCGGCACTATCACTGTGATCACTGTCACCATAGACGCTATCATGGTGAGCACAGTTAACATGAGCATTGTAACTGTGAGCACTGTCACAATTGGTAATGCAACCATGAGCCCAGTCACCGTGAGCACTGTCAGCATGGGTTGTCACCTTGTGCACGGTCAGCATGAGCACTGTCACCATGGGCACTATAACTATTTTTCAGTGCCACCATGTGCACTGTCACCTTGGACACTATCACCACGAGCACTGTCACCATGAGTACTGTCATCATGGGCAATGGCACAGCCACCATCTGCAATCTTACCATGGTCACTATCACTGTGAGCACTGTCACCAATGGAACAACCAACATGGACACTGTCATCATGAGCACTTTCACCATACGAACTCTCACCATGGACACTATGAACGTGAGAACGGTCACCATGGGCACTGTCACCATGAGCATTGTCATCATAGGCAATGTCACCGTGAGAACTATCACCATGCGCACTGTCCACAAGGGTACTATCACATTGAGTTGTATCACCATGTGTACTGTCATCTTGGGCACAGTCACCATGGGCACACTCACCAAGTACACTATCACTATGCTCACTATTACTCTGAACACTGTCACCATGGGCACCGTAACCATGGGCACTATCACCGGGAGCATTATCAGCATCGGCTCAACAGGCGTGATAACTGTCACCATGGGTCATATCACCATGAGCACGGTTGCCATGGGCACTGTCACGATGTGCAATGCCCCATTGGTACTCTCACCATGGGAACTGCCACCATGAGCACTGTCACCATGAGAACTGTTACTATGAGAAATGTAACCAGGGGCAATTTCTCGATGAGTACTCTCACCATGGGTATTTTCACCTTGGGCACTCTCAACGTAAACAGTATTACCATGAGCACTTTCACTGTGAGCACTGTCACCATGGGCACTGTCACAATGCGGAGTGTCACCATGAGCCATGTCACCATGGGAAATGTCACCGTGAGAAGTGTCACCATAGGCAATGTCACCATGGGCAATGTCACCATGGGAAATGCCATTTTGAGCACTGTCAACATGGGTACTGCAACCATGAGTACTGTCACCATGAGTACTCTCACCATTGGCAGTATCACCAGGCGCACTGTCACCATGGGCACTATCACCATGACAACTCTCAGAGTGAGCACTGTCACTGTGGGCACTGCCATCGTGAGCAATTCCACCATGGGCAATGTCACCATGGGCACTAACGTTGTGAGCACTCTCAACATGAGCACGTCACCATGAGCCCTGTCACCATGGGCAATGTCACTGTGAGAAGTTTCACCATAGGCAATGTCACCGTGGGCACTGTCACCATGGTCACTGCCACCACTGTCACTGTCATTTTGAGCACTGTCACCATGGGTACTGCAACCATGAGCACTGTCACCATGAGCACTGTCACCATTGCGAGTATCACCATGTGCACTGTCACCATGAGCACTATCACAATGAGAACTGTCAGCGTGGGCACTGTCACTGTTGGCAAGGCACCATGGCCACTTCCACCATGGGCAATGTCACCATGGGCACTATCACTGTGAGCACTGTCAACATGAGCACGTCACCATGGGCACTGTCAACATGGGTACTATCTCAAAGGGCAATGTCACCATGAGCATTGTCAGGATGGGCAATTTCACCATGAGCACTGTCACCAAAGGCACTATCGACATGAGCAATGTCACTGTGGGCCGTGTCACCAGGGGCACTATCACCATGGTTAATGTTATCATTGGCACTTTCCCCGTGAGCACTGTCACCCTGGGCACTGTCATCATGGGCACGGTCACCGTGAGCAATATCTCCATGAGCACAGCCACTGTGAACACCATCACCATAATCACTGGCCTCATTGGTACTGTCACCATGAGCACTGCCACAATGAGCACTGTCAGCATGGGCACTTCCCCCATGAGCACTGTCACTATGAGAACTGCTACCATGGGTATTTTCACCATGAGTACTGTCACCCTGTGTATTGTCACCATTTGCACTGTCACCATGAAGACTATAACCGTGAGCGCTATCACCATGAGATCTCTCACCATGGTCACTGTCACCATGGCACCTTGCACAATGGGGGCTGTCAACATGAGTGCTGTCACCACTGGCACTATCACTGTGAGCATTCTCACTGTGGTCAGTGTCACCATGGGCACGGTCACCATGAGCACTGTCACCATAGGCAATGTCACCGTGGTCAGTGTCACCATGAGCACTGTCAACATGGGCACTCATACAGTGGGCACTGTCACTGTGAGCACTGTCACCATGGGTACTGCCACCATGAGCAGTGTCTCTGTGAGTACTGTCAGCATGGGTTTTTACCCTGAGCACTGTCACCATGAGCCCTGTCACCATTTTTCAGTGACACCATGTGCACTACCACCATGCGCACTCTCACCATGGGCACTGTCACCGAGAAAACTGTCACCATAAGTACTGTCTTCATGGGCACTGTCACCAAGGGCACGGCCAACATGTGAACTGTAACCATTGTCAGTATCACTGTGAGAAGTGTCACCATGGGAATTACCAACATAGGCACTGTCATCATGAGCACTTTCAGAACGGGAACTGTCACCATGGGCACTATCACCGTGAGGACTCTCACCACGGGACTTATCGCCATGGGCACTATCAGCATTAGAACTGTCACCGTGGTCACTGTCACGATGGAATTTGTCACGGTGAGCACTGTCACGATAGGCAAAGTCACGGTGTGCACTGTCCCCTTGGGCCCTGTCACAGTGAGCAGTATTACTTTGAAGGTTGTGGCCATGGGCTCTGCCACCATGGACACTACCAACTTGAGAATTATCACCATTTGATCTCTCAGCATTGTCACGGTCAACAAGTGCACTCTCACTGTGCTCACTATGACCGTGAACTCTGACACCATGGGCACCTTAATCATGGGCACTATCACCGTGAGCACTATCACCATCGGCACTATCACTGTGATCACTGTCACCATAGACACTATCATGGTGAGCACAGTTAACATGAGCATTGTAACTGTGAGCACTGTCACAATGGGTAATGCAACAATGAGCCCAGTCACCGTGAGCACTGTCAGCATGGGTTGTCACCTTGTGCACGGTCAGCATGAGCACTGTCACCAAGGGACTATAAATATTTTTCAGTGCCGCCATGTGCACTGTCACCTTGGACACTATCACCACGAGCACTGTCACCATGAGTACTGTCATCATGGGCAATGGCACAGCCACCATCTGCAATCTTACCATGGTCACTATCACTGTGAGCACTGTCACCAATGGAACTACCAACATGGGCACTGTCATCATGGGCACTTTCACCATGCGAACTCTCACCATGGGCACTATGAACGTGAGAACGGTCACCATGGGCACTGTCACCATGAGCATTGTCATCATAGGCAATGTCACCGTGAGAACTATCACCATGCGCACTGTCCACAAGGGCACTATCACATTGAGTTGTATCACCATGTGTACTGTCATCTTGGGCACAGTCACCATGGGCACACTCACCAGGTACACTATCACTATGCTCACTATTACTCTGAACACTGTCACCATGGGCACCGTAACCATGGGCACTATCACCGGGAGCATTATCAGCATTGGCACAACAGGCGTGATAACTGTCACCATGGGTCATATCACCGTGAGCACGGTTGCCATGGGCACTGTCACGATGTGCAATGCCCCATTGGTACTCTCACCATGGGAACTGCCACCATGAGCACTGTCACCATGAGCACTGACACCACGATCACTGCCACCGAGGGCACTGCCACCATGAGCACTGTCACCATGAGAACTGTTACTATGTGAAATGTAACCATGGGCAATTTCTCGATGAGTACTCACACCATGGGTATTTTCACCTTTGGCACTCTCAACGTAAACAGTATTACCATGAGCAGTTTCACTGTGAGCACTGTCACCATGGGCACTGTCACAATGCGGAGTGTCACCATGAGCCATGTCACCATGGGAAATGTCACCGTGAGAAGTGTCACCATAGGCAATGTCACCATGGGCAATGTCACCATGGGAAATGCCATTTTGAGCACTGTCACCATGGGTACTGCAACCATGAGTACTGTCACCATGAGTACTGTCACCATTGGCAGTATCACCAGGCGCACTGTCACCATGGGCACTATCACCATGACAACTCTCAGAGTGAGCACTGTCACTGTGGGCACTGCCATCGTGAGCAATTCCACCATGGGCAATGTCACCATGGGCACTAACGCTGTGAGCACTCTCAACATGAGCACGTCACCATGAGCCCTGTCACCATGGACAATGTCACTGTGAGAAGTTTCACCATAGGCAATGTCACCGTGGGCACTGTCACCATGGTCACTGCCACCACTGTCACTGTCATTTTGAGCACTGTCACCATGGGTACTGCAACCATGAGCACTGTCACCATGAGCACTGTCACCATTGCGAGTATCACCATGTGCACTGTCACCATGGGCACTATCACAATGAGAACTGTCAGCGTGGGCACTGTCACTGTTGGCAAGGGCACCATGGCCACTTCCACCATGGGCAATGTCACCATGGGCACTATCACTGTGAGCACTGTCAACATGAGCACGTCACCATGGGCACTGTCAACATGGGTACTATCTCAAAGGGCAATGTCACCATGAGCATTGTCAGGATGGGCAATTTCACCATGAGCACTGTCACCAAAGGCACTATCGCCATGAGCAATGTCACTGTGGGCCGTGTCACCAGGGGCACTATCCCCATGGTTAAAGTTATCATTGGCACTTTCCCCGTGAGCACTGTCACCCTGGGCACTGTCATCATGGGCACGGTCACCGTGAGCACTATCTCCATGAGCACAGCCACTGTGAACACCATCACCATAATCACTGGCCTCATCAGTACTGTCACCATGAGCACTGCCACAATGAGCACTGTCAGCATGGGCACTTCCCCCATGAGCACTGTCACTATGAGAACTGCTACCATGGGTATTTTCACCATGAGTAGTGTCACCCTGTGTATTGTCAACATTTGCACTGTCACCATGAAGACTATAACCGTGAGCGCTATCACCATGAGATCTCTCACCATGGTCACTGTCACCATGGCACCTTGCACAATGGGGGCTGTCAACATGAGTGCTGTCACCATTGGCACTATCACTGTGAGCATTCTCACTGTGGTCAGTGTCACCATGGGCACGGTCACCATGAGCACTGTCACCATAGGCAATGTCACCGTGGTCAGTGTCACCATGAGCACTGTCAACATGGGCACTCATACAGTGGGCACTGTCACTGTGAGCACTGTCACCATGGGTACTGCCACCATAAGCAGTGTCTCTGTGAGTACTGTCAGCATGGGTTTTTACCGTGAGCACTGTCACCATGAGTCCTGTCACCATTTTTTAGTGACACCATGTGCACTACCACCATGCGCACTCTCACCATGGGCACTGTCACCGAGAAAACTGTCACCATAAGTACTGTCTTCATGGGCACTGTCACCAAAGGCACGGCCAACATGTGAACTGTAACCATTGTCAGTATCACCGTGAGAAGTGTCACCATGGGAATTACCAACATAGGCACTGTCATCATGAGCACTTTCAGAACGGGAACTGTCACCATGGGCACTATCACCGTGAGGACTCACACCATGGGAATTATCGCCATGGGCACTATCAGCATTAGAACTGTCACCGTGGTCACTGTCACGATGGAATTTGTCACTGTGAACACTGTCACGATAGGCAAAGTCACGGTTTGCACTGTCCCCTTGGGCCCTGTCACAGTGAGCACTATCACTTTGACGGTGGTGGCCATGGGCACTGCCACCATGGACACTACCAACTTGAGAATTATCAACATTTGTTCTCTCAGCGTGGTCACGGTCAAAAAGTGCAGTCTCACTATGCTCACTATGACCGTGAACACTGTCACCATGGGTACCTTAATCATGGGCACTATCACCGTGAGCACTATCACCATCAGCACTATCACTGTGATCACTGTCACCATAGACACTATCATGGTGAGCACAGTTAACATGAGCATTGTAACTGTGAGCACTGTCACAATGGGTAATGCAACCATGAGCCCAGTCACCGTGAGCACTGTCTGCATGGGTTGTCACCTTGTGCACGGTCAGCATGAGCACTGTCACCATGGGCACTATAACTATTTTTCAGTGCCACCATGTGCACTGTCACCTTGGACACTATCACCACGAGCACTGTCACCATGAGTACTGTCATCATGGGCAATGGCACAGCCACCATCTGCAATCTTACCATGGTCACTATCACTGTGAGCACTGTCACCAATGGAACTACCAACATGGGCACTGTCACCATGAGCACTTTCACCATACGAACTCTCACCATGGGCACTATGAACGTGAGAACGGTCACCATGGGCACTGTCACCATGAGCATTGTCATCATAGGCAATGTCACCGTGAGAACTATCACCATGCGCACTGTCCACAAGGGTACTATCACATTGAGTTGTATCACCATGTGTACTGTCATCTTGGGCACAGTCACCATGGGCACACTCACCAAGTACACTATCACTATGCTCACTATTACTCTGAGCACTGTCACCATGGGCACCGTAACCATGGGCACTATCACCGGGAGCATTATCAGCATCGGCTCAACAGGCATGATAACTGTCACCATGGGTCATATCACCGTGAGCACGGTTGCCATGGGCACTGTCACGATGTGCAATGCCCCATTGGTACTCTCACCATGGGAACTGACACCATGAGCACTGTCACCATGAGAACTCTTACTATGAGAAATGTAACCATGGGCAATTTATCGATGAGTACTCTCACCATGGGTATTTTCACCTTGGGCACTCTCAACGTAAACAGTATTACCATGAGCACTTTCACTGTGAGCACTGTCACCATGGGCACTGTCACAATGTGGAGTGTCAACATGAGCCATGTCACCATGGGAAATGTCACCGTGAGAAGTGTCACCATTGGCAATGTCACCATGGGCAATGTCACCATGGGAAATGCCATTTTGAGCACTGTCACCATGGGTACTGCAACCATGAGTACTGTCACCATGAGTACTGTCACCATTGGCAGTATCACCAGGTGCACTGTCACCATGGGCACTATCACCATGACAATTCTCAGAGTGAGCACTGTCACTGTGGGCACTGCCATCGTGAGCAATTCCACCATGGGCAATGTCACCATGGGCACTAACGCTGTGAGCACTCTCAACATGAGCACGTCACCATGAGCCCTGTCACCATGGACAATGTCACTGTGAGAAGTTTCACCATAGGCAATGTCACCGTGGGCACTGTCACCATGGTCACTGCCACCACTGTCACTGTCATTTTGAGCACTGTCACCATGGGTACTGCAACCATGAGCACTGTCACCATGAGCACTGTCACCATTGCGAGTATCACCATGTGCACTGTCA
Organism: Mesoplodon bidens; assembly: GCF_964165515.1. Taxonomy (NCBI): domain Eukaryota; kingdom Metazoa; phylum Chordata; class Mammalia; order Artiodactyla; family Ziphiidae; genus Mesoplodon; species Mesoplodon bidens. Next base: position 25,725,900 of record NC_138170.1, on the reverse strand, counting down.
CCATGGGCACTATCACAATGAGAACTGTCAGCGTGGGCACTGTCACTGTTGGCAAGGGCACCATGGCCACTTCCACCATGGGCAATGTCACCATGGGCACTATCACTGTGAGCACTGTCAACATGAGCACGTCACCATGGGCACTGTCAACATGGGTACTATCTCAAAGGGCAATGTCACCATGAGCATTGTCAGGATGGGCAATTTCACCATGAGCACTGTCACCAAAGGCACTATCGCCATGAGCAATGTCACTGTGGGCCGTGTCACCAGGGGCACTATCCCCATGGTTAAAGTTATCATTGGCACTTTCCCCGTGAGCACTGTCACCCTGGGCACTGTCATCATGGGCACGGTCACCGTGAGCACTATCTCCATGAGCACAGCCACTGTGAACACCATCACCATAATCACTGGCCTCATCAGTACTGTCACCATGAGCACTGCCACAATGAGCACTGTCAGCATGGGCACTTCCCCCATGAGCACTGTCACTATGAGAACTGCTACCATGGGTATTTTCACCATGAGTAGTGTCACCCTGTGTATTGTCAACATTTGCACTGTCACCATGAAGACTATAACCGTGAGCGCTATCACCATGAGATCTCTCACCATGGTCACTGTCACCATGGCACCTTGCACAATGGGGGCTGTCAACATGAGTGCTGTCACCATTGGCACTATCACTGTGAGCATTCTCACTGTGGTCAGTGTCACCATGGGCACGGTCACCATGAGCACTGTCACCATAGGCAATGTCACCGTGGTCAGTGTCACCATGAGCACTGTCAACATGGGCACTCATACAGTGGGCACTGTCACTGTGAGCACTGTCACCATGGGTACTGCCACCATAAGCAGTGTCTCTGTGAGTACTGTCAGCATGGGTTTTTACCGTGAGCACTGTCACCATGAGTCCTGTCACCATTTTTTAGTGACACCATGTGCACTACCACCATGCGCACTCTCACCATGGGCACTGTCACCGAGAAAACTGTCACCATAAGTACTGTCTTCATGGGCACTGTCACCAAAGGCACGGCCAACATGTGAACTGTAACCATTGTCAGTATCACCGTGAGAAGTGTCACCATGGGAATTACCAACATAGGCACTGTCATCATGAGCACTTTCAGAACGGGAACTGTCACCATGGGCACTATCACCGTGAGGACTCACACCATGGGAATTATCGCCATGGGCACTATCAGCATTAGAACTGTCACCGTGGTCACTGTCACGATGGAATTTGTCACTGTGAACACTGTCACGATAGGCAAAGTCACGGTTTGCACTGTCCCCTTGGGCCCTGTCACAGTGAGCACTATCACTTTGACGGTGGTGGCCATGGGCACTGCCACCATGGACACTACCAACTTGAGAATTATCAACATTTGTTCTCTCAGCGTGGTCACGGTCAAAAAGTGCAGTCTCACTATGCTCACTATGACCGTGAACACTGTCACCATGGGTACCTTAATCATGGGCACTATCACCGTGAGCACTATCACCATCAGCACTATCACTGTGATCACTGTCACCATAGACACTATCATGGTGAGCACAGTTAACATGAGCATTGTAACTGTGAGCACTGTCACAATGGGTAATGCAACCATGAGCCCAGTCACCGTGAGCACTGTCTGCATGGGTTGTCACCTTGTGCACGGTCAGCATGAGCACTGTCACCATGGGCACTATAACTATTTTTCAGTGCCACCATGTGCACTGTCACCTTGGACACTATCACCACGAGCACTGTCACCATGAGTACTGTCATCATGGGCAATGGCACAGCCACCATCTGCAATCTTACCATGGTCACTATCACTGTGAGCACTGTCACCAATGGAACTACCAACATGGGCACTGTCACCATGAGCACTTTCACCATACGAACTCTCACCATGGGCACTATGAACGTGAGAACGGTCACCATGGGCACTGTCACCATGAGCATTGTCATCATAGGCAATGTCACCGTGAGAACTATCACCATGCGCACTGTCCACAAGGGTACTATCACATTGAGTTGTATCACCATGTGTACTGTCATCTTGGGCACAGTCACCATGGGCACACTCACCAAGTACACTATCACTATGCTCACTATTACTCTGAGCACTGTCACCATGGGCACCGTAACCATGGGCACTATCACCGGGAGCATTATCAGCATCGGCTCAACAGGCATGATAACTGTCACCATGGGTCATATCACCGTGAGCACGGTTGCCATGGGCACTGTCACGATGTGCAATGCCCCATTGGTACTCTCACCATGGGAACTGACACCATGAGCACTGTCACCATGAGAACTCTTACTATGAGAAATGTAACCATGGGCAATTTATCGATGAGTACTCTCACCATGGGTATTTTCACCTTGGGCACTCTCAACGTAAACAGTATTACCATGAGCACTTTCACTGTGAGCACTGTCACCATGGGCACTGTCACAATGTGGAGTGTCAACATGAGCCATGTCACCATGGGAAATGTCACCGTGAGAAGTGTCACCATTGGCAATGTCACCATGGGCAATGTCACCATGGGAAATGCCATTTTGAGCACTGTCACCATGGGTACTGCAACCATGAGTACTGTCACCATGAGTACTGTCACCATTGGCAGTATCACCAGGTGCACTGTCACCATGGGCACTATCACCATGACAATTCTCAGAGTGAGCACTGTCAATGTGGGCACTGCCATCGTGAGCAATTCCACCATGGGCAATGTCACCATGGGCACTAACGTTGTGAGCACTCTCAACATGAGCACGTCACCATGAGCCCTGTCACCATGGGCAATGTCACTGTGAGAAGTTTCACCATAGGCAATGTCACCGTGGGCACTGTCACCATGGTCACTGCCACCACTGTCACTGTCATTTTGAGCACTGTCACCATGGGTACTGCAACCATGAGCACTGTCACCATGAGCACTGTCACCATTGCGAGTATCACCATGTGCACTGTCACCATGGGCATTATCACAGTGAGAACTGTCAGCTTGGGCACTGTCACTGTTGGCAAGAGCACCATGGCCACTTCCACCATGGGCAATGTCACCATGGGCACTATCACTGTGAGCACTGTCAACATGAGCACGTCACCATGGGCACTGTCAACATGGGTACTATCTCAAAGGGAAATGTCACCATGAGCATTGTCAGGATGGGCAATTTCACCATGGGCACTGTCACCAAAGGCACTATCGCCATGAGCAATGTCACTGTGGGCCGTGTCACCAGGGGCACTATCACCATGGTTAATGTTATCATTGGCACTTTCCCCGTGAGCACTGTCACCCTGGGCACTGTCATCATGGGCACGGTCACCGTGAGCACTATCTCCATGAGCACAGCCACTGTGAACACCATCACCATAATCACTGGCCTCATCAGTACTGTCACCATGGGCACTGCCACAATGAGCACTGTCAGCATGGGCACTTCCCCCATGAGCACTGTCACTATGAGAACTGCTACCATGGGGATTTTCACCATGAGTACTGTCACCCTGTGTATTGTCACAATTTGCACTGTCACCATGAAGACTATAACCGTGAGCGCTATCACCATGAGATCTCTCACCATGGTCACTGTCACCATGGCACCTTGCACAATGGGGGCTGTCAACATGAGTGCTGTCACCATTGGCACTATCACTGTGAGCATTCTCACTGTGGTCAGTGTCACCATGGGCACTGTCACCATGAGCACTGTCACCGTAGGCAATGTCACCGTGGTCAGTGTCATCATGAGCACTGTCAACATGGGCACTCATAGAGTGGGCACTGTCACTGTGAGCACTGTCACCATGAGCCCTGTCACCATTTTTGAGTGACACCATGTGGACTACCACCATGCGCACTCTCACCATGGGCACTGTCACCGAGAAAACTGTCACCATAAGTACTGTCTTCATGGGCACTGTCACCAAGGGCACGGCCAACATGTGAACTGTAACCATTGTCAGTATCACCGTGAGAAGTGTCACCATGGGAATTACCAACATAGGCACTGTCATCATGAGCACTTTCAGAACGGGAACTGCCAACATGGGCACTATCACCGTGAGGACTCTCACCATGGGAATTATCGCCATGGGCACTATCAGCATTAGAACTGTCACCGTGGTCACTGTCACGATGGAATTTGTCACTGTGAGCACTGTCACGATAGGCAAAGTCACGGTTTGCACTGTCCCCTTGGGCCCTGTCACAGTGAGCACTATCACTTTGACGGTGGTAGCCATGGGCACTGCCACCATGGACACTACCAACTTGAGAATTATCACCATTTGTTCTCTCAGCGTAGTCACGGTCAACAAGTGCACTCTCACTATGCTCACTATGACCGTGAACACTGTCACCATGGGCACCTTAATCATGGGCACTATCACCGTGAGCACTATCACCATCGGCACTATCACTCTGATCACTGCCACCATAGACACTATCATGGTGAGCACAGTTAACATGAGCATTGTAACTGTGAGCACTGTCACCATGGGTACTGCAACCATGAGCACTGTCACCATGAGCACTGTCACCATTGCGAGTATCACCATGTGCACTGTCACCATGGGCATTATCACAGTGAGAACTGTCAGCTTGGGCACTGTCACTGTTGGCAAGAGCACCATGGCCACTTCCACCATGGGCAATGTCACCATGGGCACTATCACTGTGAGCACTGTCAACATGAGCACGTCACCATGGGCACTGTCAACATGGGTACTATCTCAAAGGGAAATGTCACCATGAGCATTGTCAGGATGGGCAATTTCACCATGGGCACTGTCACCAAAGGCACTATCGCCATGAGCAATGTCACTGTGGGCCGTGTCACCAGGGGCACTATCACCATGGTTAATGTTATCATTGGCACTTTCCCAGTGAGCACTGTCACCCTGGGCACTGTCATCATGGGCACGGTCACCGTGAGCACTATCTCCATGAGCACAGCCACTGTGAACACCATCACCATAATCACTGGCCTCATCAGTACTGTCACCATGGGCACTGCCACAATGAGCACTGTCAGCATGGGCACTTTCCCCATGAGCACTGTCACTATGAGAACTGCTACCATGGGGATTTTCACCATGAGTACTGTCACCCTGTGTATTGTCACAATTTGCACTGTCACCATGAAGACTATAACCGTGAGCGCTATCACCATGAGATCTCTCACCATGGTCACTGTCACCATGGCACCTTGCACAATGGGGGCTGTCAACATGAGTGCTGTCACCATTGGCACTATCACTGTGAGCATTCTCACTGTGGTCAGTGTCACCATGGGCACTGTCACCATGAGCACTGTCACCGTAGGCAATGTCACCGTGGTCAGTGTCATCATGAGCACTGTCAACATGGGCACTCATAGAGTGGGCACTGTCACTGTGAGCACTGTCACCATGAGCCCTGTCACCATTTTTGAGTGACACCATGTGGACTACCACCATGCGCACTCTCACCATGGGCACTGTCACCGAGAAAACTGTCACCATAAGTACTGTCTTCATGGGCACTGTCACCAAGGGCACGGCCAACATGTGAACTGGAACCATTGTCAGTATCACCGTGAGAAGTGTCACCATGGGAATTACCAACATAGGCACTGTCATCATGAGCACTTTCAGAACGGGAACTGCCAACATGGGCACTATCACCGTGAGGACTCTCACCATGGGAGTTATCGCCATGGGCACTATCAGCATTAGAACTGTCACCGTGGTCACTGTCACGATGGAATTTGTCACTGTGAGCACTGTCACGATAGGCAAAGTCACGGTTTGCACTGTCCCCTTGGGCCCTGTCACAGTGAGCACTATCACTTTGACGGTGGTAGCCATGGGCACTGCCACCATGGACACTACCAACTTGAGAATTATCACCATTTGTTCTCTCAGCGTTGTCACGGTCAACAAGTGCACTCTCACTATGCTCACTATGACCGTGAACACTGTCACCATGGGCACCTTAATCATGGGCACTATCACCGTGAGCACTATCACCATCGGCACTATCACTCTGATCACTGCCACCATAGACACTATCATGGTGAGCACAGTTAACATGAGCATTGTAACTGTGAGCACTGTCACAATGGGTAAAGCAACCATGAGCCTAGTCACCGTGAGCACTGTCAGCATGGGTTGTCACCTTGTGCACGGCCAGCATGAGCACTGTCACCAAGGGACTATAACTATTTTTCAGTGCCGCCATGTGCACTGTCACCTTGGACACTATCACCACGAGCACTGTCACCATGAGTACTGTCATCATGGGCAATGGCACAGCCACCATCTGCAGTCTTATCATTGTCACTATCACTGTGAGCACTCAAACCAATGGAACTACCAACATGGGCACTGTCATCATGAGCACTTTCACCATACGAACTCTCACCATGGGCACTATGAACGTGAGAACGGTCACCATGGGCACTGTCACCATGAGCATTGTCATCATAGGCAATGTCACCGTGAGAACTATCACCATGCGCACTGTCCACAAGGGCACTATCACATTGAGTTGTATCACCATGTGTACCTTCATCTTGGGCACAGTCACCATGGGCAAACTCACCAAGTACACTATCACTATGCTCACTATTACTCTGAACACTGTCACCATGGGCACCGTAACCATGGGCACTATCACCGGGAGCATTATCAGCATCGGCACAACAGGCGTGATAACTTTCACCATGTGTCATATCACCGTGAGCACGGTTGCCATGGGCACTGTCACGATGTGCAATGCCCCATTGGTACTCTCACCATGGGAACTGCCACCAGGAGCACTGTCACCATGAGCACTGACACCACGATCACTGCCACCGAGGGCACTGCAACCATGAGCACTGTCACCATGAGAATTGTTACTATGAGAAATGTAACCATGGGCAATCTCTCGATGAGTACTCTCACCATGGGTATTTTCACCTTGGGCACTCTCAACGTAAACAGTATTACCATGAGCACTTTCACTGTGAGCACTGTCACCATGGGCACTGTCACAATGCAGAGTGTCACCATGAGGCCTGTCACCATGGGAAATGTCACCGTGAGAAGTGTCACCATAGGCAATGTCACCATGGGCAATGTCACCATGGGAAATGCCATTTTGAGCACTGTCACCATGGGTACTGCAACCATGAGTACTGTCACCATGAGTACTGTCACCATTGGCAGTATCACCAGGCGCACTGTCACCATGGGCACTATCACCATGACAACTCTCAGAGTGAGCACTGTCACTGTGGGCACTGCCATCGTGAGCAATTCCACCATGGGCAATGTCACCATGGGCACTAACGCTGTGAGCACTCTCAACATGAGCACGTCACCATGAGCCCTGTCACCATGGACAATGTCACTGTGAGAAGTTTCACCATAGGCAATGTCACCGTGGGCACTGTCACCATGGTCACTGCCACCACTGTCACTGTCATTTTGAGCACTGTCACCAGGGGAACTGCAACCATGAGCACTGTCACCATGAGCACTGTCACCATTGCGAGTATCACCATGTGCACTGTCACCATGAGCACTATCACAATGAGAACTGTCAGCGTGGGCACTGTCACTGTTGGCAAGGGCACCATGGCCACTTCCACCATGGGCAATGTCACCATGGGCACTATCACTGTGAGCACTGTCAACATGAGCACGTCACCATGGGCACTGTCAACATGGGTACTATCTCAAAGGGCAATGTCACCATGAGCATTGTCAGGATGGGCAATTTCACCATGGTCACTGTCACCAAAGGCACTATCGCCATGAGCAATGTCACTGTGGGCCGTGTCACCAGGGGCACTATCACCATGGTTAATGTTATCATTGGCACTTTCCCCGTGAGCACTGTCACCCTGGGCACTGTCATCATGGGCACGGTCACCGTGAGCACTATCTCCATGAGCACAGCCACTGTGAACACCATCACCATAATCACTGGCCTCATCGGTACTGTCACCATGGGCACTGCCACAATGAGCACTGTCAGCATGGGCACTTCCCCCATGAGCACTGTCACTATGAGAACTGCTACCATGGGTATTTTCACCATGAGTCCTGTCACCCTGTGTATTGTCACCATTTGCACTGTCACCATGAAGACTATAACCGTGAGCGCTATCACCATGAGATCTCTCACCATGGTCACTGTCACCATGGCACCTTGCACAATGGGGGCTGTCAACATGAGTGCTGTCACCATTGGCACTATCACTGTGAGCATTCTCACTGTGGTCAGTGTCACCATGGGCACGGTCACCATGAGCACTGTCACCATAGGCAATGTCACCGTGGTCAGTGTCACCATGAGCACTGTCAACATGGGCACTCATACAGTGGGCACTGTCACTGTGAGCACTGTCACCATGGGTACTGCCACCATGAGCAGTGTCTCTGTGAGTACTGTCAGCATGGGTTTTTACCGTGATCACTGTCACCATGAGCCCTGTCACCATTTTTTAGTGTCACCATGTGCACTACCACCATGGGCACTCTCACCATGGGCACTATCACCGAGAAAACTGTCACCATAAGTACTGTCTTCATGGGCACTGTCACCAAGGGCACGGCCAACATGTGAACTGTAACCATTGTCAGTATCACCGTGAGAAGTGTCACCATGGGAATTACCAACATAGGCACTGTCATCATGAGCACTTTCAGAACGGGTACTGCCACCATGGGCACTATCACCGTGAGGACTCTCACCATGGGAATTATCGCCATGGGCACTATCAGCATTAGAACTGTCACCGTGGTCACTGTCACGATGGAATTTGTTACGGTGAGCAGTGTCACGATAGGCAAAGTCACGGTTTGCACTGTCCCCTTGGGCCCTGTCACAGTGAGCACTATCACTTTGACGGTGGTGGCCATGGGCACTGCCACCATGGACACTACCACCTTGAGAATTATCACCATTTGTTCTCTCAGCGTGGTCACGGTCAACAAGTGCAGTCTCAGTATGCTCACTATGACCGTGAACACTGTCACCATGGGCACCTTAATCATGGGCACTCTCACCGTGAGCACTATCACCATCGGCACTATCACTGTGATCACTGTCACCATAGACACTATCATGGTGAGCACAGTTAACATGAGCATTGTAACTGTGAGCACTGTCACAATGGGTAATGCAACCATGAGCCCAGTCACCGTGAGCACTGTCAGCATGGGTTGTCACCTTGTGCACGGTCAGCATGAGCACTGTCACCATGGGCACTATAACTATCTTTCAGTGCCACCATGTGCACTGTCACCTTGGACACTATCACCACGAGCACTGTCACCATGAGTACTGTCATCATGGGCAATGGCACAGCCACCATCTGCAATCTTACCATGGTCACTATCACTGTGAGCACTGTCACCAATGGAACTACCAACATGGGCACTGTCATCATGAGCACTTTCACCATACGAACTCTCACCATGGGCACTATGAACGTGAGAACGGTCACCATGGGCACTGTCACCATGAGCATTGTCATCATAGGCAATGTCACCGTGAGAACTATCACCATGCGCACTGTCCACAAGGGCACTATCACATTGAGTTGTATCACCATGTGTACTGTCATCTTGGGCACAGTCACCATGGGCACACTCACCAAGTACACTATCACTATGCTCACTATTACTCTGAACACTGTCACCATGGGCAACGTAACCATGGGCACTATCACAGGGAGCATTATCAGCATCGGCTCAACAGGCGTGATAACTGTCACCATGGGTCATATCACCGTGAGCACAGTTGCCATGGGCACAGTCACGATGTGCAATGCCCCATTGGTACTCTCACCATGGGAACTGCCACCATGAGCACTGTCACCATGAGAACTGTTACTATGAGAAATGTAACCATGGGCAATTTCTCGATGAGTACTCTCACCATGGGTATTTTCACCTTGGGCACTCTCAACGTAAACAGTATTACCATGAGCACTTTCACTGTGAGCACTGTCACCATGGGAACTGTCACAATGCGGAGTGTCACCATGAACCATGTCACCATGGGAAATGTCACCGTGAGAAGTGTCACCATAGGCAATGTCACCATGGGCAATGTCACCATGGGAAATGCCATTTTGAGCACTGTCACCATGGGTACTGCAACCATGAGTACTGTCACCATGAGTACTGTCACCATTGGCAGTATCACCAGGCGCACTGTCACCATGGGCACTATCACCATGACAATTATCAGAGTGAGCACTGTCACTGTGGGCACTGCCATCGTGAGCAATTCCACCATGGGCAATGTCACCATGGGCACTAACGTTGTGAGCACTCTCAACATGAGCACGTCACCATGAGCCCTGTCACCATGGGCAATGTCACTGTGAGAAGTTTCACCATAGGCAATGTCACCGTGGGCACTGTCACCATGGTCACTGCCACCACTGTCACTGTCATTTTGAGCACTGTCACCATGGGTACTGCAACCATGAGCACTGTCACCATGAGCACTGTCACCATTGCGAGTATCACCATGTGCACTGTCACCATGAGCACTATCACAATGAGAACTGTCAGCTTGGGCACTGTCACTGTTGGCAAGGGCACCATGGCCACTTCCACCATGGGCAATGTCACCATGGGCACTATCACTGTGAGCACTGTCAACATGAGCACGTCACCATGGGCACTGTCAACATGGGTACTATCTCAAAGGGCAATGTCACCATGAGCATTGTCAGGATGGGCAATTTCACCATGGGCACTGTCACCAAAGGCACTATCGCCATGAGCAATGTCACTGTGGGCCGTGTCACCAGGGGCACTATCACCATGGTTAATGTTATCATTGGCACTTTCCCCGTGAGCACTGTCACCCTGGGCACTGTCATCATGGGCACGGTCACCGTGAGCACTATCTCCATGAGCACAGCCACTGTGAACACCATCACCATAATCCCTGGCCTCATCAGTACTGTCACCATGGGCACTGCCACAATGAGCACTGTCAGCATGGGCACTTCCCCCATGAGCACTGTCACTATGAGAACTGCTACCATGGGGATTTTCACCATGAGTACTGTCACCCTGTGTATTGTCACCATTTGCACTGTCACCATGAAGACTATAACCGTGAGCGCTATCACCATGAGATCTCTCACCATGGTCACTGTCACCATGGCACCTTGCACAATGGGGGCTGTCAACATGAGTGCTGTCACCATTGGCACTATCACTGTGAGCATTCTCACTGTGGTCAGTGTCACCATGGGCACTGTCACCATGAGCACTGTCACCATAGGCAATGTCACCGTGGTCAGTGTCATCATGAGCACTGTCAACATGGGCACTCATACAGTGGGCACTGTCACTGTGAGCAGTGTCAGCATGGGTACTGACACCATGAGCAGTGTCTCTGTGAGTACTGTCAGCATGGGTTTTTACCGTGAGCACTGTCACCATGAGCCCTGTCACCATTTTTTAGTGACACCATGTGCACTACCACCATGCGCACTCTCACCATGGGCACTGTCACCGAGAAAACTGTCACCGTAAGTACTGTCTTCATGGGCACTGTCACCAAGGGCACGGCCAACATGTGAACTGTAACCATTGTCAGTATCACTGTGAGGAGTGTCACCATGGGAATTACCAACATAGGCACTGTCATCATGAGCACTTTCAGAACGGGAACTGTCACCATTGGCACTATCACCGTGAGGACTCTCACCATGGGAATTATCGCCATGGGCACTATCAGCATTAGAACTGTCACCGTGGTCACTGTCACGATGGAATTTGTCACGGTGAGCAGTGTCACGATAGGCAAAGTCACGGTTTGCACTGTCCTCTTGGGCCCTGTCACAGTGAGCACTATCACTTTGACGGTGGTGGCCATGGGCACTGCCACCATGGACACTACCAACTTGAGAATTATCACCATTTGTTCTCTCAGCATTGTCACGGTCAACAAGTGCACTCTCACTGTGCTCACTATGACCGTGAACTCTGACACCATGGGCACCTTTATCATGGGCACTATCACCGTGAGCACTATCACCATCGGCACTATCACTGTGATCACTGTCACCATAGACACTATCATGGTGAGCACAGTTAACATGAGCATTGTAACTGTGAGCACTGTCACAATGGGTAATGCAACCATGAGCCCAGTCACCGTGAGCACTGTCAGCATGGGTTGTCACCTTGTGCACGGTCAGCATGAGCACTGTCACCAAGGGACTATAAATATTTTTCAGTGCCGCCATGTGCACTGTCACCTTGGACACTATCACCACGAGCACTGTCACCATGAGTACTGTCATCATGGGCAATGGCACAGCCACCATCTGCAATCTTACCATGGTCACTATCACTGTGAGCACTGTCACCAATGGAACTACCAACATGGGCACTGTCATCATGAGCACTTTCACCATATGAACTCTCACCATGGGCACTATGAACGTGAGAACGGTCACCATGGGCACTGTCACCATGAGCATTGTCATCATAGGCAATGTCACCGTGAGAACTATCACCATGCGCACTGTCCACAAGGGCACTATCACATTGAGTTGTATCACCATGTGTACTGTCCTCTTGGGCACAGTCACCATGGGTACACTCACGAAGTACACTATCACTATGCTCACTATTACTCTGAACACTGTCACCATGGGCACCGTAACCATGGGCACTATCACCGGGAGCATTATCAGCATCGGCACAACAGGCTTGATAACTGTCACCATGGGTCATATCACCGTGAGCACGGTTGCCATGGGCACTGTCACGATGTGCAATGCCCCATTGGTACTCTCACCATGGGAACTGCCACCATGAGCACTGTCACCATGAGCACTGACACCACAATCACTGCCACCGAGGGCACTGCCACAATGAGCACTGTCACCATGAGAACTGTTACTATGAGAAATGTAACCAGGGGCAATTTCTCGATGAGTACTCTCACCATGGGTATTTTCACCTTGGGCACTCTCAACGTAAACAGTATTACCATGAGCACTTTCACTGTGAGCACTGTCACCATGGGCACTGTCACAATGCGGAGTGTCACCATGAGCCATGTCACCATGGGAAATGTCACCGTGAGAAGTGTCACCATAGGCAATGTCACCATGGGCAATGTCACCATGGGAAATGCCATTTTGAGCACTGTCACCATGGGTACTGCAACCATGAGTACTGTCACCATGAGTACTGTCACCATTGGCAGTATCACCAGGCGCACTGTCACCATGGGCACTATCACCATGACAACTCTCAGAGTGAGCACTGTCACTGTGGGCACTGCCATCGTGAGCAATTCCACCATGGGCAATGTCACCATGGGCACTAACGTTGTGAGCACTCTCAACATGAGCACGTCACCATGAGCCCTGTCACCATGGACAATGTCACTGTGAGAAGTTTCACCATAGGCAATGTCACCGTGGGCACTGTCACCATGGTCACTGCCACCACTGTCACTGTCATTTTGAGCACTGTCACCAGGGGAACTGCAACCATGAGCACTGTCACCATGAGCACTGTCACCATTGCGAGTATCACCATGTGCACTGTCACCATGAGCACTATCACAATGAGAACTGTCAGCGTGGGCACTGTCACTGTTGGCAAGGGCACCATGGCCACTTCCACCATGGGCAATGTCACCATGGGCACTATCACTGTGAGCACTGTCAACATGAGCACGTCACCATGGGCACTGTCAACATGGGTACTATCTCAAAGGGCAATGTCACCATGAGCATTGTCAGGATGGGCAATTTCACCATGGTCACTGTCACCAAAGGCACTATCGCCATGAGCAATGTCACTGTGGGCCGTGTCACCAGGGGCACTATCACCATGGTTAATGTTATCATTGGCACTTTCCCCGTGAGCACTGTCACCCTGGGCACTGTCATCATGGGCACGGTCACCGTGAGCACTATCTCCATGAGCACAGCCACTGTGAACACCATCACCATAATCACTGGCCTCATCGGTACTGTCACCATGGGCACTGCCACAATGAGCACTGTCAGCATGGGCACTTCCCCCATGAGCACTGTCACTATGAGAACTGCTACCATGGGTATTTTCACCATGAGTCCTGTCACCCTGTGTATTGTCACCATTTGCACTGTCACCATGAAGACTATAACCGTGAGCGCTATCACCATGAGATCTCTCACCATGGTCACTGTCACCATGGCACCTTGCACAATGGGGGCTGTCAACATGAGTGCTGTCACCATTGGCACTATCACTGTGAGCATTCTCACTGTGGTCAGTGTCACCATGGGCACGGTCACCATGAGCACTGTCACCATAGGCAATGTCACCGTGGTCAGTGTCACCATGAGCACTGTCAACATGGGCACTCATACAGTGGGCACTGTCACTGTGAGCACTGTCACCATGGGTACTGCCACCATGAGCAGTGTCTCTGTGAGTACTGTCAGCATGGGTTTTTACCGTGAGCACTGTCACCATGAGCCCTGTCACCATTTTTTAGTGTCACCATGTGCACTACCACCATGCGCACTCTCACCATGGGCACTATCACCGAGAAAACTGTCACCATAAGTACTGTCTTCATGGGCACTGTCACCAAGGGCACGGCCAACATGTGAACTGTAACCATTGTCAGTATCACCGTGAGAAGTGTCACCATGGGAATTACCAACATAGGCACTGTCATCATGAGCACTTTCAGAACGGGTACTGCCACCATGGGCACTATCACCGTGAGGACTCTCACCATGGGAATTATCGCCATGGGCACTATCAGCATTAGAACTGTCACCGTGGTCACTGTCACGATGGAATTTGTTACGGTGAGCAGTGTCACGATAGGCAAAGTCACGGTTTGCACTGTCCCCTTGGGCCCTGTCACAGTGAGCACTATCACTTTGACGGTGGTGGCCATAGGCACTGCTACCATGGACACTACCACCTTGAGAATTATCACCATTTGTTCTCTCAGCGTGGTCACGGTCAACAAGTGCAGTCTCAGTATGCTCACTATGACCGTGAACACTGTCACCATGGGCACCTTAATCATGGGCACTCTCACCGTGAGCACTATCACCATCGGCACTATCACTGTGATCACTGTCACCATAGACACTATCATGGTGAGCACAGTTAACATGAGCATTGTAACTGTGAGCACTGTCACAATGGGTAATGCAACCATGAGCCCAGTCACCGTGAGCACTGTCAGCATGGGTTGTCACCTTGTGCACGGTCAGCATGAGCACTGTCACCATGGGCACTATAACTATCTTTCAGTGCCACCATGTGCACTGTCACCTTGGACACTATCACCACGAGCACTGTCACCATGAGTACTGTCATCATGGGCAATGGCACAGCCACCATCTGCAATCTTACCATGGTCACTATCACTGTGAGCACTGTCACCAATGGAACTACCAACATGGGCACTGTCATCATGAGCACTTTCACCATACGAACTCTCACCATGGGCACTATGAACGTGAGAACGGTCACCATGGGCACTGTCACCATGAGCATTGTCATCATAGGCAATGTCACCGTGAGAACTATCACCATGCGCACTGTCCACAAGGGCACTATCACATTGAGTTGTATCACCATGTGTACTGTCATCTTGGGCACAGTCACCATGGGCACACTCACCAAGTACACTATCACTATGCTCACTATTACTCTGAACACTGTCACCATGGGCAACGTAACCATGGGCACTATCACAGGGAGCATTATCAGCATCGGCTCAACAGGCGTGATAACTGTCACCATGGGTCATATCACCGTGAGCACAGTTGCCATGGGCACAGTCACGATGTGCAATGCCCCATTGGTACTCTCACCATGGGAACTGCCACCATGAGCACTGTCACCATGAGAACTGTTACTATGAGAAATGTAACCATGGGCAATTTCTCGATGAGTACTCTCACCATGGGTATTTTCACCTTGGGCACTCTCAACGTAAACAGTATTACCATGAGCACTTTCACTGTGAGCACTGTCACCATGGGAACTGTCACAATGCGGAGTGTCACCATGAACCATGTCACCATGGGAAATGTCACCGTGAGAAGTGTCACCATAGGCAATGTCACCATGGGCAATGTCACCATGGGAAATGCCATTTTGAGCACTGTCACCATGGGTACTGCAACCATGAGTACTGTCACCATGAGTACTGTCACCATTGGCAGTATCACCAGGCGCACTGTCACCATGGGCACTATCACCATGACAATTATCAGAGTGAGCACTGTCACTGTGGGCACTGCCATCGTGAGCAATTCCACCATGGGCAATGTCACCATGGGCACTAACGTTGTGAGCACTCTCAACATGAGCACGTCACCATGAGCCCTGTCACCATGGGCAATGTCACTGTGAGAAGTTTCACCATAGGCAATGTCACCGTGGGCACTGTCACCATGGTCACTGCCACCACTGTCACTGTCATTTTGAGCACTGTCACCATGGGTACTGCAACCATGAGCACTGTCACCATGAGCACTGTCACCATTGCGAGTATCACCATGTGCACTGTCACCATGAGCACTATCACAATGAGAACTGTCAGCTTGGGCACTGTCACTGTTGGCAAGGGCACCATGGCCACTTCCACCATGGGCAATGTCACCATGGGCACTATCACTGTGAGCACTGTCAACATGAGCACGTCACCATGGGCACTGTCAACATGGGTACTATCTCAAAGGGCAATGTCACCATGAGCATTGTCAGGATGGGCAATTTCACCATGGGCACTGTCACCAAAGGCACTATCGCCATGAGCAATGTCACTGTGGGCCGTGTCACCAGGGGCACTATCACCATGGTTAATGTTATCATTGGCACTTTCCCCGTGAGCACTGTCACCCTGGGCACTGTCATCATGGGCACGGTCACCGTGAGCACTATCTCCATGAGCACAGCCACTGTGAACACCATCACCATAATCCCTGGCCTCATCAGTACTGTCACCATGGGCACTGCCACAATGAGCACTGTCAGCATGGGCACTTCCCCCATGAGCACTGTCACTATGAGAACTGCTACCATGGGGATTTTCACCATGAGTACTGTCACCCTGTGTATTGTCACCATTTGCACTGTCACCATGAAGACTATAACCGTGAGCGCTATCACCATGAGATCTCTCACCATGGTCACTGTCACCATGGCACCTTGCACAATGGGGGCTGTCAACATGAGTGCTGTCACCATTGGCACTATCACTGTGAGCATTCTCACTGTGGTCAGTGTCACCATGGGCACTGTCACCATGAGCACTGTCACCATAGGCAATGTCACCGTGGTCAGTGTCATCATGAGCACTGTCAACATGGGCACTCATACAGTGGGCTCTGTCACTGTGAGCAGTGTCAGCATGGGTACTGACACCATGAGCAGTGTCTCTGTGAGTACTGTCAGCATGGGTTTTTACCGTGAGCACTGTCACCATGAGCCCTGTCACCATTTTTTAGTGACACCATGTGCACTACCACCATGCGCACTCTCACCATGGGCACTGTCACCGAGAAAACTGTCACCGTAAGTACTGTCTTCATGGGCACTGTCACCAAGGGCACGGCCAACATGTGAACTGTAACCATTGTCAGTATCACTGTGAGGAGTGTCACCATGGGAATTACCAACATAGGCACTGTCATCATGAGCACTTTCAGAACGGGAACTGTCACCATTGGCACTATCACCGTGAGGACTCTCACCATGGGAATTATCGCCATGGGCACTATCAGCATTAGAACTGTCACCGTGGTCACTGTCACGATGGAATTTGTCACGGTGAGCAGTGTCACGATAGGCAAAGTCACGGTTTGCACTGTCCTCTTGGGCCCTGTCACAGTGAGCACTATCACTTTGACGGTGGTGGCCATGGGCACTGCCACCATGGACACTACCAACTTGAGAATTATCACCATTTGTTCTCTCAGCATTGTCACGGTCAACAAGTGCACTCTCACTGTGCTCACTATGACCGTGAACTCTGACACCATGGGCACCTTTATCATGGGCACTATCACCGTGAGCACTATCACCATCGGCACTATCACTGTGATCACTGTCACCATAGACACTATCATGGTGAGCACAGTTAACATGAGCATTGTAACTGTGAGCACTGTCACAATGGGTAATGCAACCATGAGCCCAGTCACCGTGAGCACTGTCAGCATGGGTTGTCACCTTGTGCACGGTCAGCATGAGCACT
This sequence comes from Mesoplodon bidens, assembly GCF_964165515.1. Taxonomy (NCBI): domain Eukaryota; kingdom Metazoa; phylum Chordata; class Mammalia; order Artiodactyla; family Ziphiidae; genus Mesoplodon; species Mesoplodon bidens. Next base: position 25,707,633 of record NC_138170.1, on the reverse strand, counting down.
GTCACCAAGGGACTATAAATATTTTTCAGTGCCGCCATGTGCACTGTCACCTTGGACACTATCACCACGAGCACTGTCACCATGAGTACTGTCATCATGGGCAATGGCACAGCCACCATCTGCAATCTTACCATGGTCACTATCACTGTGAGCACTGTCACCAATGGAACTACCAACATGGGCACTGTCATCATGAGCACTTTCACCATATGAACTCTCACCATGGGCACTATGAACGTGAGAAAGGTCACCATGGGCACTGTCACCATGAGCATTGTCATCATAGGCAATGTCACCGTGAGAACTATCACCATGCGCACTGTCCACAAGGGCACTATCACATTGAGTTGTATCACCATGTGTACTGTCCTCTTGGGCACAGTCACCATGGGTACACTCACGAAGTACACTATCACTATGCTCACTATTACTCTGAACACTGTCACCATGGGCACCGTAACCATGGGCACTATCACCGGGAGCATTATCAGCATCGGCACAACAGGCTTGATAACTGTCACCATGGGTCATATCACCGTGAGCACGGTTGCCATGGGCACTGTCACGATGTGCAATGCCCCATTGGTACTCTCACCATGGGAACTGCCACCATGAGCACTGTCACCATGAGCACTGACACCACAATCACTGCCACCGAGGGCACTGCCACAATGAGCACTGTCACCATGAGAACTGTTACTATGAGAAATGTAACCAGGGGCAATTTCTCGATGAGTACTCTCACCATGGGTATTTTCACCTTGGGCACTCTCAACGTAAACAGTATTACCATGAGCACTTTCACTGTGAGCACTGTCACCATGGGCACTGTCACAATGCGGAGTGTCACCATGAGCCATGTCACCATGGGAAATGTCACCGTGAGAAGTGTCACCATAGGCAATGTCACCATGGGCAATGTCACCATGGGAAATGCCATTTTGAGCACTGTCACCATGGGTACTGCAACCATGAGTACTGTCACCATGAGTACTGTCACCATTGGCAGTATCACCAGGCGCACTGTCACCATGGGCACTATCACCATGACAACTCTCAGAGTGAGCACTGTCACTGGGGGCACTGCCATCGTGAGCAATTCCACCATGGGCAATGTCACCATGGGCACTAACGTTGTGAGCACTCTCAACATGAGCACGTCACCATGAGCCCTGTCACCATGGGCAATGTCACTGTGAGAAGTTTCACCATAGGCAATGTCACCGTGGGCACTGTCACCATGGTCACTGCCACCACTGTCACTGTCATTTTGAGCACTGTCACCATGGGTACTGCAACCATGAGCACTGTCACCATGAGCACTGTCACCATTGCGAGTATCACCATGTGCACTGTCACCATGGGCACTATCACAATGAGAACTGTCAGCTTGGGCACTGTCACTGTTGGCAAGGGCACCATGGCCACTTCCACCATGGGCAATGTCACCATGGGCACTATCACTGTGAGCACTGTCAACATGAGCACGTCACCATGGGCACTGTCAACATGGGTACTATCTCAAAGGGCAATGTCACCATGACCATTGTCAGGATGGGCCATTTCACCATGGGCACTGTCACCAAAGGCACTATCGCCATGAGCAATGTCACTGTGGGCCGTGTCACCAGGGGCACTATCACCATGGTTAATGTTATCATTGGCACTTTCCCCGTGAGCACTGTCACCCTGGGCACTGTCATCATGGGCACGGTCACCGTGAGCACTATCTCCATGAGCACAGCCACTGTGAACACCATCACCATAATCACTGGCCTCATCGGTACTGTCACCATGGGCACTGCCACAATGAGCACTGTCAGCATGGGCACTTCCCCCATGAGCACTGTCACTATGAGAACTGCTACCATGGGGATTTTCACCATGAGTACTGTCACCCTGTGTATTGTCACCATTTGCACTGTCACCATGAAGACTATAACCGTGAGCGCTATCACCATGAGATCTCTCACCATGGTCACTGTCACCATGGCACCTTCCACAATGGGGGCTGTCAACATGAGTGCTGTCACCATTGGCACTATCACTGTGAGCATTCTCACTGTGGTCAGTGTCACCATTGGAACTGTCACCATGAGCACTGTCACCATAGGCAATGTAACCGTGGACAGTGTCACCATGAGCACTGTCATCATGGGCACTCATACAGTGGGCACTCTCACTGTGAGCACTGTCACCATGGGTACTGCCACCATGAGCAGTGTCTCTGTGAGTACTGTCAGCATGGGTTTTTACCGTGAGCACTGTCACCATGAGCCCTGTCACCATTTTTTAGTGACACCATGTGCACTACCACCATGCGCACTCTCACCATGGGCACTGTCACCGAGAAAACTGTCACCATAAGTACTGTCTTCATGGGCACTGTCACCAAGGGCACGGCCAATATGTGAACTGTAACCATTGTCAGTATCACTGTGAGAAGTGTCACCATGGGAATTACCAACATAAGCAGTGTCATCATGAGCACTTTCAGAACGGGAACTGTCACCATGGGCACTATCACCGTGAGGACTCTCACCATGGGAATTATCGAAATGGGCACTATCAGCATTAGAACTGTCACCGTGGTCACTGTCACGATGGAATTTGTCACGGTGAGCAGTGTCACGATAGGCAAAGTCACGGTTTGCACTGTCCCCTTGGGCCCTGTCACAGTGAGCACTATCACTTTGACGGTGGTGGCCATGGGCACTGCCACCATGGACACTACCAACTTGAGAATTATCACCATTTGTTCTCTCAGCGTGGTCACGGTCAACAAGTGCAGTCTCAGTATGCTCACTATGACCGTGAACACTGTCACCATGGGCACCTTAATCATGGGCACTATCACTGTGAGCACTATCACCATCGGCACTATCACTGTGATCACTGTCACCATAGACACTATCATGGTGAGCACAGTTAACATGAGCATTGTAACTGTGAGCACTGTCACAATGGGTAATGCAACCATGAGCCCAGTCACCGTGAGCACTGTCAGCATGGGTTGTCACCTTGTGCACGGTCAGCATGAGCACTGTCACCATGGGCACTATAACTATCTTTCAGTGCCACCATGTGCACTGTCACCTTGGACACTATCACCACGAGCACTGTCACCATGAGTACTGTCATCATGGGCAATGGCACAGCCACCATCTGCAATCTTACCATGGTCACTATCACTGTGAGCACTGTCACCAATGGAACTACCAACATGGGCACTGTCATCATGAGCACTTTCACCATACGAACTCTCACCATGGGCACTATGAACGTGAGAACGGTCACCATGGGCACTGTCACCATGAGCATTGTCATCATAGGCAATGTCACCGTGAGAACTATCACCATGCGCACTGTCCACAAGGGCACTATCACATTGAGTTGTATCACCATGTGTACTGTCATCTTGGGCACAGTCACCATGGGCACACTCACCAAGTACACTATCACTATGCTCACTATTACTCTGAACACTGTCACCATGGGCACCGTAACCATGGGCACTATCACCGGTAGCATTATCAGCATCGGCACAACAGGCGTGATAACTGTCACCATGGGTCATATCACCGTGAGGACGGTTGCCATGGGCACTGTCACGATGTGCAATGCCCCATTGGTACTCTCACCATGGGAACTGCCACCATGAGCACTGTCACCATGAGAACTGTTACTATGAGAAATGTAACCATGGGCAATTTCTCGATGAGTACTCTCACCATGGGTATTTTCACCTTGGGCACTCTCAACGTAAACATTATTACCATGAGCACTTTCACTGTGAGCACTGTCACCATGGGCACTGTCACAATGCGGAGTTTCACCATGAGCCATGTCACCATGGGAAATGTCACCGTGAGAAGTGTCACCATAGGCAATGTCACCATGGGCAATGTCACCATGGGAAATGCCATTTTGAGCACTGTCACCATGTGTACTGCAACCATGAGTACTGTCACCATGAGTACTGTCACCATTGGCAGTATCACCAGGCGCACTGTCACCATGGGCACTATCACCATGACAACTCTCAGAGTGAGCACTGTCACTGGGGGCACTGCCATCGTGAGCAATTCCACCATGGGCAATGTCACCATGGGCACTAACGCTGTGAGCACTCTCAACATGAGCACGTCACCATGAGCCTTGTCACCATGGACAATGTCACTGTGAGAAGTTTCACCATAGGCAATGTCACCGTGGGCACTGTCACCATGGTCACTGCCACCACTGTCACTGTCATTTTGAGCACTGTCACCATGGGTACTGCAACCATGAGCACTGTCACCATGAGCACTGTCACCATTGCGAGTATCACCATGTGCACTGTCACCATGAGCACTATCACAATGAGAACTGTCAGCTTGGGCACTGTCACTGTTGGCAAGGGCACCATGGCCACTTCCACCATGGGCAATGTCACCATGGGCACTATCACTGTGAGCACTGTCAACATGAGCACGTCACCATGGGCACTGTCAACATGGGTACTATCTCAAAGGGCAATGTCACCATGAGCATTGTCAGGATGGGCAATTTCACCATGGGCACTGTCACCAAAGGCACTATCGCCATGAGCAATGTCACTGTGGGCCGTGTCACCAGGGGCACTATCACCATGGTTAATGTTATCATTGGCACTTTCCCCGTGAGCACTGTCACCCTGGGCACTGTCATCATGGGCACGGTCACCGTGAGCACTATCTCCATGAGCACAGCCACTGTGAACACCATCACCATAATCACTGGCCTCATCGGTACTGTCACCATGGGCACTGCCACAATGAGCACTGTCAGCATGGGCACATCCCCCATGAGCACTGTCACTATGAGAACTGCTACCATGGGGATTTTCACCATGAGTACTGTCACCCTGTGTATTGTCACCATTTGCACTGTCACCATGAAGACTATAACCGTGAGCGCTATCACCATGAGATCTCTCACCATGGTCACTGTCACCATGGCACCTTCCACAATGGGGGCTGTCAACATGAGTGCTGTCACCATTGGCACTATCACTGTGAGCATTCTCACTGTGGTCAGTGTCACCATGGGATCTGTCACCATGAGCACTGTCACCATAGGCAATGTAACCGTGGTCAGTGTCACCATGAGCGCTGTCAACATGGGCACTCATACAGTGGGCACTGTCACTGTGAGCACTGTCACCATGGGTACTGCCACCATGAGCAGTGTCTCTGTGAGTACTGTCAGCATGGGTTTTTACCGTGAGCACTGTCACCATGAGCCCTGTCACCATTCTTTAGTGACACCATGTGCACTACCACCATGCGCACTCTCACCATGGGCAGTGTCACCTAGAAAACTGTCACCATAAGTACTGTGTTCATGGGCACTGTCACCAAGGGCACGGCCAATATGTGAACTGTAACCATTGTCAGTATCACCGTGAGAAGTGTCACCATGGGAATTACCAACATAAGCAGTGTCATCATGAGCACTTTCAGAACGGGAACTCTCACCATGGGCACTATCACCGTGAGGACTCTCACCATGGGAATTATCGCCATGGGCACTATCAGCATTAGAACTGTCACCGTGGTCACTGTCACGATGGAATTTGTTACGGTGAGCAGTGTCACGATAGGCAAAGTCACGGTTTGCACTGTCCCCTTGGGCCCTGTCACAGTGAGCACTATCACTTTGACGGTGGTGGCCATGGGCACTGCCACCATGGACACTACCACCTTGAGAATTATCACCATTTGTTCTCTCAGCGTGGTCACGGTCAACAAGTGCAGTCTCAGTATGCTCACTATGACCGTGAACACTGTCACCATGGGCACCTTAATCATGGGCACTCTCACCGTGAGCACTATCACCATCGGCACTATCACTGTGATCACTGTCACCATAGACACTATCATGGTGAGCACAGTTAACATGAGCATTGTAACTGTGAGCACTGTCACAATGGGTAATGCAACCATGAGCCCAGTCACCGTGAGCACTGTCAGCATGGGTTGTCACCTTGTGCACGGTCAGCATGAGCACTGTCACCATGGGCACTATAACTATCTTTCAGTGCCACCATGTGCACTGTCACCTTGGACACTATCACCACGAGCACTGTCACCATGAGTACTGTCATCATGGGCAATGGCACAGCCACCATCTGCAATCTTACCATGGTCACTATCACTGTGAGCACTGTCACCAATGGAACTACCAACATGGGCATTGTCATCATGAGCACTTTCACCATACGAACTCTCACCATGGGCACTATGAACGTGAGAACGGTCACCATGGGCAATGTCACCATGAGCATTGTCATCATAGGCAATGTCACCGTGAGAACTATCACCATGCGCACTGTCCACAAGGGCACTATCACATTGAGTTGTATCACCATGTGTACTGTCATCTTGGGCACAGTCACCATGGGCACACTCACCAAGTACACTATCACTATGCTCACTATTACTCTGAACACTGTCACCATGGGCACCGTAACCATGGGCACTATCACCGGTAGCATTATCAGCATCGGCACAACAGGCGTGATAACTGTCACCATGGGTCATATCACCGTGAGCACGGTTGCCATGGGCACTGTCACGATGTGCAATGCCCCATTGGTACTCTCACCATGGGAACTGCCACCATGAGCACTGTCACCATGAGCACTGACACCACGATCACTGCCACCGAGGGCACTGCAACCATGAGCACTGTCACCATGAGAACTGTTACTATGTGAAATGTAACCATGGGCAATTTCTCGATGAGTACTCTCACCATGGGTATTTTCACCTTGGGCACTCTCAACGTAAACAGTATTACCATGAGCACTTTCACTGTGAGCACTGTCACCATGGGCACTGTCACAATGCGGAGTGTCACCATGAGCCATGTCACCATGGGAAATGTCACCGTGAGAAGTGTCACCATAGGCAATGTCACCATGGGCAATGTCACCATGGGAAATGCCATTTTGAGCACTGTCACCATGGGTACTGCAACCATGAGTACTGTCACCATGAGTACTGTCACCATTGGCAGTATCACCAGGCGCACTGTCACCATGGGCACTATCACCATGACAACTCTCAGAGTGAGCACTGTCACTGTGGGCACTGCCATCGTGAGCAATTCCACCATGGGCAATGTCACCATGGGCACTAACGCTGTGAGCACTCTCAACATGAGCACGTCACCATGAGCCCTGTCACCATGGACAATGTCACTGTGAGAAGTTTCACTATAGGCAATGTCACCGTGGGCACTGTCACCATGGTCACTGCCACCACTGTCACTGTCATTTTGAGCACTGTCACCATGGGTACTGCAACCATGAGCACTGTCACCATGAGCACTGTCACCATTGCGAGTATCACCATGTACACTGTCACCATGGGCACTATCACAATGAGAACTGTCAGCGTGGGCACTGTCACTGTTGGCAAGGGCACCATGGCCACTTCCACCATGGGCAATGTCACCATGGGCACTATCACTGTGAGCACTGTCAACATGAGCACGTCACCATGGGCACTGTCAATGTGGGTACTATCTCAAAGGGCAATGTCACCATGAGCATTGTCAGGATGGGCAATTTCACCATGGGCACTGTCACCAAAGGCACTATCGCCATGAGCAATGTCACTGTGGGCCGTGTCACCAGGGGCACTATCACCATGGTTAATGTTATCATTGGCACTTTCCCCGTGAGCACTGTCACCCTGGGCAATGTCATCATGGGCACGGTCACCGTGAGCACTATCTCCATGAGCACAGCCACTGTGAACACCATCAACATAATCACGGGCCTCATCGGTACTGTCACCATGGGCACTGCCACAATGAGCACTGTCAGCATGGGCACTTCCCCCATGAGCACTGTCACTATGAGAACTGCTACCATGGGGATTTTCACCATGAGTACTGTCACCCTGTGTATTGTCACCATTTGCACTGTCACCATGAAGACTATAACCGTGAGCGCTATCACCATGAGATCTCTCACCATGGTCACTGTCACCATGGCACCTTGCACAATGGGGGCTGTCAACATGAGTGCTGTCACCATTGGCACTATCACTGTGAGCATTCTCACTGTGGTCAGTGTCACCATGGGATCTGTCACCATGAGCACTGTCACCATAGGCAATGTCACCGTGGTCAGTGTCACCATGAGCACTGTCAACATGGGCACTCATACAGTGGGCACTGTCACTGTGAGCACTGTCACCATGGGTACTGCCACCATGAGCAGTGTCTCTGTGAGTACTGTCAGCATGGGTTTTTACCGTGAGCACTGTCACCATGAGCCCTGTCGCCATTTTTAAGTGACACCATGTGCACTACCACCATGCGCACTCTCACCATGGGCTCTGTCACTGAGAAAACTGTCACCATAAGTACTGTCTTCATGGGCACTGTCACCAAGGGCACGGCCAACATGTGAACTGTAACCATTGTCAGTATCACCGTGAGAAGTGTCACCATGGGAATTACCAACATAGGCACTGTCACCATGAGCACTTTCAGAACGGGAACTGTCACCATGGGCACTATCACCGTGAGGACTCTCACCATGGGAGTTATCGCCATGGGCACTATCAGCATTAGAACTGTCACCGTGGTCACTGTCACGATGGAATTTGTCACGGTGAACACTGTCACGATAGGCAAAGTCACTGTTTGCACTGTCCCCTTGGGCCCTGTCACAGTGAGCACTATCACTTTGACGGTGGTGGCCATGGGCACTGCCACCATGGCCACTACCACCTTGAGAATTATCACCATTTGTTCTCTCAGCGTGGTCACGGTCAACAAGTGCACTCTCACTATGCTCACTATGACCGTGAACACTGTCACCATGGGCACCTTAATCATGGGCACTATCACCGTGAGCACTATCACCATCGGCACTATCACTGTGATCACTGTCCCCATAGACACTATCATGGTGAGCACAGTTAACATGAGCATTGTAACTGTGAGCACTGTCACAATGGGTAATGCAACCATGAGCCCAGTCACCGTGAGCACTGTCAGCATGGGTTGTCACCTTGTGCACGGTCAGCATGAGCACTGTCACCAAGGGACTATAACTATTTTTCAGTGCCGCCATGTGCACTGTCACCTTGGACACTATCACCACGAGCACTGTCACCATGAGTACTGTCATCATGGGCAATGGCACAGCCACCATCTGCAATCTTACCATGGTCACTATCACTGTGAGCACTGTCACTAATGGAACTACCAACATGGGCACTGTCATCATGAGCACTTTCACCATACGAACTCTCACCATGGGCACTATGAACGTGAGAACGGTCACCATGGGCACTGTCACCATGAGCATTGTCATCATAGGCAATGTCACCGTGAGAACTATGACCATGCGCACTGTCCACAAGGGCACTATCACATTGAGTTGTATCACCATGTGTACTGTCATCTTGGGCACAGTCACCATGGGCACACTCACCAAGTACACTATCACTATGCTCACTATTACTCTGAACACTGTCACCATGGGCACCGTAACCCTGGGCACTATCACCGGGATCATTATCAGCATCGGCTCAACAGGCGTGATAACTGTCACCATGGGTCATATCACCGTGAGCACGGTTGCCATGGGCACTGTCACGATGTGCAATGCCCCATTGGTACTCTCACCATGGGAACTGCCACCATGAGCACTGTCACCATGAGCACTGACACCACCATCACTGCCACCGAGGGCACTGCAACCATGAGCACTGTCACCATGAGAACTGTTACTATGTGAAATGTAACCATGGGCAATTTCTCGATGAGTACTCTCACCATGGGTATTTTCACCTTGGGCACTCTCAACGTAAACAGTATTACCATGAGCACTTTGACTGTGAGCACTGTCACCATGGGCACTGTCACAATGCGGAGTGTCACCATGAGCCATGTCACCATGGGAAATGTCACCGTGAGAAGTGTCACCATAGGCAATGTCACCATGGGCAATGTCACCATGGGAAATGCCATTTTGAGCACTGTCACCATGGGTACTGCAACCATGAGTACTGTCACCATGAGTACTGTCACCATTGGCAGTATCACCAGGCGCACTGTCACCATGGGCACTATCACCATGACAACTCTCAGAGTGAGCACTGTCACTGTGGGCACTGCCATCGTGAGCAATTCCACCATGGGCAATGTCACCATGGGCACTAACGCTGTGAGCACTCTCAACATGAGCACGTCACCATGAGCCCTGTCACCATGGACAATGTCACTGTGAGAAGTTTCACCATAGGCAATGTCACCGTGGGCACTGTCACCATGGTCACTGCCACCACTGTCACTGTCATTTTGAGCACTGTCACCAGGGGAACTGCAACCATGAGCACTGTCACCATGAGCACTGTCACCATTGCGAGTATCACCATGTGCACTGTCACCATGGGCACTATCACAATGAGAACTGTCATCTTGGGCACTGTCACTGTTGGCAAGGGCACCATGGCCACTTCCACCATGGGCAATGTCACCATGGGCACTATCACTGTGAGCACTGTCAACATGAGCACGTCACCATGGGCACTGTCAACATGGGTACTATCTCAAAGGGCAATGTCACCATGAGCATTGTCAGGATGGGCAATTTCACCATGGGCACTGTCACCAAAGGCACTATCGCCATGAGCAATGTCACTGTGGGCCGTGTCACCAGGGGCACTATCACCATGGTTAATGTTATCATTGGCACTTTCCCCGTGAGCACTGTCACCCTGGGCACTGTCATCATGGGCACGGTCACCGTGAGCACTATCTCCATGAGCACAGCCACTGTGAACACCATCACCATAATCACTGGCCTCATCGGTACTGTCACCATGGGCACTGCCACAATGAGCACTGTCAGCATGGGCACTTCCCCCATGAGCACTGTCACTATGAGAACTGCTACCATGGGGATTTTCACCATGAGTACTGTCACCCTGTGTATTGTCACCATTTGCACTGTCACCATGAAGACTATAACCGTGAGCGCTATCACCATGAGATCTCTCACCATGGTCACTGTCACCATGGCACCTTGCACAATGGGGGCTGTCAACATGAGTGCTGTCACCATTGGCACTATCACTGTGAGCATTCTCACTGTGGTCAGTGTCACCATTGGAACTGTCACCATGAGCACTGTCACCATAGGCAATGTAACCGTGGACAGTGTCACCATGAGCACTGTCAACATGGGCACTCATACAGTGGGCACTGTCACTGTGAGCACTGTCACCATGGGTACTGCCACCATGAGCAGTGTCTCTGTGAGTACTGTCAGCATGGGTTTTTACCGTGAGCACTGTCACCATGAGCCCTGTCACCATTTTTTAGTGACACCATGTGCACTACCACCATGCGCACTCTCACCATGGGCACTGTCACCGAGAAAACTGTCACCATAAGTACTGTCTTCATGGGCACTGTCACCAAGGGCACGGCCAATATGTGAACTGTAACCATTGTCAGTATCACTGTGAGAAGTGTCACCATGGGAATTACCAACATAAGCAGTGTCATCATGAGCACTTTCAGAACGGGAACTGTCACCATGGGCACTATCACCGTGAGGACTCTCACCATGGGAATTATCGCCATGGGCACTATCAGCATTAGAACTGTCACCGTGGTCACTGTCACGATGGAATTTGTCACGGTGAGCAGTGTCACGATAGGCAAAGTCACGGTTTGCACTGTCCCCTTGGGCCCTGTCACAGTGAGCACTATCACTTTGACGGTGGTGGCCATGGGCACTGCCACCATGGACACTACCACCTTGAGAATTATCACCATTTGTTCTCTCAGCGTGGTCACGTTCAACAAGTGCAGTCTCAGTATGCTCACTATGACCGTGAACACTGTCACCATGGGCACCTTAATCATGGGCACTATCACTGTGAGCACTATCACCATCGGCACTATCACTGTGATCACTGTCACCATAGACACTATCATGGTGAGCACAGTTAACATGAGCATTGTAACTGTGAGCACTGTCACAATGGGTAATGCAACCATGAGCCCAGTCACCGTGAGCACTGTCAGCATGGGTTGTCACCTTGTGCACGGTCAGCATGAGCACTGTCACCATGGGCACTATAACTATCTTTCAGTGCCACCATGTGCACTGTCACCTTGGACACTATCACCACGAGCACTGTCACCATGAGTACTGTCATCATGGGCAATGGCACAGCCACCATCTGCAATCTTACCATGGTCACTATCACTGTGAGCACTGTCACCAATGGAACTACCAACATGGGCACTGTCATCATGAGCACTTTCACCATACGAACTCTCACCATGGGCACTATGAACGTGAGAATGGTCACCATGGGCACTGTCACCATGAGCATTGTCATCATAGGCAATGTCACCGTGAGAACTATCACCATGCGCACTGTCCACAAGGGCACTATCACATTGAGTTGTATCACCATGTGTACTGTCATCTTGGGCACAGTCACCATGGGCACACTCACCAAGTACACTATCACTATGCTCACTATTACTCTGAACACTGTCACCATGGGCACCGTAACCATGGGCACTATCACCGGGAGCATTATCAGCATCGGCTCAACAGGCGTGATAACTGTCACCATGGGTCATATCACCGTGAGCACGGTTGCCATGGGCACTGTCACGATGTGCAATGCCCCATTGGTACTCTCACCATGGGAACTGCCACCATGAACACTGTCACCATGAGAACTGTTACTATGAGAAATGTAACCATGGGCAATTTCTCGATGAGTACTCTCACCATGGGTATTTTCACCTTGGGCACTCTCAACGTAAACATTATTACCATGAGCACTTTCACTGTGAGCACTGTCACCATGGGCACTGTCACAATGCGGAGTGTCACCATGAGCCATGTCACCATGGGAAATGTCACCGTGAGAAGTGTCACCATAGGCAATGTCACCATGGGCAATGTCACCATGGGAAATGCCATTTTGAGCACTGTCACCATGGGTACTGCAACCATGAGTACTGTCACCATGAGTACTGTCACCATTGGCAGTATCACCAGGCGCACTGTCACCATGGGCACTATCACCATGACAACTCTCAGAGTGAGCACTGTCACTGTGGGCACTGCCATCGTGAGCAATTCCACCATGGGCAATGTCACCATGGGCACTAACGTTGTGAGCACTCTCAACATGAGCACGTCACCATGAGCCTTGTCACCATGGACAATGTCACTGTGAGAAGTTTCACCATAGGCAATGTCACCGTGGGCACTGTCACCATGGTCACTGCCACCACTGTCACTGTCATTTTGAGCACTGTCACCATGGGTACTGCAACCATGAGCACTGTCACCATTGCCAGTATCACCATGTGCACTGTCACCATGGGCACTATCACAATGAGAACTGTCATCTTGGGCACTGTCACTGTTGGCAAGGGCACCATGGCCACTTCCACCATGGGCAATGTCACCATGGGCACTATCACTGTGAGCACTGTCAACATGAGCACGTCACCATGGGCACTGTCAACATGGGTACTATCTCAAAGGGCAATGTCACCATGAGCATTGTCAGGATGGGCAATTTCACCATGAGCACTGTCACCAAAGGCACTAACGCCATGAGCAATGTCACTGTGGGCCGTGTCACCAGGGGCACTATCACCATGGTTAATGTTATCATTGGCACTTTCCCCGTGAGCACTGTCACCCTGGGCACTGTCATCATGGGCACGGTCACCGTGAGCACTATCTCCATGAGCACAGCCACTGTGAACACCATCACCATAATCACTGGCCTCATCGGTACTGTCACCATGAGCACTGCCACAATGAGCACTGTCAGCATGAGCACTTCCCCCATGAGCACTGTCACTATGAGAACTGCTACCATGGGTATATTCACCATGAGTACTGTCACCCTGTGTATTGTCACCATTTGCACTGTCACCATGAAGACTATAACCGTGAGCGCTATCACCATGAGATCTCTCACCATGGTCACTGTCACCATGGCACCTTGCACAATGGGGGCTGTCAACATGAGTGCTGTCACCATTGGCACTATCACTGTGAGCATTCTCACTGTGGTCAGTGTCACCATGGGCACTGTCTCCATGAGCACTGTCACCATAGGCAATGTCACCGTGGTCAGTGTCACCATGAGCACTGTCAACATGGGCACTCATACAGTGGGCACTGTCACTGTGAGCACTGTCACCATGGGTACTGCCACCATGAGCAGTGTCTCTGTGAGTACTGTCAGCATGGGTTTTTACCCTGAGCACTGTCACCATGAGCCCTGTCACCATTTTTTAGTGACACCATGTGCACTACCACCATGCGCACTCTCACCATGGGCACTGTCACCGAGAAAACTGTCACCATAAGTACTGTCTTCATGGGCACTGTCACCAAGGGCACGGCCAACATGTGAACTGTAACCATTGTCAGTATCACTGTGAGAAGTGTCACCATGGGAATTACCAACATAAGCAGTGTCATCATGAGCACTTTCAGAACGGGAACTCTCACCATGGGCACTATCACCGTGAGCACTCTCACCATGGGAATTATCGCCATGGGCACTATCAGCATTAGAACTGTCACCGTGGTCACTGTCACGATGGAATTTGTTACGGTGAGCAGTGTCACGATAGGCAAAGTCATGGTTTGCACTGTCCCCTTGGGCCCTGTCACAGTGAGCACTATCACTTTGACGGTGGTGGCCATGGGCACTGCCACCATGGACACTACCACCTTGAGAATTATCACCATTTGTTCTCTCAGCGTGGTCACGGTCAACAAGTGCACTCTCACTATGCTCACTATGACCGTGAACACTGTCACCATGGGCACCTTAATCATGGGCACTCTCACTGTGAGCACTATCACCATCGGCACTATCACTGTGATCACTGTCACCATAGACACTATCATGGTGAGCACAGTTAACATGAGCATTGTAACTGTGAGCACTGTCACAATGGGTAATGCAACCATGAGCCCAGTCACCCTGAGCACTGTCAGCATGGGTTGTCACCTTGTGCACGGTCAGCATGAGCACTGTCACCATGGGCACTATAACTATCTTTCAGTGCCACCATGTGCACTGTCACCTTGGACACTATCACCACGAGCACTGTCACCATGAGTACTGTCATCATGGGCAATGGCACAGCCACCATCTCCAATCTTACCATGGTCACTATCACTGTGAGCACTGTCACCAATGGAACTACCAACATGGGCACTGTCATCATGAGCACTTTCACCATACGAACTCTCACCATGGGCACTATGAACGTGAGAACGGTCACCATGGGCACTGTCACCATGAGCATTGTCATCATAGGCAATGTCACCGTGAGAACTATCACCATGCGCACTGTCCACAAGGGCACTATCACATTGAGTTGTATCACCATGTGTACTGTCATCTTGGGCACAGTCACCATGGGCACACTCACCAAGTACACTATCACTATGCTCACTATTACTCTGAACACTGTCACCATGGGCACCGTAACCATGGGCACTATCACCGGTAGCATTATCAGCATCGGCACAACAGGCGTGATAACTGTCACCATGGGTCATATCACCGTGAGCACGGTTGCCATGGGCACTGTCACGATGTGCAATGCCCCATTGGTACTCTCACCATGGGAACTGCCACCATGAGCACTGTCACCATGAGCACTGACACCACGATCACTGCCACCGAGGGCACTGCAACCATGAGCACTGTCACCATGAGAACTGTTACTATGTGAAATGTAACCATGGGCAATTTCTCGATGAGTACTCTCACCATGGGTATTTTCACCTTGGGCACTCTCAACGTAAACAGTATTACCATGAGCACTTTCACTGTGAGCACTGTCACCATGGGCACTGTCACAATGCGGAGTGTCACCATGAGCCATGTCACCATGGGAAATGTCACCGTGAGAAGTGTCACCATAGGCAATGTCACCATGGGCAATGTCACCATGGGAAATGCCATTTTGAGCACTGTCACCATGGGTACTGCAACCATGAGTACTGTCACCATGAGTACTGTCACCATTGGCAGTATCACCAGGCGCACTGTCACCATGGGCACTATCACCATGACAACTCTCAGAGTGAGCACTGTCACTGTGGGCACTGCCATCGTGAGCAATTCCACCATGGGCAATGTCACCATGGGCACTAACGCTGTGAGCACTCTCAACATGAGCACGTCACCATGAGCCCTGTCACCATGGACAATGTCACTGTGAGAAGTTTCACCATAGGCAATTTCACCGTGGGCACTGTCACCATGGTCACTGCCACCACTGTCACTGTCATTTTGAGCACTGTCACCATGGGTACTGCAACCATGAGCACTGTCACCATGAGCACTGTCACCATTGCGAGAATCACCATGTACACTGTCACCATGGGCACTATCACAATGAGAACTGTCAGCGTGGGCACTGTCACTGTTGGCAAGGGCACCATGGCCACTTCCACCATGGGCAATGTCACCATGGGCACTATCACTGTGAGCACTGTCAACATGAGCACGTCACCATGGGCACTGTCAACGTGGGTACTATCTCAAAGGGCAATGTCACCATGAGCATTGTCAGGATGGGCAATTTCACCATGGGCACTGTCACCAAAGGCACTATCGCCATGAGCAATGTCACTGTGGGCCGTGTCACCAGGGGCACTATCACCATGGTTAATGTTATCATTGGCACTTTCCCCGTGAGCACTGTCACCCTGGGCACTGTCATCATGGGCACGGTCACCGTGAGCACTATCTCCATGAGCACAGCCACTGTGAACACCATCAACATAATCACTGGCCTCATCGGTACTGTCACCATGGGCACTGCCACAATGAGCACTGTCAGCATGGGCACTTCCCCCATGAGCACTGTCACTATGAGAACTGCTACCATGGGTATTTTCACCATGAGTACTGACACCCTGTGTATTGTCACCATTTGCACTGTCACCATGAAGACTATAACCGTGAGCGCTATCACCATGAGATCTCTCACCATGGTCACTGTCACCATGGCACCTTGCACAATGGGGGCTGTCAACATGAGTGCTGTCACCATTGGCACTATCACTGTGAGCATTCTCACTGTGGTCAGTGTCACCATGGGCACTGTCACCATGAGCACTGTCACCATAGGCAATGTCACCGTGGTCAGTGTCACCATGAGCACTGTCAACATGGGCACTCATACAGTGGGCACTGTCACTGTGAGCACTGTCACCATGGGTACTGCCACCATGAGCAGTGTCTCTGTGAGTACTGTCAGCATGGGTTTTTACCGTGAGCACTGTCACCATGAGCCCTGTCACCATTTTTAAGTGACACCATGTGCACTACCACCATGCGCACTCTCACCATGGGCACTGTCACTGAGAAAACTGTCACCATAAGTACTGTCTTCATGGGCACTGTCACCAAGGGCACGGCCAACATGTGAACTGTAACCATTGTCAGTATCACCGTGAGAAGTGTCACCATGGGAATTACCAACATAGGCACTGTCACCATGAGCACTTTCAGAACGGGAACTGTCACCATGGGCACTATCACCGTGAGGACTCTCACCATGGGAGTTATCGCCATGGGCACTATCAGCATTAGAACTGTCACCGTGGTCAATGTCACGATGGAATTTGTCACGGTGAACACTGTCACGATAGGCAAAGTCACGGTTTGCACTGTCCCCTTGGGCCCTGTCACAGTGAGCACTATCACTTTGACGGTGGTGGCCATGGGCACTGCCACCATGGACACTACCACCTTGAGAATTATCACCATTTGTTCTCTCAGCGTGGTCACGGTCAACAAGTGCACTCTCACTATGCTCACTATGACCGTGAACACTGTCACCATGGGCACCTTAATCATGGGCACTATCACCGTGAGCACTATCACCATCGGCACTATCACTGTGATCACTGTCACCATAGACACTATCATGGTGAGCACAGTTAACATGAGCATTGTAACTGTGAGCACTGTCACAATGGGTAATGCAACCATGAGCCCAGTCACCGTGAGCACTGTCAGCATGGGTTGTCACCTTGTGCACGGTCAGCATGAGCACTGTCACCAAGGGACTATAACTATTTTTCAGTGCCGCCATGTGCACTGTCACCTTGGACACTATCACCACGAGCACTGTCACCATGAGTACTGTCATCATGGGCAATGGCACAGCCACCATCTGCAATCTTACCATGGTCACTATCACTGTGAGCACTGTCACCAATGGAACTACCAACATGGGCACTGTCATCATGAGCACTTTCACCATACGAACTCTCACCATGGGCACTATGAACGTGAGAACGGTCACCATGGGCACTGTCACCATGAGCATTGTCATCATAGGCAATGTCACCGTGAGAACTATCACCATGCGCACTGTCCACAAGGGCACTATCACATTGAGTTGTATCACCATGTGTACTGTCATCTTGGGCACAGTCACCATGGGTACACTCACGAAGTACACTATCACTATGCTCACTATTACTCTGAACACTGTCACCATGGGCACCGTAACCATGGGCACTATCACCGGGAGAATTATCAGCATCGGCACAACAGGCGTGATAACTGTCACCATGGGTCATATCACCGTGAGCACGGTTGCCATGGGCACTGTCACGATGTGCAATGACCCATTGGTACTCTCACCATGGGAACTGCCACCATGAGCACTGTCACCATGAGCACTGACACCACGATCACTGCCACCGAGGGCACTGCCCCCATGAGCACTGTCACCATGAGAACTGTTACTATGAGAAATGTAACCATGGGCAATTTCTCGATGAGTACTCTCACCATGGGTATTTTCACCTTGGGCACTCTCAACGTAAACAGTATTACCATGAGCACTTTCACTGTGAGCACTGTCACCATGGGCACTGTCACAATGCGGAGTGTCACCATGAGCCATGTCACCATGGGAAATGTCACCGTGAGAAGTGTCACCATAGGCAATGTCACCATGGGCAATGTCACCATAGGAAATGCCATTTTGAGCACTGTCACCATGGGTACTGCAACCATGAGTACTGTCACCATGAGTACTGTCACCATTGGCAGTATCACCAGGCGCACTGTCACCATGGGCACTATCACCATGACAACTCTCAGAGTGAGCACTGTCACTGTGGGCACTGCCATCGTGAGCAATTCCACCATGGGCAATGTCAACATGGGCACTAACGTTGTGAGCACTCTCAACATGAGCTCGTCACCATGAGCCCTGTCACCATGGGCAATGTCACTGTGAGAAGTTTCACCATAGGCAATGTCACCGTGGGCACTGTCACCATGGTCACTGCCACCACTGTCACTGTCATTTTGAGCACTGTCACCATGGGTACTGCAACCATGAGCACTGTCACCATGAGCACTGTCACCATTGCGAGTATCACCATGTGCACTGTCACCATGAGCACTATCACAATGAGAACTGTCAGCGTGGGCACTGTCACTGTTGGCAAGGGCACCATGGCCACTTCCACCATGGGCAATGTCACCATGGGCACTATCACTGTGAGTACTGTCAACATGAGCACGTCACCATGGGCACTGTCAACATGGGTACTATCTCAAAGGGCAATGCCACCATGAGCATTGTCAGGATGGGCAATTTCACCATGAGCACTGTCACCAAAGGCACTAACGCCATGAGCAATGTCACTGTGGGCCGTGTCACCAGAGGCACTATCACCATGGTTAATGTTATCATTGGCACTTTCCCCGTGAGCACTGTCACCCTGGGCACTGTCATCATGGGCACGGTCACCGTGAGCACTATCTCCATGAGCACAGCCACTGTGAACACCATCACCATAATCACTGGCCTCATCGGTACTGTCACCATGAGCACTGCCACAATGAGCACTGTCAGCATGAGCACTTCCCCCATGAGCACTGTCACTATGAGAACTGCTACCATGGGTATATTCACCATGAGTACTGTCACCCTGTGTATTGTCACCATTTGCACTGTCACCATGAAGACTATAACCGTGAGCGCTATCACCATGAGATCTCTCACCATGGTCACTGTCACCATGGCACCTTGCACAATGGGGGCTGTCAACATGAGTGCTGTCACCATTGGCACTATCACTGTGAGCATTCTCACTGTGGTCAGTGTCACCATGGGCACTGTCACCATGAGCACTGTCACCATAGGCAATGTCACCGTGGTCAGTGTCACCATGAGCACTGTCAACATGGGCACTCATACAGTGGGCACTGTCACTGTGAGCACTGTCACCATGGGTACTGCCACCATGAGCAGTGTCTCTGTGAGTACTGTCAGCATGGGTTTTTACCGTGAGCACTGTCACCATGAGCCCTATCACAATTTTTTAGTGACACCATGTGCACTACCACCATGCGCACTCTCACCATGGGCACTGTCACCGAGAAAACTGTCACCATAAGTACTGTCTTCATGGGCACTGTCACCAAGGGCACGGCCAACATGTGAACTGTAACCATTGTCAGTATCACTGTGAGAAGTGTCACCATGGGAATTACCAACATAGGCACTGTCATCATGAGCACTTTCAGAAAGGGAACTGTCACCATGGGCAATATCACCGTGAGGACTCTCACCATGGGAGTTATCGCCATGGGCACTATCAGCATTAGAACTGTCACCGTGGTCACTGTCACGAGGGAATTTGTCACGGTGAGCACTGTCACGATAGGCAAAGTCACGGTTTGCACTGTCCCCTTAGGCCCTGTCACAGTGAGCACTATCACTTTGACGGTGGTGGCCATGGGCACTGCCACCGTGGACACTACCAACTTGAGAATTATCACCATTTGTTCTCTCAGCGTGGTCACGGTCAACAAGTGCAGTCTCAGTATGCTCACTATGACCGTGAACACTGTCACCATGGGCACCTTAATCATGGGCACTATCACTGTGAGCACTATCACCATCGGCACTATCACTGTGATCACTGTCACCATAGACACTCTCATAGTGAGCACAGTTAACATGAGCATTGTAACTGTGACCACTGTCACAATGGGTAATGCAACCATGTGCCCAGTCACCGTGAGCACTATCAGCATGGGTTGTCACCTTGTGCACGGTCAGCATGAGCACTGTCACCATGGGCACTATAACTATTTTTCAGTGCCACCATGTGCACTGTCACCTTGGACACTATCACCACGAGCACTGTCACCATGAGTACTGTCATCATGGGCAATGGCACAGCCACCATCTGCAATCTTACCATGGTCACTATCACTGTGAGCACTGTCACCAATGGAACTACAAACATGGGCACTGTCATCATGAGAACTTTCACCATACGAACTCTCAACATGGGAACTATAAACGTGAGCACGGTCACCATGGGCACTGTCACCATGAGCATTGTCATCATAGGCAATGTCACCGTGAGAACTATCACCATGCGCACTGTCCACAAGGGCACTATCACATTGAGTTGTATCACCATGTGTACTGTCATCTTGGGCACAGTCACCATGGGCACACTCACCAATTACACTATCACTATGCTCACTATTACTCTGAACACTGTCACCATGGGCACCGTAACCATGGGCACTATCACCGGGAGCATTATCAGCATCGGCACAACAGGCGTGATAACTGTCACCATGGGTCATATCACCGTGAGCACTGTTGCCATGGGCACTGTCACGAAGTGCAATGCCCCATTGGTACTCTCACCATGGGAACTGCCACCATGAGCACTGTCACCATGAGCACTGACACCACCATCACTGCCACCGAGGGCACTGCCACCATGAGCACTGTCACCATGAGAATTGTTACTATGAGAAATGTAACCATGGGCAATCTCTCGATGAGTACTCTCACCATGGGTATTTTCACATTGGGCACTCTCAACGTAAACAGTATTACCATGAGCACTTTCACTGTGAGCACTGTCACCATGGGCACTGTCACAATGCGGAGTGTCACAATGAGACATGTCACCATGGGGAATGTCACCGTGAGAAGTGTCAACATAGGCAATGTCACCATGGGCAATGTCACCATGGGAAATGCCATTTTGAGCACTGTCACCATGGGTACTGCAACCATGAGTACTGTCACCATGAGTACTGTCACCATTGGCAGTATCACCAGGCGCACTGTCACCATGGGCACTATCACCATGACAACTCTCAGAGTGAGCACTGTCACTGTGGGCACTGCCATCGTGAGCAATTCCACCATGGGCAATGTCACCATGGGCACTAACGTTGTGAGCACTCTCAACATGAGCACGTCACAATGAGCCCTGTCACCATGGGCAATGTCACTGTGAGAAGTTTCACCGTAGGCAATGTCACCGTGGGCACTGTCACCATGGTCACTGCCACCACTGTCACTGTCATTTTGAGCACTGTCACCATGGGTACTGCAACCATGAGCACTGTCACCATGAGCACTGTCACCATTGCGAGTATCACCAGGTGCACTGTCACCATGGGCACTATCACAATGAGAACTGTCAGCGTGGGCACTGTCACTGTTGGCAAGGGCACCATGGCCACTTCCACCATGGGCAATGTCACCATGGGCACTATCACTGTGAGCACTGTCAACATGAGCACGTCACCATGGGCACTGTCAACATGGGTACTATCTCAAAGGGCAATGTCACCATGAGCATTGTCAGGATGGGCAATTTCACCATGGGCACTGTCACCAAAGGCACTATCGCCATGAGCAATGTCACTGTGGGCCGTGTCACCACGGGCACTATCCCCATGGTTAATGTTATCATTGGCACTTTCCCCGTGAGCACTGTCACCCTGGGCACTGTCATCATGGGCACGGTCACCGTGAGCAATATCTCCATGAGCACAGCCACTGTGAACACCATCACCATAATCACTGGCCTCATCGGTACTGTCACCATGGGCACTGCCACAATGAGCACTGTCAGCATGGGCACTTCCCCCATGAGCACTGTCACTATGAGAACTGCTACCATGGGTATTTTCACCATGAGTACTGTCACCCTGTGTATTGTCCCCATTTGCACTGTCACCATGAAGACTATAACCGTGAGCGCTGTCACCATGAGATCTCTCACCATGGTCACTGTCACCATGGCACCTTGCACAATGGGGGCTGTCAACATGAGTGCTGTCACCATTGGCACTATCACTGTGAGCATTCTCACTGTGGTCAGTGTCACCATGGGCACTGTCACCATGAGCACTGTCACCATAGGCAATGTCACCGTGGTGAGTGTCACCATGAGCACTGTCAACATGGGCACTCATACAGTGGGCACTGTCACTGTGAGCACTGTCACCATGGGTACTGCCACCATAAGCAGTGTCTCTGTGAGTACTGTCAGCATGGGTTTTTACCGTGAGCACTGTAACCATGAGCCCTGTCACAATTTTTTAGTGACACCATGTGCACAACCACCATGCGCACTCTCACCATGGGCACTGTCACCGAGAAAAATGTCACCATAAGTACTGTCTTCATGGGCACTGTCACCAAAGGCACGGCCAACATGTAATCTGTAACCATTGTCAGTATCACCGTGAGAAGTGTCACCATGGGAATTACCAACATAGGCACTGTCATCATGAGCACTTTCCGAACGGGAAATGTCACCATGGGCACTATCACCGTGAGGACTCTCACCATGGGAGTTATCGCCATGGGCACTATCAGCATTAGAACTGTCACCGTGGTCACTGTCATGGTGGAATTTGTCACTGTGAACACTGTCACGATAGGCAAAGTCACGGTTTGCACTGTCCCCTTGGGCCCTGTCACAGTGAGCACTATCACTTTGACGGTGGTGGCCATGGGCACTGCCACCATGGACACTACCAACTTGAGAATTATCACCATTTGTTCTCTCAGCGTGGTCACGGTCAACAAGTGCAGTCTCACTATGCTCACTATGACCGTGAACACTGTCACCATGGGCACCTTAATCATGGGCACTATCACCGTGAGCACTATCACCATCGGCACTATCACTGTGATCACTGTCACCATAGACACTATCATGGTGAGCACAGTTAACATGAGCATTGTAACTGTGAGCACTGTCACAATGGGTAATGCAACCATGAGCCCAGTCACCGTGAGCACTGTCAGCATGGGTTGTCACCTTGTGCACGGTCAGCATGAACACTGTCACCAAGGGACTATAACTATTTTTCAGTGCCGCCATGTGCACTGTCACCTTGGACACTATCACCACGAGCACTGTCACCATGAGTACTGTCATCATGGGCAATGGCACAGCCACCATCTCCAATCTTACCATGGTCACTATCACTGTGAGCACTGTCACCAATGGAACTACCAACATGGGCACTGTCATCATGAGCACTTTCACCATACGAACTCTCACCATGGGCACTATGAACGTGAGAACGGTCACCATGGGCACTGTCACCATGAGCATTGTCATCATAGGCAATGTCACCGTGAGAACTATCACCATGCGCACTGTCCACAAGGGTACTATCACACTGAGTTGTATCACCATGTGTACTGTCATCTTGGGCACAGTCACCATGGGCACACTCACCAAGTACACTATCACTATGCTCACTATTACTCTGAACACTGTCACCATGGGCACCGTAACCATGGGCACTATCACCGGGAGCATTATCAGCATCGGCTCAACAGGCGTGATAACGGTCACCACGGGTCATATCACCGTGAGCACGGTTGCCATGGGCACTGTCACGATGTGCAATGCCCCATTGGTACTCTCAACATGGGAACTGCCACCATGAGCACTGTCACCATGAGAACTGTTACTATGAGAAATGTAACCATGGGCAATTTCTCGATGAGTACTCTCACCATGGGTATTTTCACCTTGGGCACTCTCAACGTAAACAGTATTACCATGAGCACTTTCACTGTGAGCACTGTCACCATGGGCACTGTCACAATGCGGAGTGTCACCATGAGCCATGTCACCATGGGAAATGTCACCGTGAGAAGTGTCACCATAGGCAATGTCACCATGGGCAATGTCACCATGGGAAATGCCATTTTGAGCACTGTCACCATGGGTACTGCAACCATGAGTACTGTCACCATGAGTACTGTCACCATTGGCAGTATCACCAGGCGCACTGTCACCATGGGCACTATCACCATGACAACTCTCAGAGTGAGCACTGTCACTGTGGGCACTGCCATCGTGAGCAATTCCACCATGGGCAATGTCACCATGGGCACTAACGTTGTGAGCACTCTCAACATGAGCACGTCACCATGAGCCCTGTCACCATGGACAATGTCACTGGGAGAAGTTTCACCATAGGCAATGTCACCGTGGGCACTGTCACCATGGTCACTGCCACCACTGTCACTGTCATTTTGAGCACTGTCACCAGGGGAACTGCAACCATGAGCACTGTCACCAAGAGCACTGTCACCATTGCGAGTATCACCATGTGCACTGTCACCATGGGCACTATCACAATGAGAACTGTCATCTTGGGCACTGTCACTGTTGGCAAGGGCACCATGGCCACTTCCACCATGGGCAATGTCACCATGGGCACTATCACTGTGAGCACTGTCAACATGAGCACGTCACCATGGGCACTGTCAACATGGGTACTATCTCAAAGGGCAATGTCACCATGAGCATTGTCAGGATGGGCAATTTCACCATGGGCACTGTCACCAAAGGCACTATCGCCATGAGCAATGTCACTGTGGGCCGTGTCACCAGGGGCACTATCACCATGGTTAATGTTATCATTGGCACTTTCCCCGTGAGCACTGTCACCCTGGGCACTGTCATCATGGGCACGGTCACCGTGAGCACTATCTCCATGAGCACAGCCACTGTGAACACCATCACCATAATCACTGGCCTCATCGGTACTGTCACCATGGGCACTGCCACAATGAGCACTGTCAGCATGGGCTCTTCCCCCATGAGCACTGTCACTATGAGAACTGCTACCATGGGGATTTTCACCATGAGTACTGTCACCCTGTGTATTGTCACCATTTGCACTGTCACCATGAAGACTATAACCGTGAGCGCTATCACCATGAGATCTCTCACCATGGTCACTGTCACCATGGCACCTTCCACAATGGGGGCTGTCAACATGAGTGCTGTCACCATTGGCACTATCACTGTGAGCATTCTCACTGTGGTCAGTGTCACCATTGGAACTGTCACCATGAGCACTGTCACCATAGGCAATGTAACCGTGGACAGTGTCACCATGAGCACTGTCAACATGGGCACTCATACAGTGGGCACTGTCACTGTGAGCACTGTCACCATGGGTACTGCCACCATGAGCAGTGTCTCTGTGAGTACTGTCAGCATGGGTTTTTACCGTGAGCACTGTCACCATGAGCCCTGTCACCATTTTTTAGTGACACCATGTGCACTACCACCATGCGCACTCTCACCATGGGCACTGTCACCGAGAAAACTGTCACCATAAGTACTGTCTTCATGGGCACTGTCACCAAGGGCACGGCCAATATGTGAACTGTAACCATTGTCAGTATCACTGTGAGAAGTGTCACCATGGGAATTACCAACATAAGCAGTGTCATCATGAGCACTTTCAGAACGGGAACTGTCACCATGGGCACTATCACCGTGAGAACTCTCACCATGGGAATTATCGCCATGGGCACTATCAGCATTTGAACTGTCACCGTGGTCACTGTCACGATGGAATTTGTCACGGTGAGCAGTGTCACGATAGGCAAAGTCACGGTTTGCACTGTCCCCTTGGGCCCTGTCACAGTGAGCACTATCACTTTGACGGTGGTGGCCATGGGCACTGCCACCATGGACACTAAAACCTTGAGAATTATCACCATTTGTTCTCTCAGCGTGGTCACGGTCAACAAGTGCACTCTCACTATGCTCACTATGACCGTGAACACTGTCACCATGGGCACCTTAATCATGGGCACTATCACCGTGAGCACTATCACCATCGGCACTATCACTGTGATCACTGTCACCATAGACACTATCATGGTGAGCACAGTTAACATGAGCATTGTAACTGTGAGCACTGTCACAATGGGTAATGCAACCATGAGCCCAGTCACCGTGAGCACTGTCAGCATGGGTTGTCACCTTGTGCACGGTCAGCATGAGCACTGTCACCATGGGCACTATAACTATCTTTCAGTGCCACCATGTGCACTGTCACCTTGGACACTATCACCACGAGCACTGTCACCATGAGTACTGTCATCATGGGCAATGGCACAGCCACCATCTGCAATCTTACCATGGTCACTATCACTGTGAGCACTGTCACCAATGGAACTACCAACATGGGCACTGTCATCATGAGCACTTTCACCATACGAACTCTCACCATGGGCACTATGAACGTGAGAACGGTCACCATGGGCACTGTCAACATGAGCATTGTCATCATAGGCAATGTCACCGTGAGAACTATCACCATGCGCACTGTCCACAAGGGCACTATCACATTGAGTTGTATCACCATGTGTACTGTCATCTTGGGCACAGTCACCATGGGCACACTCACCAAGTACACTATCACTATGCTCACTATTACTCTGAACACTGTCACCATGGGCACCGTAACCATGGGCACTATCACCGGGAGCATTATCAGCATCGGCTCAACAGGCGTGATAACTGTCACCATGGGTCATATCACCGTGAGCACGGTTGCCATGAGCACTGTCACGATGTGCAATGCCCCATTGGTACTCTCACCATGGGAACTGCCACCATGAGCACTGTCACCATGAGAACTGTTACTATGAGAAATGTAACCATGGGCAATTTCTCGATGAGTACTCTCACCATGGGTATTTTCACCTTGGGCACTCTCAACGTAAACATTATTACCATGAGCACTTTCACAGTGAGCACTGTCACCATGGGCACTGTCACAATGCGGAGTGTCACCATGAGCCATGTCACCATGGGAAATGTCACCGTGAGAAGTGTCACCATAGGCAATGTCACCATGGGCAATGTCACCATGGGAAATGCCATTTTGAGCACTGTCACCATGGGTACTGCAACCATGAGTACTGTCACCATGAGTAGTGTCACCATTGGCAGTATCACCAGGCGCACTGTCACCATGGGCACTATCACCATGACAACTCTCAGAGTGAGCACTGTCACTGGGGGCACTGCCATCGTGAGCAATTCCACCATGGGCAATGTCACCATGGGCACTAACGTTGTGAGCACTCTCAACATGAGCACGTCACCATGAGCCCTGTCACCATGGACAATGTCACTGTGAGAAGTTTCACTATAGGCAATGTCACCGTGGGCACTGTCACCATGGTCACTGCCACCACTGTCACTGTCATTTTGAGCACTGTCACCATGGGTACTGCCACCATGAGCACTGTCACCATGAGCACTGTCACCATTGCGAGTATCACCATGTACACTGTCACCATGGGCACTATCACAATGAGAACTGTCAGCGTGGGCACTGTCACTGTTGGCAAGGGCACCATGGCCACTTCCACCATGGGCAATGTCACCATGGGCACTATCACTGTGAGCACTGTCAACATGAGCACGTCACCATGGGCACTGTCAACGTGGGTACTATCTCAAAGGGCAATGTCACCATGAGCATTGTCAGGATGGGCAATTTCACCATGGGCACTGTCACCAAAGGCACTATCGCCATGAGCAATGTCACTGTGGGCCGTGTCACCAGGGGCACTATCACCATGGTTAATGTTATCATTGGCACTTTCCCTGTGAGCACTGTCACCCTGGGCACTGTCATCATGGCCACGGTCACCGTGAGCACTATCTCCATGAGCACAGCCACTGTGAACACCATCAACATAATCACGGGCCTCATCGGTACTGTCACCATGGGCACTGCCACAATGAGCACTGTCAGCATGGGCACTTCCCCCATGAGCACTGTCACTATGAGAACTGCTACCATGGGTATTTTCACCATGAGTACTGACACCCTGTGTATTGTCACCATTTGCACTGTCACCATGAAGACTATAACCGTGAGCGCTATCACCATGAGATCTCTCACCATGGTCACTGTCACCATGGCACCTTGCACAATGGGGGCTGTCAACATGAGTGCTGTCACCATTGGCACTATCACTGTGAGCATTCTCACTGTGGTCAGTGTCACCATGGGCACTGTCACCATGAGCACTGTCACCATAGGCAATGTCACCGTGGTCAGTGTCACCATGAGCACTGTCAACATGGGCACTCATACAGTGGGCACTGTCACTGTGAGCACTGTCACCATGGGTACTGCCACCATGAGCAGTGTCTCTGTGAGTACTGTCAGCATGGGTTTTTACCGTGAGCACTGTCACCATGAGCCCTGTCACCATTTTTAAGTGACACTATGTGCACTACCACCATGCGCACTCTCACCATGGGCTCTGTCACTGAGAAAACTGTCACCATAAGTACTGTCTTCATGGGCACTGTCACCAAGGGCATGGCCAACATGTGAACTGTAACCATTGTCAGTATCACCGTGAGAAGTGTCACCATGGGAATTACCAACATAGGCACTGTCACCATGAGCACTTTCAGAACGGGAACTGTCACCATGGGCACTATCACCGTGAGGACTCTCACCATGGGAGTTATCGCCATGGGCACTATCAGCATTAGAACTGTCACCGTGGTCAATGTCACGATGGAATTTGTCACGGTGAACACTGTCACGATAGGCAAAGTCACGGTTTGCACTGTCCCCTTGGGCCCTGTCACAGTGAGCACTATCACTTTGACGGTGGTGGCCATGGGCACTGCCACCATGGCCACTACCACCTTGAGAATTATCACCATTTGTTCTCTCAGCGTGGTCACGGTCAACAAGTGCACTCTCACTATGCTCACTATGACCATGAACACTGTCACCATGGGCACCTTAATCATGGTCACTATCACCGTGAGCACTATCACCATCGGCACTATCACTGTGATCACTGTCACCATAGACACTATCATGGTGAGCACAGTTAACATGAGCATTGTAACTGTGAGCACTGTCACAATGGGTAATGCAACCATGAGCCCAGTCACCGTGAGCACTGTCAGCATGGGTTGTCACCTTGTGCACGGTCAGCATGAGCACTGTCACCAAGGGACTATAACTATTTTTCAGTGCCGCCATGTGCACTGTCACCTTGGACACTATCACCACGAGCACTGTCACCATGAGTACTGTCATCATGGGCAATGGCACAGCCACCATCTGCAATCTTACCATGGTCACTATCACTGTGAGCACTGTCACTAATGGAACTACCAACATGGGCACTGTCATCATGAGCACTTTCACCATACGAACTCTCACCATGGGCACTATGAACGTGAGAACGGTCACCATGGGCACTGTCACCATGAGCATTGTCATCATAGGCAATGTCACCGTGAGAACTATCACCATGCGCACTGTCCACAAGGGCACTATCACATTGAGTTGTATCACCATGTGTACTGTCATCTTGGGCACAGTCACCATGGGCACACTCACCAAGTACACTATCACTATGCTCACTATTACTCTGAACACTGTCACCATGGGCACCGTAACCCTGGGCACTATCACCGGGATCATTATCAGCATCGGCTCAACAGGCGTGATAACTGTCACCATGGGTCATATCACCGTGAGCACGGTTGCCATGGGCACTGTCACGATGTGCAATGCCCCATTGGTACTCTCACCATGGGAACTGCCACCATGAGCACTGTCACCATGAGCACTGACACCACGATCACTGCCACCGAGGGCACTGCAACCATGAGCACTGTCACCATGAGAACTGTTACTATGTGAAATGTAACCATGGGCAATTTCTCGATGAGTACTCTCACCATGGGTATTTTCACCTTGGGCACTCTCAACGTAAACAGTATTACCATGAGCACTTTCACTGTGAGCACTGTCACCATGGGCACTGTCACAATGCGGAGTGTCACCATGAGCCATGTCACCATGGGAAATGTCACCGTGAGAAGTGTCACCATAGGCAATGTCACCATGGGCAATGTCACCATGGGAAATGCCATTTTGAGCACTGTCACCATGGGTACTGCAACCATGAGTACTGTCACCATGAGTACTGTCACCATTGGCAGTATCACCAGGCGCACTGTCACCATGGGCACTATCACCATGACAACTCTCAGAGTGAGCACTGTCACTGTGGGCACTGCCATCGTGAGCAATTCCACCATGGGCAATGTCACCATGGGCACTAACGTTGTGAGCACTCTCAACATGAGCACGTCACCATGAGCCCTGTCACCATGGACAATGTCACTGTGAGAAGTTTCACCATAGGCAATGTCACCGTGGGCACTGTCACCATGGTCACTGCCACCACTGTCACTGTCATTTTGAGCACTGTCACCAGGGGAACTGCAACCATGAGCACTGTCACCATGAGCACTGTCACCATTGC
Organism: Mesoplodon bidens; assembly: GCF_964165515.1. NCBI lineage: Eukaryota > Metazoa > Chordata > Mammalia > Artiodactyla > Ziphiidae > Mesoplodon > Mesoplodon bidens. The sequence goes on along the minus strand of NC_138170.1, from coordinate 25,676,097 downwards.
GAGTATCACCATGTGCACTGTCACCATGGGCACTATCACAATGAGAACTGTCATCTTGGGCACTGTCACTGTTGGCAAGGGCACCATGGCCACTTCCACCATGGGCAATGTCACCATGGGCACTATCACTGTGAGCACTGTCAACATGAGCACGTCACCATGGGCACTGTCAACATGGGTACTATCTCAAAGGGCAATGTCACCATGAGCATTGTCAAGATGGGCAATTTCACCATGGGCACTGTCACCAAAGGCACTATCGCCATGAGCAATGACACTGTGGGCCGTGTCACCAGGGGCACTATCACCATGGTTAATGTTATCATTGGCACTTTCCCCGTGAGCACTGTCACCCTGGGCACTGTCATCATGCGCACGGTCACCGTGAGCACTATCTCCATGAGCACAGCCACTGTGAACACCATCACCATAATCACTGGCCTCATCGGTACTGTCACCATGGGCACTGCCACAATGAGCACTGTCAGCATGGGCACTTCCCCCATGAGCACTGTCACTATGAGAACTGCTACCATGGGGATTTTCACCATGAGTACTGTCACCCTGTGTATTGTCACCATTTGCACTGTCACCATGAAGACTATAACCGTGAGCGCTATCACCATGAGATCTCTCACCATGGTCACTGTCACCATGGCACCTTGCACAATGGGGGCTGTCAACATGAGTGCTGTCACCATTGGCACTATCACTGTGAGCATTCTCACTGTGGTCAGTGTCACCTTGGGCACTGTCACCATGAGCACTGTCACCATAGGCAATGTCACCTTGGTCAGTGTCACCATGAGCACTGTCAACATGGGCACTCATACAGTGGGCACTGTCACTGTGAGCACTGTCACCATGGGTACTGCCACCATGAGCAGTGTCTCTGTGAGTACTGTCAGCATGGGTTTTTACCCTGAGCACTGTCACCATGAGCCCTGTCACCATTTTTAAGTGACACCATGTGCACTACCACCATGCGCACTCTCACCATGGGCACTGTCACCGAGAAAACTGTCACCATAAGTACTGTCTTCATGGGCACTGTCACCAAGGGCACGGCCAACATGTGAACTGTAACCATTGTCAGTATCACTGTGAGAAGTGTCACCATGGGAATTACCAACATAAGCAGTGTCATCATGAGCACTTTCAGAACGGGAACTCTCACCATGGGCACTATCACCGTGAGGACTCTCACCATGGGAATTATCGCCATGGGCACTATCAGCATTAGAACTGTCACCGTGGTCACTGTCACGATGGAATTTGTTACGGTGAGCAGTGTCACGATAGGCAAAGTCACGGTTTGCACTGTCCCCTTGGGCCCTGTCACAGTGAGCACTATCACTTTGACGGTGGTGGCCATGGGCACTGCCACCATGGACACTACCACCTTGAGAATTATCACCATTTGTTCTCTCAGCGTGGTCACGGTCAACAAGTGCACTCTCACTATGCTCACTATGACCGTGAACACTGTCACCATGGGCACCTTAATCATGGGCACTCTCACTGTGAGCACTATCACCATCGGCACTATCACTGTGATCACTGTCACCATAGACACTATCATGGTGAGCACAGTTAACATGAGCATTGTAACTGTGAGCACTGTCACAATGGGTAATGCAACCATGAGCCCAGTCACCGTGAGCACTGTCAGCATGGGTTGTCACCTTGTGCACGCTCAGCATGAGCACTGTCACCATGGGCACTATAACTATCTTTCAGTGCCACCATGTGCACTGTCACCTTGGACACTATCACCACGAGCACTGTCACCATGAGTACTGTCATCATGGGCAATGGCACAGCCACCATCTGCAATCTTACCATGGTCACTATCACTGTGAGCACTGTCACCAATGGAACTACCAACATGGGCACTGTCATCATGAGCACTTTCACCATACGAACTCTCACCTTGGGCACTATGAACGTGAGAACGGTCACCATGGGCACTGTCACCATGAGCATTGTCATCATAGGCAATGTCACCGTGAGAACTATCACCATGCGCACTGTCCACAAGGGCACTATCACATTGAGTTGTATCACCATGTGTACTGTCATCTTGGGCACAGTCACCATGGGCACACTCACCAAGTACACTATCACTATGCTCACTATTACTCTGAACACTGTCACCATGGGCACCGTAACCATGGGCACTATCACCGGTAGCATTATCAGCATCGGCACAACAGGCGTGATAACTGTCACCATGGGTCATATCACCGTGAGCACGGTTGCCATGGGCACTGTCACGATGTGCAATGCCCCATTGGTACTCTCACCATGGGAACTGCCACCATGAGCACTGTCACCATGAGCACTGACACCACGATCACTGCCACCGAGGGCACTGCAACCATGAGCACTGTCACCATGAGAACTGTTACTGTGTGAAATGTAACCATGGGCAATTTCTCGATGAGTACTCTCACCATGGGTATTTTCACCTTGGGCACTCTCAACGTAAACAGTATTACCATGAGCACTTTCACTGTGAGCACTGTCACCATGGGCACTGTCACAATGCGGAGTGTCACCATGAGCCATGTCACCATGGGAAATGTCACCGTGAGAAGTGTCACCATAGGCAATGTCACCATGGGCAATGTCACCATGGGAAATGCCATTTTGAGCACTGTCACCATGGGTACTGCAACCATGAGTACTGTCACCATGAGTACTGTCACCATTGGCAGTATCACCAGGCGCACTGTCACCATGGGCACTATCACCATGACAACTCTCAGAGTGAGCACTGTCACTGTGGGCACTGCCATCGTGAGCAATTCCACCATGGGCAATGTCACCATGGGCACTAACGCTGTGAGCACTCTCAACATGAGCACGTCACCATGAGCCCTGTCACCATGGACAATGTCACTGTGAGAAGTTTCACCATAGGCAATTTCACCGTGGGCACTGTCACCATGGTCACTGCCACCACTGTCACTGTCATTTTGAGCACTGTCACCATGGGTACTGCAACCATGAGCACTGTCACCATGAGCACTGTCACCATTGCGAGTATCACCATGTACACTGTCACCATGGGCACTATCACAATGAGAACTGTCAGCGTGGGCACTGTCACTGTTGGCAAGGGCACCATGGCCACTTCCACCATGGGCAATGTCACCATGGGCACTATCACTGTGAGCACTGTCAACATGAGCACGTCACCATGGGCACTGTCAACGTGGGTACTATCTCAAAGGGCAATGTCACCATGAGCATTGTCAGGATGGGCAATTTCACCATGGGCACTGTCACCAAAGGCACTATCGCCATGAGCAATGTCACTGTGGGCCGTGTCACCAGGGGCACTATCACCATGGTTAATGTTATCATTGGCACTTTCCCCGTGAGCACTGTCACCCTGGGCACTGTCATCATGGGCACGGTCACCGTGAGCACTATCTCCATGAGCACAGCCACTGTGAACACCATCAACATAATCACGGGCCTCATCGGTACTGTCACCATGGGCACTGCCACAATGAGCACTGTCAGCATGGGCACTTCCCCCATGAGCACTGTCACTATGAGAACTGCTACCATGGGTATTTTCACCATGAGTACTGACACCCTGTGTATTGTCACCATTTGCACTGTCACCATGAAGACTATAAACGTGAGCGCTATCACCATGAGATCTCTCACCATGGTCACTGTCACCATGGCACCTTGCACAATGGGGGCTGTCAACATGAGTGCTGTCACCATTGGCACTATCACTGTGAGCATTCTCACTGTGGTCAGTGTCACCATGGGCACTGTCACCATGAGCACTGTCACCATAGGCAATGTCACCGTGGTCAGTGTCACCATGAGCACTGTCAACATGGGCACTCATACAGTGGGCACTGTCACTGTGAGCACTGTCACCATGGGTACTGCCACCATGAGCAGTGTCTCTGTGAGTACTGTCAGCATGGGTTTTTACCGTGAGCACTGTCACCATGAGCCCTGTCACCATTTTTAAGTGACACCATGTGCACTACCACCATGCGCACTCTCACCATGGGCACTGTCACTGAGAAAACTGTCACCATAAGTACTGTCTTCATGGGCACTGTCACCAAGGGCACGGCCAACATGTGAATTGTAACCATTGTCAGTATCACCGTGAGAAGTGTCACCATGGGAATTACCAACATAGGCACTGTCACCATGAGCACTTTCAGAACGGGAACTGTCACCATGGGCACTATCACCGTGAGGACTCTCACCATGGGAGTTATCGCCATGGGCACTATCAGCATTAGAACTGTCACCGTGGTCAATGTCACGATGGAATTTGTCACGGTGAACACTGTCACGATAGGCAAAGTCACGGTTTGCACTGTCCCCTTGGGCCCTGTCACAGTGAGCACTATCACTTTGACGGTGGTGGCCATGGGCACTGCCACCATGGACACTACCACCTTGAGAATTATCACCATTTGTTCTCTCAGCGTGGTCACGGTCAACAAGTGCACTCTCACTATGCTCACTATGACCGTGAACACTGTCACCATGGGCACCTTAATCATGGGCACTATCACCGTGAGCACTATCACCATCGGCACTATCACTGTGATCACTGTCACCATAGACACTATCATGGTGAGCACAGTTAACATGAGCATTGTAACTGTGAGCACTGTCACAATGGGTAATGCAACCATGAGCCCAGTCACCGTGAGCACTGTCAGCATGGGTTGTCACCTTGTGCACGGTCAGCATGAGCACTGTCACCAAGGGACTATAACTATTTTTCAGTGCCGCCATGTGCACTGTCACCTTGGACACTATCACCACGAGCACTGTCACCATGAGTACTGTCATCATGGGCAATGGCACAGCCACCATCTGCAATCTTACCATGGTCACTATCACTGTGAGCACTGTCACCAATGGAACTACCAACATGGGCACTGTCATCATGAGCACTTTCACCATACGAACTCTCACCATGGGCACTATGAACGTGAGAACGGTCACCATGGGCACTGTCACCATGAGCATTGTCATCATAGGCAATGTCACCGTGAGAACTATCACCATGCGCACTGTCCACAAGGGCACTATCACATTGAGTTGTATCACCATGTGTACTGTCATCTTGGGCACAGTCACCATGGGTACACTCACGAAGTACACTATCACTATGCTCACTATTACTCTGAACACTGTCACCATGGGCACCGTAACCATGGGCACTATCACCGGGAGCATTATCAGCATCGGCACAACAGGCGTGATAACTGTCACCATGGGTCATATCACCGTGAGCACGGTTGCCATGGGCACTGTCACGATGTGCAATGCCCCATTGGTACTCTCACCATGGGAACTGCCACCATGAGCACTGTCACCATGAGCACTGACACCACGATCACTGCCACCGAGGGCACTGCCCCCATGAGCACTGTCACCATGAGAACTGTTACTATGAGAAATGTAACCATGGGCAATTTCTCGATGAGTACTCTCACCATGGGTATTTTCACCTTGGGCACTCTCAACGTAAACAGTATTACCATGAGCACTTTCACTGTGAGCACTGTCACCATGGGCACTGTCACAATGCGGAGTGTCACCATGAGCCATGTCACCATGGGAAATGTCACCGTGAGAAGTGTCACCATAGGCAATGTCACCATGGGCAATGTCACCATGGGAAATGCCATTTTGAGCACTGTCACCATGGGTACTGCAACCATGAGTACTGTCACCATGAGTACTGTCACCATTGGCAGTATCACCAGGCGCACTGTCACCATGGGCACTATCACCATGACAACTCTCAGAGTGAGCACTGTCACTGTGGGCACTGCCATCGTGAGCAATTCCACCATGGGCAATGTCAACATGGGCACTAACGTTGTGAGCACTCTCAACATGAGCTCGTCACCATGAGCCCTGTCACCATGGGCAATGTCACTGTGAGAAGTTTCACCATAGGCAATGTCACCGTGGGCAATGTCACCATGGTCACTGCCACCACTGTCACTGTCATTTTGAGCACTGTCACCATGGGTACTGCAACCATGAGCACTGTCACCATGAGCACTGTCACCATTGCGAGTATCACCATGTGCACTGTCACCATGAGCACTATCACAATGAGAACTGTCAGCGTGGGCACTGTCACTGTTGGCAAGGGCACCATGGCCACTTCCACCATGGGCAATGTCACCATGGGCACTATCACTGTGAGTACTGTCAACATGAGCACGTCACCATGGGCACTGTCAACATGGGTACTATCTCAAAGGGCAATGTCACCATGAGCATTGTCAGGATGGGCAATTTCACCATGAGCACTGTCACCAAAGGCACTAACGCCATGAGCAATGTCACTGTGGGCCGTGTCACCAGGGGCACTATCACCATGGTTAATGTTATCATTGGCACTTTCCCCGTGAGCACTGTCACCCTGGGCACTGTCATCATGGGCACGGTCACCGTGAGCACTATCTCCATGAGCACAGCCACTGTGAACACCATCACCATAATCACTGGCCTCATCGGTACTGTCACCATGAGCACTGCCACAATGAGCACTGTCAGCATGAGCACTTCCCCCATGAGCACTGTCACTATGAGAACTGCTACCATGGGTATATTCACCATGAGTACTGTCACCCTGTGTATTGTCACCATTTGCACTGTCACCATGAAGACTATAACCGTGAGCGCTATCACCATGAGATCTCTCACCATGGTCACTGTCACCATGGCACCTTGCACAATGGGGGCTGTCAACATGAGTGCTGTCACCATTGGCACTATCACTGTGAGCATTCTCACTGTGGTCAGTGTCACCATGGGCACTGTCACCATGAGCACTGTCACCATAGGCAATGTCACCGTGGTCAGTGTCACCATGAGCACTGTCAACATGGGCACTCATACAGTGGGCACTGTCACTGTGAGCACTGTCACCATGGGTACTGCCACCATGAGCAGTGTCTCTGTGAGTACTGTCAGCATGGGTTTTTACCGTGAGCACTGTCACCATGAGCCCTGTCACCATTTTTTAGTGACACCATGTGCACTACCACCATGCGCACTCTCACCATGGGCACTGTCACCGAGAAAACTGTCACCATAAGTACTGTCTTCATGGGCACTGTCACCAAGGGCACGGCCAACATGTGAACTGTAAACATTTTCAGTATCACTGTGAGAAGTGTCACCATGGGAATTACCAACATAGGCACTGTCATCATGAGCACTTTCAGAAAGGGAACTGTCACCATGGGCACTATCACCGTGAGGACTCTCACCATGGGAGTTATCGCCATGGGCACTATCAGCATTAGAACTGTCACCGTGGTCACTGTCACGAGGGAATTTGTCACGGTGAGCACTGTCACGATAGGCAAAGTCACGGTTTGCACTGTCCCCTTAGGCCCTGTCACAGTGAGCACTATCACTTTGACGGTGGTGGCCATGGGCACTGCCACCGTGGACACTACCAACTCGAGAATTATCACCATTTGTTCTCTCAGCGTGGTCACGGTCAACAAGTGCAGTCTCAGTATGCTCACTATGACCGTGAACACTGTCACCATGGGCACCTTAATCATGGGCACTATCACTGTGAGCACTATCACCATCGGCACTATCACTGTGATCACTGTCACCATAGACACTCTCATGGTGAGCACAGTTAACATGAGCATTGTAACTGTGAGCACTGTCACAATGGGTAATGCAACCATGTGCCCAGTCACCGTGAGCACTATCAGCATGGGTTGTCACCTTGTGCACGGTCAGCATGAGCACTGTCACCATGGGCACTATAACTATTTTTCAGTGCCACCATGTGCACTGTCACCTTGGACACTATCACCACGAGCACTGTCACCATGAGTACTGTCATCATGGGCAATGGCACAGCCACCATCTGCAATCTTACCATGGTCACTATCACTGTGAGCACTGTCACCAATGGAACTACAAACATGGGCACTGTCATCATGAGAACTTTCACCATACGAACTCTCAACATGGGAACTATAAACGTGAGCACGGTCACCATGGGAACTGTCACCATGAGCATTGTCATCATAGGCAATGTCACCGTGAGAACTATCACCATGCGCACTGTCCACAAGGGCACTATCACATTGAGTTGTATCACCATGTGTACTGTCATCTTGGGCACAGTCACCATGGGCACACTCACCAATTACACTATCACTATGCTCACTATTACTCTGAACACTGTCACCATGGGCACCGTAACCATGGGCACTATCACCGGGAGCATTATCAGCATCGGCACAACAGGCGTGATAACTGTCACCATGGGTCATATCACCGTGAGCACTGTTGCCATGGGCACTGTCACGATGTGCAATGCCCCATTGGTACTCTCACCATGGGAACAGCCACCATGAGCACTGTCACCATGAGCACTGACACCGCCATCACTGCCACCGAGGGCACTGCCACCATGAGCACTGTCACCATGAGCACTGACACCACCATCACTGCCACCGAGGGCACTGCAACCATGAGCACTGTCACCATGAGAATTGTTACTATGAGAAATGTAACCATGGGCAATCTCTCGATGAGTACTCTCACCATGGGTATTTTCACATTGGGCACTCTCAACGTAAACAGTATTACCATGAGCACTTTCACTGTGAGCACTGTCACCATGGGCACTGTCACAATGCGGAGTGTCACAATGAGACATGTCACCATGGGGAATGTCACCGTGAGAAGTGTCAACATAGGCAATGTCACCATGGGCAATGTCACCATGGGAAATGCCATTTTGAGCACTGTCACCATGGGTACTGCAACCATGAGTACTGTCACCATGAGTACTGTCACCATTGGCAGTATCACCAGGCGCACTGTCACCATGGGCACTATCACCATGACAACTCTCAGAGTGAGCACTGTCACTGTGGGCACTGCCATCGTGAGCAATTCCACCATGGGCAATGTCACCATGGGCACTAACTTTGTGAGCACTCTCAACATGAGCACGTCACCATGAGCCCTGTCACCATGGACAATGTCACTGTGAGAAGTTTCACCATAGGCAATGTCACCGTGGGCACTGTCACCATGGTCACTGCCACCACTGTCACTGTCATTTTGAGCACTGTCACCATGGGTACTGCAACCATGAGCACTGTCACCATGAGCACTGTCACCATTGCGAGTATCACCATGTGCACTGTCACCATGGGCACTATCACAATGAGAACTGTCAGCGTGGGCACTGTCACTGTTGGCAAGGGCACCATGGCCACTTCCACCATGGGCAATGTCACCATGGGCACTATCACTGTGAGCACTGTCAACATGAGCACGTCACCATGGGCACTGTCAACATGGGTACTATCTCAAAGGGCAATGTCACCATGAGCATTGTCAGGATGGGCAATTTCACCATGGGCACTGTCACCAAAGGCACTATCGCCATGAGCAATGTCACTGTGGGCCGTGTCACCAGGGGCACTATCCCCATGGTTAATGTTATCATTGGCACTTTCCCCGTGAGCACTGTCACCCTGGGCACTGTCATCATGGGCACGGTCACCATGAGCACTATCTCCATGAGCACAGCCACTGTGAACACCATCACCATAATCACTGGCCTCATCGGTACTGTCACCATGGGCACTGCCACAATGAGCACTGTCAGCATGGGCACTTCCCCCATGAGCACTGTCACTATGAGAACTGCTACCATGGGTATTTTCACCATGAGTACTGTCACCCTGTGTATTGTCCCCATTTGCACTGTCACCATGAAGACTATAACCGTGAGCGCTGTCACCATGAGATCTCTCACCATGGTCACTGTCACCATGGCACCTTGCACAATGGGGGCTGTCAACATGAGTGCTGTCACCATTGGCACTATCACTGTGAGCATTCTCACTGTGGTCAGTGTCACCATGGGCACTGTCACCATGAGCACTGTCACCATAGGCAATGTCACCGTGGTCAGTGTCACCATGAGCACTGTCAACATGGGCACTCATACAGTGGGCACTGTCACTGTGAGCACTGTCACCATGGGTACTGCCACCATAAGCAGTGTCTCTGTGAGTACTGTCAGCATGGGTTTTTACCGTGAGCACTGTAACCATGAGCCCTGTCACAATTTTTTAGTGACACCATGTGCACAACCACCATGCGCACTCTCACCATGGGCACTGTCACCGAGAAAAATGTCACCATAAGTAGTCTTCATGGGCACTGTCACCAAAGGCACGGCCAACATGTAATCTGTAACCATTGTCAGTATCACCGTGAGAAGTGTCACCATGGGAATTACCAACATAGGCACTGTCATCATGAGCACTTTCCGAACGGGAAATGTCACCATGGGCACTATCACCGTGAGGACTCTCACCATGGGAGTTATCGCCATGGGCACTATCAGCATTAGAACTGTCACCGTGGTCACTGTCATGATGGAATTTGTCACTGTGAACACTGTCACGATAGGCAAAGTCACGGTTTGCACTGTCCCCTTGGGCCCTGTCACAGTGAGCACTATCACTTTGACGGTGGTGGCCATGGGCACTGCCACCATGGACACTACCAACTTGAGAATTATCACCATTTGTTCTCTCAGCGTGGTCACGGTCAACAAGTGCAGTCTCACTATGCTCACTATGACCGTGAACACTGTCACCATGGGCACCTTAATCATGGGCACTATCACCGTGAGCACTATCACCATCGGCACTATCACTGTGATCACTGTCACCATAGACACTATCATGGTGAGCACAGTTAACATGAGCATTGTAACTGTGAGCACTGTCACAATGGGTAATGCAACCATGAGCCCAGTCACCGTGAGCACTGTCAGCATGGGTTGTCACCTTGTGCACGGTCAGCATGAGCACTGTCACCAAGGGACTATAACTATTTTTCAGTGCCGCCATGTGCACTGTCACCTTGGACACTATCACCACGAGCACTGTCACCATGAGTACTGTCATCATGGGCAATGGCACAGCCACCATCTCCAATCGTACCATGGTCACTATCACTGTGAGCACTGTCACCAATGGAACTACCAACATGGGCACTGTCATCATGAGCACTTTCACCATACGAACTCTCACCATGGGCACTATGAACGTGAGAACGGTCACCATGGGCACTGTCACCATGAGCATTGTCATCATAGGCAATGTCACCGTGAGAACTATCACCATGCGCACTGTCCACAAGGGTACTATCACAATGAGTTGTATCACCATGTGTACTGTCATCTTGGGCACAGTCACCATGGGCACACTCACCAAGTACACTATCACTATGCTCACTATTACTCTGAACACTGTCACCATGGGCACCGTAACCATGGGCACTATCACCGGGAGCATTATCAGCATCGGCTCAACAGGCGTGATAACGGTCACCATGGGTCATATCACCGTGAGCACGGTTGCCATGGGCACTGTCACGATGTGCAATGCCCCATTGGTACTCTCAACATGGGAACTGCCACCATGAGCACTGTCACCATGAGAACTGTTACTATGAGAAATGTAACCATGGGCAATTTCTCGATGCGTACTCTCACCATGGGTATTTTCACCTTGGGCACTCTCAACGTAAACAGTATTACCATGAGCACTTTCACTGTGAGCACTGTCACCATGGGCACTGTCACAATGCGGAGTGTCACCATGAGCCATGTCACCATGGGAAATGTCACCATGAGAAGTGTCACCATAGGCAATGTCACCATGGGCAATGTCACCATGGGAAATGCCATTTTGAGCACTGTCACCATGGGTACTGCAACCATGAGTACTGTCACCATGAGTACTGTCACCATTGGCAGTATCACCAGGCGCACTGTCACCATGGGCACTATCACCATGACAACTCTCAGAGTGAGCACTGTCACTGTGGGCACTGACATCGTGAGCAATTCCACCATGGGCAATGTCACCATGGGCACTAACGTTGTGAGCACTCTCAACATGAGCACGTCACCATGAGCCCTGTCACCATGGACAATGTCACTGGGAGAAGTTTCACCATAGGCAATGTCACCGTGGGCACTGTCACCATGGTCACTGCCACCACTGTCACTGTCATTTTGAGCACTGTCACCAGGGGAACTGCAACCATGAGCACTGTCACCATGAGCACTGTCACCATTGCGAGTATCACCATGTGCACTGTCACCATGGGCACTATCACAATGAGAACTGTCATCTTGGGCACTGTCACTGTTGGCAAGGGCACCATGGCCACTTCCACCATGGGCAATGTCACCATGGGCACTATCACTGTGAGCACTGTCAACATGAGCACGTCACCATGGGCACTGTCAACATGGGTACTATCTCAAAGGGCAATGTCACCATGAGCATTGTCAGGATGGGCAATTTCACCATGGGCACTGTCACCAAAGGCACTATCGCCATGAGCAATGTCACTGTGGGCCGTGTCACCAGGGGCACTATCACCATGGTTAATGTTATCATTGGCACTTTCCCCGTGAGCACTGTCACCCTGGGCACTGTCATCATGGGCACGGTCACCGTGAGCACTATCTCCATGAGCACAGCCACTGTGAACACCATCACCATAATCACTGGCCTCATCGATACTGTCACCATGGGCACTGCCACAATGAGCACTGTCAGCATGGGCACTTCCCCCATGAGCACTGTCACTATGAGAACTGCTACCATGGGGATTTTCACCATGAGTACTGTCACCCTGTGTATTGTCACCATTTGCACTGTCACCATGAAGACTATAACCGTGAGCGCTATCACCATGAGATCTCTCACCATGGTCACTGTCACCATGGCACCTTCCACAATGGGGGCTGTCAACATGAGTGCTGTCACCATTGGCACTATCACTGTGAGCATTCTCACTGTGGTCAGTGTCACCATTGGAACTGTCACCATGAGCACTGTCACCATAGGCAATGTAACCGTGGACAGTGTCACCATGAGCACTGTCAACATGGGCACTCATACAGTGGGCACTGTCACTGTGAGCACTGTCACCATGGGTACTGCCACCATGAGCAGTGTCTCTGTGAGTACTGTCAGCATGGGTTTTTACCGTGAGCACTGTCACCATGAGCCCTGTCACCATTTTTTAGTGACACCATGTGCACTACCACCATGCGCACTCTCACCATGGGCACTGTCACCGAGAAAACTGTCACCATAAGTACTGTCTTCATGGGCACTGTCACCAAGGGCACGGCCAATATGTGAACTGTAACCATTGTCAGTATCACTGTGAGAAGTGTCACCATGGGAATTACCAACATAAGCAGTGTCATCATGAGCACTTTCAGAACGGGAACTGTCACCATGGGCACTATCACCGTGAGGACTCTCACCATGGGAATTATCGCCATGGGCACTATCAGCATTAGAACTGTCACCGTGGTCACTGTCACGATGGAATTTGTCACGGTGAGCAGTGTCACGATAGGCAAAGTCACGGTTTGCACTGTCCCCTTGGGCCCTGTCACAGTGAGCACTATCACATTGACGGTGGTGGCCATGGGCACTGCCACCATGGACACTACCACCTTGAGAATTATCACCATTTGTTCTCTCAGCGTGGTCACGTTCAACAAGTGCAGTCTCAGTATGCTCACTATGACCGTGAACACTGTCACCATGGGCACCTTAATCATGGGCACTATCACTGTGAGCACTATCACCATCGGCACTATCACTGTGATCACTGTCACCATAGACACTATCATGGTGAGCACAGTTAACATGAGCATTGTAACTGTGAGCACTGTCACAATGGGTAATGCAACCATGAGCCCAGTCACCGTGAGCACTGTCAGCATGGGTTGTCACCTTGTGCACGCTCAGCATGAGCACTGTCACCATGGGCACTATAACTATCTTTCAGTGCCACCATGTGCACTGTCACCTTGGACACTATCACCACGAGCACTGTCACCATGAGTACTGTCATCATGGGCAATGGCACAGCCACCATCTGCAATCTTACCATGGTCACTATCACTGTGAGCACTGTCACCAATGGAACTACCAACATGGGCACTGTCATCATGAGCACTTTCACCATACGAACTCTCACCATGGGCACTATGAACGTGAGAACGGTCACCATGGGCACTGTCACCATGAGCATTGTCATCATAGGCAATGTCACCGTGAGAACTATCACCATGCGCACTGTCCACAAGGGCACTATCACATTGAGTTGTATCACCATGTGTACTGTCATCTTGGGCACAGTCACCATGGGCACACTCACCAAGTACACTATCACTATGCTCACTATTACTCTGAACACTGTCACCATGGGCACCGTAACCATGGGCACTATCACCGGGAGCATTATCAGCATCGGCTCAACAGGCGTGATAACTGTCACCATGGGTCATATCACCGTGAGCACGGTTGCCATGGGCACTGTCACGATGTGCAATGCCCCATTGGTACTCTCACCATGGGAACTGCCACCATGAGCACTGTCACCATGAGCACTGACACCACGATCACTGCCACCGAGGGCACTGCAACCATGAGCACTGTCACCATGAGAACTGTTACTGTGTGAAATGTAACCATGGGCAATTTCTCGATGAGTACTCTCACCATGGGTATTTTCACCTTGGGCACTCTCAACGTAAACAGTATTACCATGAGCACTTTCACTGTGAGCACTGTCACCATGGGCACTGTCACAATGCGGAGTGTCACCATGAGCCATGTCACCATGGGAAATGTCACCGTGAGAAGTGTCACCATAGGCAATGTCACCATGGGCAATGTCACCATGGGAAATGCCATTTTGAGCACTGTCACCATGGGTACTGCAACCATGAGTACTGTCACCATGAGTACTGTCACCATTGGCAGTATCACCAGGCGCACTGTCACCATGGGCACTATCACCATGACAACTCTCAGAGTGAGCACTGTCACTGTGGGCACTGCCATCGTGAGCAATTCCACCATGGGCAATGTCACCATGGGCACTAACGCTGTGAGCACTCTCAACATGAGCACGTCACCATGAGCCCTGTCACCATGGACAATGTCACTGTGAGAAGTTTCACCATAGGCAATTTCACCGTGGGCACTGTCACCATGGTCACTGCCACCACTGTCACTGTCATTTTGAGCACTGTCACCATGGGTACTGCAACCATGAGCACTGTCACCATGAGCACTGTCACCATTGCGAGTATCACCATGTACACTGTCACCATGGGCACTATCACAATGAGAACTGTCAGCGTGGGCACTGTCACTGTTGGCAAGGGCACCATGGCCACTTCCACCATGGGCAATGTCACCATGGGCACTATCACTGTGAGCACTGTCAACATGAGCACGTCACCATGGGCACTGTCAACGTGGGTACTATCTCAAAGGGCAATGTCACCATGAGCATTGTCAGGATGGGCAATTTCACCATGGGCACTGTCACCAAAGGCACTATCGCCATGAGCAATGTCACTGTGGGCCGTGTCACCAAGGGCACTATCACCATGGTTAATGTTATCATTGGCACTTTCCCCGTGAGCACTGTCACCCTGGGCACTGTCATCATGGGCACGGTCACCGTGAGCACTATCTCCATGAGCACAGCCACTGTGAACACCATCAACATAATCACGGGCCTCATCGGTACTGTCACCATGGGCACTGCCACAATGAGCACTGTCAGCATGGGCACTTCCCCCATGAGCACTGTCACTATGAGAACTGCTACCATGGGTATTTTCACCATGAGTACTGACACCCTGTGTATTGTCACCATTTGCACTGTCACCATGAAGACTATAACCGTGAGCGCTATCACCATGAGATCTCTCACCATGGTCACTGTCACCATGGCACCTTGCACAATGGGGGCTGTCAACATGAGTGCTGTCACCATTGGCACAATCACTGTGAGCATTCTCACTGTGGTCAGTGTCACCATGGGCACTGTCACCATGAGCACTGTCACCATAGGCAATGTCACCGTGGTCAGTGTCACCATGAGCACTGTCAACATGGGCACTCATACAGTGGGCACTGTCACTGTGAGCACTGTCACCATGGGTACTGCCACCATGAGCAGTGTCTCTGTGAGTACTGTCAGCATGGGTTTTTACCGTGAGCACTGTCACCATGAGCCCTGTCACCATTTTTAAGTGACACCATGTGCACTACCACCATGCGCACTCTCACCATGGGCACTGTCACTGAGAAAACTGTCACCATAAGTACTGTCTTCATGGGCACTGTCACCAAGGGCACGGCCAACATGTGAATTGTAACCATTGTCAGTATCACCGTGAGAAGTGTCACCATGGGAATTACCAACATAGGCACTATCACCATGAGCACTTTCAGAACGGGAACTGTCACCATGGGCACTATCACCGTGAGGACTCTCACCATGGGAGTTATCGCCATGGGCACTATCAGCATTAGAACTGTCACCGTGGTCAATGTCACGATGGAATTTGTCACGGTGAACACTGTCACGATAGGCAAAGTCACGGTTTGCACTGTCCCCTTGGGCCCTGTCACAGTGAGCACTATCACTTTGACGGTGGTGGCCATGGGCACTGCCACCATGGACACTACCACCTTGAGAATTATCACCATTTGTTCTCTCAGCGTGGTCACGGTCAACAAGTGCACTCTCACTATGCTCACTATGACCGTGAACACTGTCACCATGGGCACCTTAATCATGGGCACTATCACCGTGAGCACTATCACCATCGGCACTATCACTGTGATCACTGTCACCATAGACACTATCATGGTGAGCACAGTTAACATGAGCATTGTAACTGTGAGCACTGTCACAATGGGTAATGCAACCATGAGCCCAGTCACCGTGAGCACTGTCAGCATGGGTTGTCACCTTGTGCACGGTCAGCATGAGCACTGTCACCAAGGGACTATAACTATTTTTCAGTGCCGCCATGTGCACTGTCACCTTGGACACTATCACCACGAGCACTGTCACCATGAGTACTGTCATCATGGGCAATGGCACAGCCACCATCTGCAATCTTACCATGGTCACTATCACTGTGAGCACTGTCACCAATGGAACTACCAACATGGGCACTGTCATCATGAGCACTTTCACCATACGAACTCTCACCATGGGCACTATGAACGTGAGAACGGTCACCATGGGCACTGTCACCATGAGCATTGTCATCATAGGCAATGTCACCGTGAGAACTATCACCATGCGCACTGTCCACAAGGGCACTATCACATTGAGTTGTATCACCATGTGTACTGTCATCTTGGGCACAGTCACCATGGGTACACTCATGAAGTACACTATCACTATGCTCACTATTACTCTGAACACTGTCACCATGGGCACCGTAACCATGGGCACTATCACCGGGAGCATTATCAGCATCGGCACAACAGGCGTGATAACTGTCACCATGGGTCATATCACCGTGAGCACGGTTGCCATGGGCAATGTCACGATGTGCAATGCCCCATTGGTACTCTCACCATGGGAACTGCCACCATGAGCACTGTCACCATGAGCACTGACACCACGATCACTGCCACCGAGGGCACTGCCCCCATGAGCACTGTCACCATGAGAACTGTTACTATGAGAAATGTAACCATGGGCAATTTCTCGATGAGTACTCTCACCATGGGTATTTTCACCTTGGGCACTCTCAACGTAAACAGTATTACCATGAGCACTTTCACTGTGAGCACTGTCACCATGGGCACTGTCACAATGCGGAGTGTCACCATGAGCCATGTCACCATGGGAAATGTCACCGTGAGAAGTGTCACCATAGGCAATGTCACCATGGGCAATGTCACCATGGGAAATGCCATTTTGAGCACTGTCACCATGGGTACTGCAACCATGAGTACTGTCACCATGAGTACTGTCACCATTGGCAGTATCACCAGGCGCACTGTCACCATGGGCACTATCACCATGACAACTCTCAGAGTGAGCACTGTCACTGGGGGCACTGCCATCGTGAGCAATTCCACCATGGGCAATGTCAACATGGGCACTAACGTTGTGAGCACTCTCAACATGAGCACGTCACCATGAGCCCTGTCACCATGGACAATGTCACTGTGAGAAGTTTCACCATAGGCAATGTCACCGTGGGCACTGTCACCATGGTCACTGCCACCACTGTCACTGTCATTTTGAGCACTGTCACCATGGGTACTGCAACCATGAGCACTGTCACCATGAGCACTGTCACCATTGCGAGTATCACCATGTGCACTGTCACCATGGGCACTATCACAATGAGAACTGTCATCTTGGGCACTGTCACTGTTGGCAAGGGCACCATGGCCACTTCCACCATGGGCAATGTCACCATGGGCACTATCACTGTGAGCACTGTCAACATGAGCACGTCACCATGGGCACTGTCAACATGGGTACTATCTCAAAGGGCAATGTCACCATGAGCATTGTCAGGATGGGCAATTTCACCATGAGCATTGTCACCAAAGGCACTAACGCCATGAGCAATGTCACTGTGGGCCGTGTCACCAGGGGCACTATCACCATGGTTAATGTTATCATTGGCACTTTCCCCGTGAGCACTGTCACCCTGGGCACTGTCATCATGGGCACGGTCACCGTGAGCACTATCTCCATGAGCACAGCCACTGTGAACACCATCACCATAATCACTGGCCTCATCGGTACTGTCACCATGAGCACTGCCACAATGAGCACTGTCAGCATGAGCACTTCCCCCATGAGCACTGTCACTATGAGAACTGCTACCATGGGTATATTCACCATGAGTACTGTCACCCTGTGTATTGTCACCATTTGCACTGTCACCATGAAGATTATAACCGTGAGCGCTATCACCATGAGATCTCTCACCATGGTCACTGTCACCATGGCACCTTGCACAATGGGGGCTGTCAACATGAGTGCTGTCACCATTGGCACTATCACTGTGAGCATTCTCACTGTGGTCAGTGTCACCATGGGCACTGTCACCATGAGCACTGTCACCATAGGCAATGTCACCGTGGTCAGTGTCACCATGAGCACTGTCAACATGGGCACTCATACAGTGGGCACTGTCACTGTGAGCACTGTCACCATGGGTACTGCCACCATGAGCAGTGTCTCTGTGAGTACTGTCAGCATGGGTTTTTACCCTGAGCACTGTCACCATGAGCCCTGTCACCATTTTTTAGTGACACCATGTGCACTACCACCATGCGCACTCTCACCATGGGCACTGTCACCGAGAAAACTGTCACCATAAGTACTGTCTTCATGGGCACTGTCACCAAGGGCACGGCCAACATGTGAACTGTAACCATTGTCAGTATCACTGTGAGAAGTGTCACCATGGGAATTACCAACATAAGCAGTGTCATCATGAGCACTTTCAGAACGGGAACTCTCACCATGGGCACTATCACCGTGAGGACTCTCACCATGGGAATTATCGCCATGGGCACTATCAGCATTAGAACTGTCACCGTGGTCACTGTCACGATGGAATTTGTTACGGTGAGCAGTGTCACGATAGGCAAAGTCACGGTTTGCACTGTCCCCTTGGGCCCTGTCACAGTGAGCACTATCACTTTGACGGTGGTGGCCATGGGCACTGCCACCATGGACACTACCACCTTGAGAATTATCACCATTTGTTCTCTCAGCGTGGTCACGGTCAACAAGTGCACTCTCACTATGCTCACTATGACCGTGAACACTGTCACCATGGGCACCTTAATCATGGGCACTCTCACTGTGAGCAGTATCACCATCGGCACTATCACTGTGATCACTGTCACCATAGACACTATCATGGTGAGCACAGTTAACATGAGCATTGTAACTGTGAGCACTGTCACAATGGGTAATGCAACCATGAGCCCAGTCACCGTGAGCACTGTCAGCATGGGTTGTCACCTTGTGCACGCTCAGCATGAGCACTGTCACCATGGGCACTATAACTATCTTTCAGTGCCACCATGTGCACTGTCACCTTGGACACTATCACCACGAGCACTGTCACCATGAGTACTGTCATCATGGGCAATGGCACAGCCACCATCTGCAATCTTACCATGGTCACTATCACTGTGAGCACTGTCACCAATGGAACTACCAACATGGGCACTGTCATCATGAGCACTTTCACCATACGAACTCTCACCTTGGGCACTATGAACGTGAGAACGGTCACCATGGGCACTGTCACCATGAGCATTGTCATCATAGGCAATGTCACCGTGAGAACTATCACCATGCGCACTGTCCACAAGGGCACTATCACATTGAGTTGTATCACCATGTGTACTGTCATCTTGGGCACAGTCACCATGGGCACACTCACCAAGTACACTATCACTATGCTCACTATTACTCTGAACACTGTCACCATGGGCACCGAAACCATGGGCACTATCACCGGTAGCATTATCAGCATCGGCACAACAGGCGTGATAACTGTCACCATGGGTCATATCACCGTGAGCACGGTTGCCATGGGCACTGTCACGATGTGCAATGCCCCATTGGTACTCTCACCATGGGAACTGCCACCATGAGCACTGTCACCATGAGCACTGACACCACGATCACTGCCACCGAGGGCACTGCAACCGTGAGCACTGTCACCATGAGAACTGTTACTGTGTGAAATGTAACCATGGGCAATTTCTCGATGAGTACTCTCACCATGGGTATTTTCACCTTGGGCACTCTCAACGTAAACAGTATTACCATGAGCACTTTCACTGTGAGCACTGTCACCATGGGCACTGTCACAATGCGGAGTGTCACCATGAGCCATGTCACCATGGGAAATGTCACCGTGAGAAGTGTCACCATAGGCAATGTCACCATGGGCAATGTCACCATGGGAAATGCCATTTTGAGCACTGTCACCATGGGTACTGCAACCATGAGTACTGTCACCATGAGTACTGTCACCATTGGCAGTATCACCAGGCGCACTGTCACCATGGGCACTATCACCATGACAACTCTCAGAGTGAGCACTGTCACTGTGGGCACTGCCATCGTGAGCAATTCCACCATAGGCAATGTCACCATGGGCACTAACGCTGTGAGCACTCTCAACATGAGCACGTCACCATGAGCCCTGTCACCATGGACAATGTCACTGTGAGAAGTTTCACCATAGGCAATGTCACCGTGGGCACTGTCACCATGGTCACTGCCACCACTGTCACTGTCATTTTGAGCACTGTCACCATGGGTACTGCAACCATGAGCACTGTCACCATGAGCACTGTCACCATTGCGAGTATCACCATGTACACTGTCACCATGGGCACTATCACAATGAGAACTGTCAGCGTGGGCACTGTCACTGTTGGCAAGGGCACCATGGCCACTTCCACCATGGGCAATGTCACCATGGGCACTATCACTGTGAGCACTGTCAACATGAGCACGTCACCATGGGCACTGTCAACGTGGGTACTATCTCAAAGGGCAATGTCACCATGAGCATTGTCAGGATGGGCAATTTCACCATGGGCACTGTCACCAAAGGCACTATCGCCATGAGCAATGTCACTGTGGGCCGTGTCACCAGGGGCACTATCACCATGGTTAATGTTATCATTGGCACTTTCCCCGTGAGCACTGTCACCCTGGGCACTGTCATCATGGGCACGGTCACCGTGAGCACTATCTCCATGAGCACAGCCACTGTGATCACCATCAACATAATCACGGGCCTCATCGGTACTGTCACCATGGGCACTGCCACAATGAGCACTGTCAGCATGGGCACTTCCCCCATGAGCACTGTCACTATGAGAACTGCTACCATGGGTATTTTCACCATGAGTACTGACACCCTGTGTATTGTCACCATTTGCACTGTCACCATGAAGACTATAAACGTGAGCGCTATCACCATGAGATCTCTCACCATGGTCACTGTCACCATGGCACCTTGCACAATGGGGGCTGTCAACATGAGTGCTGTCACCATTGGCACTATCACTGTGAGCATTCTCACTGTGGTCAGTGTCACCATGGGCACTGTCACCATGAGCACTGTCACCATAGGCAATGTCACCGTGGTCAGTGTCACCATGAGCACTGTCAACATGGGCACTCATACAGTGGGCACTGTCACTGTGAGCACTGTCACCATGGGTACTGCCACCATGAGCAGTGTCTCTGTGAGTACTGTCAGCATGGGTTTTTACCGTGAGCACTGTCACCATGAGCCCTGTCACCATTTTTAAGTGACACCATGTGCACTACCACCATGCGCACTCTCACCATGGGCACTGTCACTGAGAAAACTGTCACCATAAGTACTGTCTTCATGGGCACTGTCACCAAGGGCACGGCCAACATGTGAATTGTAACCATTGTCAGTATCACCGTGAGAAGTGTCACCATGGGAATTACCAACATAGGCACTGTCACCATGAGCACTTTCAGAACGGGAACTGTCACCATGGGCACTATCACCGTGAGGACTCTCACCATGGGAGTTATCGCCATGGGCACTATCAGCATTAGAACTGTCACCGTGGTCAATGTCACGATGGAATTTGTCACGGTGAACACTGTCACGATAGGCAAAGTCACGGTTTGCACTGTCCCCTTGGGCCCTGTCACAGTGAGCACTATCACTTTGACGGTGGTGGCCATGGGCACTGCCACCATGGACACTACCACCTTGAGAATTATCACCATTTGTTCTCTCAGCGTGGTCACGGTCAACAAGTGCACTCTCACTATGCTCACTATGACCGTGAACACTGTCACCATGGGCACCTTAATCATGGGCACTATCACCGTGAGCACTATCACCATCGGCACTATCACTGTGATCACTGTCACCATAGACACTATCATGGTGAGCACAGTTAACATGAGCATTGTAACTGTGAGCAATGTCACAATGGGTAATGCAACCATGAGCCCAGTCACCGTGAGCACTGTCAGCATGGGTTGTCACCTTGTGCACGGTCAGCATGAGCACTGTCACCAAGGGACTATAACTATTTTTCAGTGCCGCCATGTGCACTGTCACCTTGTACACTATCACCACGAGCACTGTCACCATGAGTACTGTCATCATGGGCAATGGCACAGCCACCATCTGCAATCTTACCATGGTCACTATCACTGTGAGCACTGTCACCAATGGAACTACCAACATGGGCACTGTCATCATGAGCACTTTCACCATACGAACTCTCACCATGGGCACTATGAACGTGAGAACGGTCACCATGGGCACTGTCACCATGAGCATTGTCATCATAGGCAATGTCACCGTGAGAACTATCACCATGCGCACTGTCCACAAGGGCACTATCACATTGAGTTGTATCACCATGTGTACTGTCATCTTGGGCACAGTCACCATGGGTACACTCACGAAGTACACTATCACTATGCTCACTATTACTCTGAACACTGTCACCATGGGCACCGTAACCATGGGCACTATCACCGGGAGCATTATCAGCATCGGCACAACAGGCATGATAACTGTCACCATGGGTCATATCACCGTGAGCACGGTTGCCATGGGCACTGTCACGATGTGCAATGCCCCATTGGTACTCTCACCATGGGAACTGCCACCATGAGCACTGTCACCATGAGCACTGACACCGCCATCACTGCCACCGAGGGCACTGCCCCCATGAGCACTGTCACCATGAGAACTGTTACTATGAGAAATGTAACCATGGGCAATTTCTCGATGAGTACTCTCACCATGGGTATTTTCACCTTGGGCACTCTCAACGTAAACAGTATTACCATGAGCACTTTCACTGTGAGCACTGTCACCATGGGCACTGTCACAATGCGGAGTGTCACCATGAGCCATGTCACCATGGGAAATGTCACCGTGAGAAGTGTCACCATAGGCAATGTCACCATGGGCAATGTCACCATGGGAAATGCCATTTTGAGCACTGTCACCATGGGTACTGCAACCATGAGTACTGTCACCATGAGTACTGTCACCATTGGCAGTATCACCAGGCGCACTGTCACCATGGGCACTATCACCATGACAACTCTCAGAGTGAGCACTGTCACTGTGGGCACTGCCATCGTGAGCAATTCCACCATGGGCAATGTCAACATGGGCACTAACGTTGTGAGCACTCTCAACATGAGCACGTCACCATGAGCCCTGTCACCATGGACAATGTCACTGTGAGAAGTTTCACCATAGGCAATGTCACCGTGGGCACTGTCACCATGGTCACTGCCACCACTGTCACTGTCATTTTGAGCACTGTCACCATGGGTACTGCAACCATGAGCACTGTCACCATGAGCACTGTCACCATTGCGAGTATCACCATGTGCACTGTCACCATGGGCACTATCACAATGAGAACTGTCATCTTGGG
Organism: Mesoplodon bidens; assembly: GCF_964165515.1. Taxonomy (NCBI): domain Eukaryota; kingdom Metazoa; phylum Chordata; class Mammalia; order Artiodactyla; family Ziphiidae; genus Mesoplodon; species Mesoplodon bidens. Next base: position 25,651,675 of record NC_138170.1, on the reverse strand, counting down.
CACTGTCACTGTTGGCAAGGGCACCATGGCCACTTCCACCATGGGCAATGTCACCATGGGCACTATCACTGTGAGCACTGTCAACATGAGCACGTCACCATGGGCACTGTCAACATGGGTACTATCTCAAAGGGCAATGTCACCATGAGCATTGTCAGGATGGGCAATTTCACCATGAGCATTGTCACCAAAGGCACTAACGCCATGAGCAATGTCACTGTGGGCCGTGTCACCAGGGGCACTATCACCATGGTTAATGTTATCATTGGCACTTTCCCCGTGAGCACTGTCACCCTGGGCACTGTCATCATGGGCACGGTCACCGTGAGCACTATCTCCATGAGCACAGCCACTGTGAACACCATCACCATAATCACTGGCCTCATCGGTACTGTCACCATGAGCACTGCCACAATGAGCACTGTCAGCATGAGCACTTCCCCCATGAGCACTGTCACTATGAGAACTGCTACCATGGGTATATTCACCATGAGTACTGTCACCCTGTGTATTGTCACCATTTGCACTGTCACCATGAAGATTATAACCGTGAGCGCTATCACCATGAGATCTCTCACCATGGTCACTGTCACCATGGCACCTTGCACAATGGGGGCTGTCAACATGAGTGCTGTCACCATTGGCACTATCACTGTGAGCATTCTCACTGTGGTCAGTGTCACCATGGGCACTGTCACCATGAGCACTGTCACCATAGGCAATGTCACCGTGGTCAGTGTCACCATGAGCACTGTCAACATGGGCACTCATACAGTGGGCACTGTCACTGTGAGCACTGTCACCATGGGTACTGCCACCATGAGCAGTGTCTCTGTGAGTACTGTCAGCATGGGTTTTTACCCTGAGCACTGTCACCATGAGCCCTGTCACCATTTTTTAGTGACACCATGTGCACTACCACCATGCGCACTCTCACCATGGGCACTGTCACCGAGAAAACTGTCACCATAAGTACTGTCTTCATGGGCACTGTCACCAAGGGCACGGCCAACATGTGAACTGTAACCATTGTCAGTATCACTGTGAGAAGTGTCACCATGGGAATTACCAACATAAGCAGTGTCATCATGAGCACTTTCAGAACGGGAACTCTCACCATGGGCACTATCACCGTGAGGACTCTCACCATGGGAATTATCGCCATGGGCACTATCAGCATTAGAACTGTCACCGTGGTCACTGTCACGATGGAATTTGTTACGGTGAGCAGTGTCACGATAGGCAAAGTCACGGTTTGCACTGTCCCCTTGGGCCCTGTCACAGTGAGCACTATCACTTTGACGGTGGTGGCCATGGGCACTGCCACCATGGACACTACCACCTTGAGAATTATCACCATTTGTTCTCTCAGCGTGGTCACGGTCAACAAGTGCACTCTCACTATGCTCACTATGACCGTGAACACTGTCACCATGGGCACCTTAATCATGGGCACTCTCACTGTGAGCAGTATCACCATCGGCACTATCACTGTGATCACTGTCACCATAGACACTATCATGGTGAGCACAGTTAACATGAGCATTGTAACTGTGAGCACTGTCACAATGGGTAATGCAACCATGAGCCCAGTCACCGTGAGCACTGTCAGCATGGGTTGTCACCTTGTGCACGCTCAGCATGAGCACTGTCACCATGGGCACTATAACTATCTTTCAGTGCCACCATGTGCACTGTCACCTTGGACACTATCACCACGAGCACTGTCACCATGAGTACTGTCATCATGGGCAATGGCACAGCCACCATCTGCAATCTTACCATGGTCACTATCACTGTGAGCACTGTCACCAATGGAACTACCAACATGGGCACTGTCATCATGAGCACTTTCACCATACGAACTCTCACCTTGGGCACTATGAACGTGAGAACGGTCACCATGGGCACTGTCACCATGAGCATTGTCATCATAGGCAATGTCACCGTGAGAACTATCACCATGCGCACTGTCCACAAGGGCACTATCACATTGAGTTGTATCACCATGTGTACTGTCATCTTGGGCACAGTCACCATGGGCACACTCACCAAGTAGACTATCACTATGCTCACTATTACTCTGAACACTGTCACCATGGGCACCGAAACCATGGGCACTATCACCGGTAGCATTATCAGCATCGGCACAACAGGCGTGATAACTGTCACCATGGGTCATATCACCGTGAGCACGGTTGCCATGGGCACTGTCACGATGTGCAATGCCCCATTGGTACTCTCACCATGGGAACTGCCACCATGAGCACTGTCACCATGAGCACTGACACCACGATCACTGCCACCGAGGGCACTGCAACCGTGAGCACTGTCACCATGAGAACTGTTACTGTGTGAAATGTAACCATGGGCAATTTCTCGATGAGTACTCTCACCATGGGTATTTTCACCTTGGGCACTCTCAACGTAAACAGTATTACCATGAGCACTTTCACTGTGAGCACTGTCACCATGGGCACTGTCACAATGCGGAGTGTCACCATGAGCCATGTCACCATGGGAAATGTCACCGTGAGAAGTGTCACCATAGGCAATGTCACCATGGGCAATGTCACCATGGGAAATGCCATTTTGAGCACTGTCACCATGGGTACTGCAACCATGAGTACTGTCACCATGAGTACTGTCACCATTGGCAGTATCACCAGGCGCACTGTCACCATGGGCACTATCACCATGACAACTCTCAGAGTGAGCACTGTCACTGTGGGCACTGCCATCGTGAGCAATTCCACCATAGGCAATGTCACCATGGGCACTAACGCTGTGAGCACTCTCAACATGAGCACGTCACCATGAGCCCTGTCACCATGGACAATGTCACTGTGAGAAGTTTCACCATAGGCAATGTCACCGTGGGCACTGTCACCATGGTCACTGCCACCACTGTCACTGTCATTTTGAGCACTGTCACCATGGGTACTGCAACCATGAGCACTGTCACCATGAGCACTGTCACCATTGCGAGTATCACCATGTACACTGTCACCATGGGCACTATCACAATGAGAACTGTCAGCGTGGGCACTGTCACTGTTGGCAAGGGCACCATGGCCACTTCCACCATGGGCAATGTCACCATGGGCACTATCACTGTGAGCACTGTCAACATGAGCACGTCACCATGGGCACTGTCAACGTGGGTACTATCTCAAAGGGCAATGTCACCATGAGCATTGTCAGGATGGGCAATTTCACCATGGGCACTGTCACCAAAGGCACTATCGCCATGAGCAATGTCACTGTGGGCCGTGTCACCAGGGGCACTATCACCATGGTTAATGTTATCATTGGCACTTTCCCCGTGAGCACTGTCACCCTGGGCACTGTCATCATGGGCACGGTCACCATGAGCACTATCTCCATGAGCACAGCCACTGTGATCACCATCAACATAATCACGGGCCTCATCGGTACTGTCACCATGGGCACTGCCACAATGAGCACTGTCAGCATGGGCACTTCCCCCATGAGCACTGTCACTATGAGAACTGCTACCATGGGTATTTTCACCATGAGTACTGACACCCTGTGTATTGTCACCATTTGCACTGTCACCATGAAGACTATAAACGTGAGCGCTATCACCATGAGATCTCTCACCATGGTCACTGTCACCATGGCACCTTGCACAATGGGGGCTGTCAACATGAGTGCTGTCACCATTGGCACTATCACTGTGAGCATTCTCACTGTGGTCAGTGTCACCATGGGCACTGTCACCATGAGCACTGTCACCATAGGCAATGTCACCGTGGTCAGTGTCACCATGAGCACTGTCAACATGGGCACTCATACAGTGGGCACTGTCACTGTGAGCACTGTCACCATGGGTACTGCCACCATGAGCAGTGTCTCTGTGAGTACTGTCAGCATGGGTTTTTACCGTGAGCACTGTCACCATGAGCCCTGTCACCATTTTTAAGTGACACCATGTGCACTACCACCATGCGCACTCTCACCATGGGCACTGTCACTGAGAAAACTGTCACCATAAGTACTGTCTTCATGGGCACTGTCACCAAGGGCACGGCCAACATGTGAATTGTAACCATTGTCAGTATCACCGTGAGAAGTGTCACCATGGGAATTACCAACATAGGCACTGTCACCATGAGCACTTTCAGAACGGGAACTGTCACCATGGGCACTATCACCGTGAGGACTCTCACCATGGGAGTTATCGCCATGGGCACTATCAGCATTAGAACTGTCACCGTGGTCAATGTCACGATGGAATTTGTCACGGTGAACACTGTCACGATAGGCAAAGTCACGGTTTGCACTGTCCCCTTGGGCCCTGTCACAGTGAGCACTATCACTTTGACGGTGGTGGCCATGGGCACTGCCACCATGGACACTACCACCTTGAGAATTATCACCATTTGTTCTCTCAGCGTGGTCACGGTCAACAAGTGCACTCTCACTATGCTCACTATGACCGTGAACACTGTCACCATGGGCACCTTAATCATGGGCACTATCACCGTGAGCACTATCACCATCGGCACTATCACTGTGATCACTGTCACCATAGACACTATCATGGTGAGCACAGTTAACATGAGCATTGTAACTGTGAGCAATGTCACAATGGGTAATGCAACCATGAGCCCAGTCACCGTGAGCACTGTCAGCATGGGTTGTCACCTTGTGCACGGTCAGCATGAGCACTGTCACCAAGGGACTATAACTATTTTTCAGTGCCGCCATGTGCACTGTCACCTTGTACACTATCACCACGAGCACTGTCACCATGAGTACTGTCATCATGGGCAATGGCACAGCCACCATCTGCAATCTTACCATGGTCACTATCACTGTGAGCACTGTCACCAATGGAACTACCAACATGGGCACTGTCATCATGAGCACTTTCACCATACGAACTCTCACCATGGGCACTATGAACGTGAGAACGGTCACCATGGGCACTGTCACCATGAGCATTGTCATCATAGGCAATGTCACCGTGAGAACTATCACCATGCGCACTGTCCACAAGGGCACTATCACATTGAGTTGTATCACCATGTGTACTGTCATCTTGGGCACAGTCACCATGGGTACACTCACGAAGTACACTATCACTATGCTCACTATTACTCTGAACACTGTCACCATGGGCACCGTAACCATGGGCACTATCACCAGGAGCATTATCAGCATCGGCACAACAGGCATGATAACTGTCACCATGGGTCATATCACCGTGAGCACGGTTGCCATGGGCACTGTCACGATGTGCAATGCCCCATTGGTACTCTCACCATGGGAACTGCCACCATGAGCACTGTCACCATGAGCACTGACACCGCCATCACTGCCACCGAGGGCACTGCCCCCATGAGCACTGTCACCATGAGAACTGTTACTATGAGAAATGTAACCATGGGCAATTTCTCGATGAGTACTCTCACCATGGGTATTTTCACCTTGGGCACTCTCAACGTAAACAGTATTACCATGAGCACTTTCACTGTGAGCACTGTCACCATGGGCACTGTCACAATGCGGAGTGTCACCATGAGCCATGTCACCATGGGAAATGTCACCGTGAGAAGTGTCACCATAGGCAATGTCACCATGGGCAATGTCACCATGGGAAATGCCATTTTGAGCACTGTCACCATGGGTACTGCAACCATGAGTACTGTCACCATGAGTACTGTCACCATTGGCAGTATCACCAGGCGCACTGTCACCATGGGCACTATCACCATGACAACTCTCAGAGTGAGCACTGTCACTGTGGGCACTGCCATCGTGAGCAATTCCACCATGGGCAATGTCAACATGGGCACTAACGTTGTGAGCACTCTCAACATGAGCTCGTCACCATAAGCCCTGTCACCATGGGCAATGTCACTGTGAGAAATTTCACCATAGGCAATGTCACCGTGGGCAATGTCACCATGGTCACTGCCACCACTGTCACTGTCATTTTGAGCACTGTCACCATGGGTACTGCAACCATGAGCACTGTCACCATGAGCACTGTCACCATTGAGAGTATCACCATGTGCACTGTCACCATGAGCACTATCACAATGAGAACTGTCAGCGTGGGCACTGTCACTGTTGGCAAGGGCACCATGGCCACTTCCACCATGGGCAATGTCACCATGGGCACTATCACTGTGAGTACTGTCAACATGAGCACGTCACCATGGGCACTGTCAACATGGGTACTATCTCAAAGGGCAATGTCACCATGAGCATTGTCAGGATGGGCAATTTCACCATGAGCACTGTCACCAAAGGCACTAACGCCATGAGCAATGTCACTGTGGGCCGTGTCACCAGGGGCACTATCACCATGGTTAATGTTATCATTGGCACTTTCCCCGTGAGCACTGTCACCCTGGGCACTGTCATCATGGGCACGGTCACCGTGAGCACTATCTCCATGAGCACAGCCACTGTGAACACCATCACCATAATCACTGGCCTCATCGGTACTGTCACCATGAGCACTGCCACAATGAGCACTGTCAGCATGAGCACTTCCCCCATGAGCACTGTCACTATGAGAACTGCTACCATGGGTATATTCACCATGAGTACTGTCACCCTGTGTATTGTCACCATTTGCACTGTCACCATGAAGACTATAACCGTGAGCGCTATCACCATGAGATCTCTCACCATGGTCACTGTCACCATGGCACCTTGCACAATGGGGGCTGTCAACATGAGTGCTGTCACCATTGGCACTATCACTGTGAGCATTCTCACTGTGGTCAGTGTCACCATGGGCACTGTCACCATGAGCACTGTCACCATAGGCAATGTCACCGTGGTCAGTGTCACCATGAGCACTGTCAACATGGGCACTCATACAGTGGGCACTGTCACTGTGAGCACTGTCACCATGGGTACTGCCACCATGAGCAGTGTCTCTGTGAGTACTGTCAGCATGGGTTTTTACCGTGAGCACTGTCACCATGAGCCCTGTCACCATTTTTTAGTGACACCATGTGCACTACCACCATGCGCACTCTCACCATGGGCACTGTCACCGAGAAAACTGTCACCATAAGTACTGTCTTCATGGGAACTGTCACCAAGGGCACGGCCAACATGTGAACTGTAACCATTGTCAGTATCACTGTGAGAAGTGTCACCATGGGATTTACCAACATAGGCACTGTCATCATGAGCACTTTCAGAAAGGGAACTGTCACCATGGGCAATATCACCGTGAGGACTCTCACCATGGGAGTTATCGCCATGGGCACTATCAGCATTAGAACTGTCACCGTGGTCACTGTCACGAGGGAATTTGTCACGGTGAGCACTGTCACGATAGGCAAAGTCACGGTTTGCACTGTCCCCTTAGGCCCTGTCACAGTGAGCACTATCACTTTGACGGTGGTGGCCATAGGCACTGCCACCGTGGACACTACCAACTTGAGAATTATCACCATTTGTTCTCTCAGCGTGGTCACGGTCAACAAGTGCAGTCTCAGTATGCTCACTATGACCGTGAACACTGTCACCATGGGCACCTTAATCATGGGCACTATCACTGTGAGCACTATCACCATCGGCACTATCACTGTGATCACTGTCACCATAGACACTCTCATGGTAAGCACAGTTAACATGAGCATTGTAACTGTGAGCACTGTCACAATGGGTAATGCAACCATGTGCCCAGTCACCGTGAGCACTATCAGCATGGGTTGTCACCTTGTGCACGGTCAGCATGAGCACTGTCACCATGGGCACTATAACTATTTTTCAGTGCCACCATGTGCACTGTCACCTTGGACACTATCACCACGAGCACTGTCACCATGTGTACTGTCATCATGGGCAATGGCACAGCCACCATCTGCAATCTTACCATGGTCACTATCACTGTGAGCACTGTCACCAATGGAACTACAAACATGGGCACTGTCATCATGAGAACTTTCACCATACGAACTCTCAACATGGGAACTATAAACGTGAGCACGGTCACCATGGGAACTGTCACCATGAGCATTGTCATCATAGGCAATGTCACCGTGAGAACTATCACCATGCGCACTGTCCACAAGGGCACTATCACATTGAGTTGTATCACCATGTGTACTGTCATCTTGGGCACAGTCACCATGGGCACACTCACCAATTACACTATCACTATGCTCACTATTACTCTGAACACTGTCACCATGGGCACCGTAACCATGGGCACTATCACCGGGAGCATTATCAGCATCGGCACAACAGGCGTGATAACTGTCACCATGGGTCATATCACCGTGAGCACTGTTGCCATGGGCACTGTCACGATGTGCAATGCCCCATTGGTACTCACACCATGGGAACTGCCACCATGAGCACTGTCACCATGAGCACTGACACCGCCATCACTGCCACCGAGGGCACTGCCACCATGAGCACTGTCACCATGAGCACTGACACCACCATCACTGCCACCGAGGGCACTGCAACCATGAGCACTGTCACCATGAGAATTGTTACTATGAGAAATGTAACCATGGGCAATCTCTCGATGAGTACTCTCACCATGGGTATTTTCACATTGGGCACTCTCAACGTAAACAGTATTACCATGAGCACTTTCACTGTGAGCACTGTCACCATGGGCACTGTCACAATGCGGAGTGTCACAATGAGACATGTCACCATGGGGAATGTCACCGTGAGAAGTGTCAACATAGGCAATGTCACCATGGGCAATGTCACCATGGGAAATGCCATTTTGAGCACTGTCACCATGGGTACTGCAACCATGAGTACTGTCACCATGAGTACTGTCACCATTGGCAGTATCACCAGGCGCACTGTCACCATGGGCACTATCACCATGACAACTCTCAGAGTGAGCACTGTCACTGTGGGCACTGCCATCGTGAGCAATTCCACCATGGGCAATGTCACCATGGGCACTAACTTTGTGAGCACTCTCAACATGAGCACGTCACCATGAGCCCTGTAACCATGGGCAATGTCACTGTGAGAAGTTTCACCATAGGCAATGTCACCGTGGGCACTGTCACCATGGTCACTGCCACCACTGTCACTGTCATTTTGAGCACTGTCACCATGGGTACTGCAACCATGAGCACTGTCACCATGAGCACTGTCACCATTGCGAGTATCACCATGTGCACTGTCACCATGGGCACTATCACAATGAGAACTGTCAGCGTGGGCACTGTCACTGTTGGCAAGGGCACCATGGCCACTTCCACCATGGGCAATGTCACCATGGGCACTATCACTGTGAGCACTGTCAACATGAGCACGTCACCATGGGCACTGTCAACATGGGTACTATCTCAAAGGGCAATGTCACCATGAGCATTGTCAGGATGGGCAATTTCACCATGGGCACTGTCACCAAAGGCACTATCGCCATGAGCAATGTCACTGTGGGCCGTGTCACCAGGGGCACTATCCCCATGGTTAATGTTATCATTGGCACTTTCCCCGTGAGCACTGTCACCCTGGGCACTGTCATCATGGGCACGGTCACCATGAGCACTATCTCCATGAGCACAGCCACTGTGAACACCATCACCATAATCACTGGCCTCATCGGTACTGTCACCATGGGCACTGCCACAATGAGCACTGTCAGCATGGGCACTTCCCCCATGAGCACTGTCACTATGAGAACTGCTACCATGGGTATTTTCACCATGAGTACTGTCACCCTGTGTATTGTCCCCATTTGCACGGTCACCATGAAGACTATAACCGTGAGCGCTGTCACCATGAGATCTCTCACCATGGTCACTGTCACCATGGCACCTTGCACAATGGGGGCTGTCAACATGAGTGCTGTCACCATTGGCACTATCACTGTGAGCATTCTCACTGTGGTCAGTGTCACCATGGGCACTGTCACCATGAGCACTGTCACCATAGGCAATGTCACCGTGGTCAGTGTCACCATGAGCACTGTCAACATGGGCAATCATACAGTGGGCACTGTCACTGTGAGCACTGTCACCATGGGTACTGCCACCATGAGCAGTGTCTCTGTGAGTACTGTCAGCATGGGTTTTTACCGTGAGCACTGTAACCATGAGCCCTGTCACAATTTTTTAGTGACACCATGTGCACAACCACCATGCGCACTCTCACCATGGGCACTGTCACCGAGAAAAATGTCACCATAAGTAGTCTTCATGGGCACTGTCACCAAAGGCACGGCCAACATGTAATCTGTAACCATTGTCAGTATCACCGTGAGAAGTGTCACCATGGGAATTACCAACATAGGCACTGTCATCATGAGCACTTTCCGAACGGGAAATGTCACCATGGGCACTATCACCGTGAGGACTCTCACCATGGGAGTTATCGCCATGGGCACTATCAGCATTAGAACTGTCACCGTGGTCACTGTCATGATGGAATTTGTCACTGTGAACACTGTCACGATAGGCAAAGTCACGGTTTGCACTGTCCCCTTGGGCCCTGTCACAGTGAGCACTATCACTTTGACGGTGGTGGCCATGGGCACTGCCACCATGGACACTACCAACTTGAGAATTATCACCATTTGTTCTCTCAGCGTGGTCACGGTCAACAAGTGCAGTCTCACTATGCTCACTATGACCGTGAACACTGTCACCATGGGCACCTTAATCATGGGCACTATCACCGTGAGCACTATCACCATCGGCACTATCACTGTGATCACTGTCACCATAGACACTATCATGGTGAGCACAGTTAACATGAGCATTGTAACTGTGAGCACTGTCACAATGGGTAATGCAACCATGAGCCCAGTCACCGTGAGCACTGTCAGCATGGGTTGTCACCTTGTGCACGGTCAGCATGAGCACTGTCACCAAGGGACTATAACTATTTTTCAGTGCCGCCATGTGCACTGTCACCTTGGACACTATCACCACGAGCACTGTCACCATGAGTACTGTCATCATGGGCAATGGCACAGCCACCATCTCCAATCTTACCATGGTCACTATCACTGTGAGCACTGTCACCAATGGAACTACCAACATGGGCACTGTCATCATGAGCACTTTCACCATACGAACTCTCACCATGGGCACTATGAACGTGAGAACGGTCACCATGGGCACTGTCACCATGAGCATTGTCATCATAGGCAATGTCACCGTGAGAACTATCACCATGCGCACTGTCCACAAGGGTACTATCACAATGAGTTGTATCACCATGTGTACTGTCATCTTGGGCACAGTCACCATGGGCACACTCACCAAGTACACTATCACTATGCTCACTATTACTCTGAACACTGTCACCATGGGCACCGTAACCATGGGCACTATCACCGGGAGCATTATCAGCATCGGCTCAACAGGCGTGATAACGGTCACCACGGGTCATATCACCGTGAGCACGGTTGCCATGGGCACTGTCACGATGTGCAATGCCCCATTGGTACTCTCAACATGGGAACTGCCACCATGAGCACTGTCACCATGAGAACTGTTACTATGAGAAATGTAACCATGGGCAATTTCTCGATGCGTACTCTCACCATGGGTATTTTCACCTTGGGCACTCTCAACGTAAACAGTATTACCATGATCACTTTCACTGTGAGCACTGTCACCATGGGCACTGTCACAATGCGGAGTGTCACCATGAGCCATGTCACCATGGGAAATGTCACCGTGAGAAGTGTCACCATAGGCAATGTCACCATGGGCAATGTCACCATGGGAAGTGCCATTTTGAGCACTGTCACCATGGGTACTGCAACCATGAGTACTGTCACCATGAGTACTGTCACCATTGGCAGTATCACCAGGCGCACTGTCACCATGGGCACTATCACCATGACAACTCTCAGAGTGAGCACTGTCACTGTGGGCACTGACATCGTGAGCAATTCCACCATGGGCAATGTCACCATGGGCACTAACGTTGTGAGCACTCTCAACATGAGCACGTCACCATGAGCCCTGTCACCATGGACAATGTCACTGGGAGAAGTTTCACCATAGGCAATGTCACCGTGGGCACTGTCACCATGGTCACTGCCACCACTGTCACTGTCATTTTGAGCACTGTCACCAGGGGAACTGCAACCATGAGCACTGTCACCATGAGCACTGTCACCATTGCGAGTATCACCATGTGCACTGTCACCATGGGCACTATCACAATGAGAACTGTCATCTTGGGCACTGTCACTGTTGGCAAGGGCACCATGGCCACTTCCACCATGGGCAATGTCACCATGGGCACTATCACTGTGAGCACTGTCAACATGAGCACGTCACCATGGGCACTGTCAACATGGGTACTATCTCAAAGGGCAATGTCACCATGAGCATTGTCAGGATGGGCAATTTCACCATGGGCACTGTCACCAAAGGCACTATCGCCATGAGCAATGTCACTGTGGGCCGTGTCACCAGGGGCACTATCCCCATGGTTAATGTTATCATTGGCACTTTCCCCGTGAGCACTGTCACCCTGGGCACTGTCATCATGGGCACGGTCACCGTGAGCACTATCTCCATGAGCACAGCCACTGTGAACACCATCACCATAATCACTGGCCTCATCGGTACTGTCACCATGGGCACTGCCACAATGAGCACTGTCAGCATGGGCACTTCCCCCATGAGCACTGTCACTATGAGAACTGCTACCATGGGGATTTTCACCATGAGTACTGTCACCCTGTGTATTGTCATTTTTGCACTGTCACCATGAAGACTATAACCGTGAGCGCTATCACCATGAGATCTCTCACCATGGTCACTGTCACCATGGCACCTTCCACAATGGGGGCTGTCAACATGAGTGCTGTCACCATTGGCACTATCACTGTGAGCATTCTCACTGTGGTCAGTGTCACCATTGGAACTGTCACCATGAGCACTGTCACCATAGGCAATGTAACCGTGGACAGTGTCACCATGAGCACTGTCAACATGGGCACTCATACAGTGGGCACTGTCACTGTGAGCACTGTCACCATGGGTACTGCCACCATGAGCAGTGTCTCTGTGAGTACTGTCAGCATGGGTTTTTACCGTGAGCACTGTCACCATGAGCCCTGTCACCATTTTTTAGTGACACCATGTGCACTACCACCATGCGCACTCTCACCATGGGCACTGTCACCGAGAAAACTGTCACCATAAGTACTGTCTTCATGGGCACTGTCACCAAGGGCACGGCCAATATGTGAACTGTAACCATTGTCAGTATCACTGTGAGAAGTGTCACCATGGGAATTACCAACATAAGCAGTGTCATCATGAGCACTTTCAGAACGGGAACTGTCACCATGGGCACTATCACCGTGAGGACTCTCACCATGGGAATTATCGCCATGGGCACTATCAGCATTAGAACTGTCACCGTGGTCACTGTCACGATGGAATTTGTCACGGTGAGCAGTGTCACGATAGGCAAAGTCACGGTTTGCACTGTCCCCTTGGGCCCTGTCACAGTGAGCACTATCACATTGACGGTGGTGGCCATGGGCACTGCCACCATGGACACTACCACCTTGAGAATTATCACCATTTGTTCTCTCAGCGTGGTCACGTTCAACAAGTGCAGTCTCAGTATGCTCACTATGACCGTGAACACTGTCACCATGGGCACCTTAATCATGGGCACTATCACTGTGAGCACTATCACCATCGGCACTATCACTGTGATCACTGTCACCATAGACACTATCATGGTGAGCACAGTTAACATGAGCATTGTAACTGTGAGCACTGTCACAATGGGTAATGCAACCATGAGCCCAGTCACCGTGAGCACTGTCAGCATGGGTTGTCACCTTGTGCACGCTCAGCATGAGCACTGTCACCATGGGCACTATAACTATCTTTCAGTGCCACCATGTGCACTGTCACCTTGGACACTATCACCACGAGCACTGTCACCATGAGTACTGTCATCATGGGCAATGGCACAGCCACCATCTGCAATCTTACCATGGTCACTATCACTGTGAGCACTGTCACCAATGGAACTACCAACATGGGCACTGTCATCATGAGCACTTTCACCATACGAACTCTCACCATGGGCACTATGAACGTGAGAACGGTCACCATGGGCACTGTCACCATGAGCATTGTCATCATAGGCAATGTCACCGTGAGAACTATCACCATGCGCAGTGTCCACAAGGGCACTATCACATTGAGTTGTATCACCATGTGTACTGTCATCTTGGGCACAGTCACCATGGGCACACTCACCAAGTACACTATCACTAAGCTCACTATTACTCTGAACACTGTCACCATGGGCCCCGTAACCATGGGCACTATCACCGGGAGCATTATCAGCATCGGCTCAACAGGCGTGATAACTGTCACCATGGGTCATATCACCGTGAGCACGGTTGCCATGGGCACTGTCACGATGTGCAATGCCCCATTGGTACTCTCACCATGGGAACTGCCACCATGAGCACTGTCACCATGAGCACTGACACCACGATCACTGCCACCGAGGGCACTGCAACCATGAGCACTGTCACCATGAGAACTGTTACTGTGTGAAATGTAACCATGGGCAATTTCTCGATGAGTACTCTCACCATGGGTATTTTCACCTTGGGCACTCTCAACGTAAACAGTATTACCATGAGCACTTTCACTGTGAGCACTGTCACCATGGGCACTGTCACAATGCGGAGTGTCACCATGAGCCATGTCACCATGGGAAATGTCACCGTGAAAAGTGTCACCATAGGCAATCTCACCATGGGCAATGTCACCATGGGAAATGCCATTTTGAGCACTGTCACCATGGGTACTGCAACCATGAGTACTGTCACCATGAGTACTGTCACCATTGGCAGTATCACCAGGCGCACTGTCACCATGGGCACTATCACCATGACAACTCTCAGAGTGAGCACTGTCACTGTGGGCACTGCCATCGTGAGCAATTCCACCATGGGCAATGTCACCATGGGCACTAACGCTGTGAGCACTCTCAACATGAGCACGTCACCATGAGCCCTGTCACCATGGACAATGTCACTGTGAGAAGTTTCACCATAGGCAATTTCACCGTGGGCACTGTCACCATGGTCACTGCCACCACTGTCACTGTCATTTTGAGCACTGTCACCATGGGTACTGCAACCATGAGCACTGTCACCATGAGCACTGTCACCATTGCGAGTATCACCATGTACACTGTCACCATGGGCACTATCACAATGAGAACTGTCAGCGTGGGCACTGTCACTGTTGGCAAGGGCACCATGGCCACTTCCACCATGGGCAATGTCACCATGGGCACTATCACTGTGAGCACTGTCAACATGAGCACGTCACCATGGGCACTGTCAACGTGGGTACTATCTCAAAGGGCAATGTCACCATGAGCATTGTCAGGATGGGCAATTTCACCATGGGCACTGTCACCAAAGGCACTATCGCCATGAGCAATGTCACTGTGGGCCGTGTCACCAGGGGCACTATCACCATGGTTAATGTTATCATTGGCACTTTCCCCGTGAGCACTGTCACCCTGGGCACTGTCATCATGGGCACGGTCACCGTGAGCACTATCTCCATGAGCACAGCCACTGTGAACACCATCAACATAATCACGGGCCTCATCGGTACTGTCACCATGGGCACTGCCACAATGAGCACTGTCAGCATGGGCACTTCCCCCATGAGCACTGTCACTATGAGAACTGCTACCATGGGTATTTTCACCATGAGTACTGACACCCTGTGTATTGTCACCATTTGCACTGTCACCATGAAGACTATAACCGTGAGCGCTATCACCATGAGATCTCTCACCATGGTCACTGTCACCATGGCACCTTGCACAATGGGGGCTGTCAACATGAGTGCTGTCACCATTGGCACTATCACTGTGAGCATTCTCACTGTGGTCAGTGTCACCATGGGCACTGTCACCATGAGCACTGTCACCATAGGCAATGTCACCGTGGTCAGTGTCACCATGAGCACTGTCAACATGGGCACTCATACAGTGGGCACTGTCACTGTGAGCACTGTCACCATGGGTACTGCCACCATGAGCAGTGTCTCTGTGAGTACTGTCAGCATGGGTTTTTACCGTGAGCACTGTCACCATGAGCCCTGTCACCATTTTTAAGTGACACCATGTGCACTACCACCATGCGCACTCTCACCATGGGCACTGTCACTGAGAAAACTGTCACCATAAGTACTGTCTTCATGGGCACTGTCACCAAGGGCACGGCCAACATGTGAATTGTAACCATTGTCAGTATCACCGTGAGAAGTGTCACCATGGGAATTACCAACATAGGCACTATCACCATGAGCACTTTCAGAACGGGAACTGTCACCATGGGCACTATCACCGTGAGGACTCTCACCATGGGAGTTATCGCCATGGGCACTATCAGCATTAGAACTGTCACCGTGGTCAATGTCACGATGGAATTTGTCACGGTGAACACTGTCACGATAGGCAAAGTCACGGTTTGCACTGTCCCCTTGGGCCCTGTCACAGTGAGCACTATCACTTTGACGGTGGTGGCCATGGGCACTGCCACCATGGACACTACCACCTTGAGAATTATCACCATTTGTTCTCTCAGCGTGGTCACGGTCAACAAGTGCACTCTCACTATGCTCACTATGACCGTGAACACTGTCACCATGGGCACCTTAATCATGGGCACTATCACCGTGAGCACTATCACCATCGGCACTATCACTGTGATCACTGTCACCATAGACACTATCATGGTGAGCACAGTTAACATGAGCATTGTAACTGTGAGCACTGTCACAATGGGTAATGCAACCATGAGCCCAGTCACCGTGAGCACTGTCAGCATGGGTTGTCACCTTGTGCACGGTCAGCATGAGCACTGTCACCAAGGGACTATAACTATTTTTCAGTGCCGCCATGTGCACTGTCACCTTGGACACTATCACCACGAGCACTGTCACCATGAGTACTGTCATCATGGGCAATGGCACAGCCACCATCTGCAATCTTACCATGGTCACTATCACTGTGAGCACTGTCACCAATGGAACTACCAACATGGGCACTGTCATCATGAGCACTTTCACCATACGAACTCTCACCATGGGCACTATGAACGTGAGAACGGTCACCATGGGCACTGTCACCATGAGCATTGTCATCATAGGCAATGTCACTGTGAGAACTATCACCATGCGCACTGTCCACAAGGGCACTATCACATTGAGTTGTATCACCATGTGTACTGTCATCTTGGGCACAGTCACCATGGGTACACTCACGAAGTACACTATCACTATGCTCACTATTACTCTGAACACTGTCACCATGGGCACCGTAACCATGGGCACTATCACCGGGAGCATTATCAGCATCGGCACAACAGGCGTGATAACTGTCACCATGGGTCATATCACCGTGAGCACGGTTGCCATGGGCACTGTCACGATGTGCAATGCCCCATTGGTACTCTCACCATGGGAACTGCCACCATGAGCACTGTCACCATGAGCACTGACACCACGATCACTGCCACCGAGGGCACTGCCCCCATGAGCACTGTCACCATGAGAACTGTTACTATGAGAAATGTAACCATGGGCAATTTCTCGATGAGTACTCTCACCATGGGTATTTTCACCTTGGGCACTCTCAACGTAAACAGTATTACCATGAGCACTTTGACTGTGAGCACTGTCACCATGGGCACTGTCACAATGCGGAGTGTCACCATGAGCCATGTCACCATGGGAAATGTCACCGTGAGAAGTGTCACCATAGGCAATGTCACCATGGGCAATGTCACCATGGGAAATGCCATTTTGAGCACTGTCACCATGGGTACTGCAACCATGAGTACTGTCACCATGAGTACTGTCACCATTGGCAGTATCACCAGGCGCACTGTCACCATGGGCACTATCACCATGACAACTCTCAGAGTGAGCACTGTCACTGTGGGCACTGCCATCGTGAGCAATTCCACCATGGGCAATGTCAACATGGGCACTAACGTTGTGAGCACTCTCAACATGAGCTCGTCACCATGAGCCCTGTCACCATGGGCAATGTCACTGTGAGAAGTTTCACCATAGGCAATGTCACCGTGGGCAATGTCACCATGGTCACTGCCACCACTGTCACTGTCATTTTGAGCACTGTCACCATGGGTACTGCAACCATGAGCACTGTCACCATGAGCACTGTCACCATTGCGAGTATCACCATGTGCACTGTCACCATGAGCACTATCACAATGAGAACTGTCAGCGTGGGCACTGTCACTGTTGGCAAGGGCACCATGGCCACTTCCACCATGGGCAATGTCACCATGGGCACTATCACTGTGAGTACTGTCAACATGAGCACGTCACCATGGGCACTGTCAACATGGGTACTATCTCAAAGGGCAATGTCACCATGAGCATTGTCAGGATGGGCAATTTCACCATGAGCACTGTCACCAAAGGCACTAACGCCATGAGCAATGTCACTGTGGGCCGTGTCACCAGGGGCACTATCACCATGGTTATTGTTATCATTGGCACTTTCCCCGTGAGCACTGTCACCCTGGGCACTGTCATCATGGGCACGGTCACCGTGAGCACTATCTCCATGAGCACAGCCACTGTGAACACCATCACCATAATCACTGGCCTCATCGGTACTGTCACCATGAGCACTGCCACAATGAGCACTGTCAGCATGAGCACTTCCCCCATGAGCACTGTCACTATGAGAACTGCTACCATGGGTATATTCACCATGAGTACTGTCACCCTGTGTATTGTCACCATTTGCACTGTCACCATGAAGACTATAACCGTGAGCGCTATCACCATGAGATCTCTCACCATGGTCACTGTCACCATGGCACCTTGCACAATGGGGGCTGTCAACATGAGTGCTGTCACCATTGGCACTATCACTGTGAGCATTCTCACTGTGGTCAGTGTCACCATGGGCACTGTCACCATGAGCACTGTCACCATAGGCAATGTCACCGTGGTCAGTGTCACCATGAGCACTGTCAACATGGGCACTCATACAGTGGGCACTGTCACTGTGAGCACTGTCACCATGGGTACTGCCACCATGAGCAGTGTCTCTGTGAGTACTGTCAGCATGGGTTTTTACCGTGAGCACTGTCACCATGAGCCCTGTCACCATTTTTTAGTGTCACCATGTGCACTACCACCATGCGCACTCTCACCATGGGCACTATCACCGAGAAAACTGTCACCATAAGTACTGTCTTCATGGGCACTGTCACCAAGGGCACGGCCAACATGTGAACTGTAACCATTGTCAGTATCACCGTGAGAAGTGTCACCATGGGAATTACCAACATAGGCACTGTCATCATGAGCACTTTCAGAAAGGGAACTGTCACCATGGGCAATATCACCGTGAGGACTCTCACCATGGGAGTTATCGCCATGGGCACTATCAGCATTAGAACTGTCACCGTGGTCACTGTCACGAGGGAATTTGTCACGGTGAGCACTGTCACGATAGGCAAAGTCACGGTTTGCACTGTCCCCTTAGGCCCTGTCACAGTGAGCACTATCACTTTGACGGTGGTGGCCATGGGCACTGCCACCATGAACACTACCACCTTGAGAATTATCACCATTTGTTCTCTCAGCGTGGTCATGGTCAACAAGTGCACTCTCAGTATGCTCACTATGACCGTGAACACTGTCACCATGGGCACCTTAATCATGGGCACTATCACTGTGAGCACTATCACCATCGGCACTATCACTGTGATCACTGTCACCATAGACACTCTCATGGTGAGCACAGTTAACATGAGCATTGTAACTGTGAGCACTGTCACAATGGGTAATGCAACCATGTGCCCAGTCACCGTGAGCACTATCAGCATGGGTTGTCACCTTGTGCACGGTCAGCATGAGCACTGTCACCATGGGCACTATAACTATTTTTCAGTGCCACCATGTGCACTGTCACCTTGGACACTATCACCACGAGCACTGTCACCATGAGTACTGTCATCATGGGCAATGGCACAGCCACCATCTGCAATCTTACCATGGTCACTATCACTGTGAGCACTGTCACCAATGGAACTACAAACATGGGCACTGTCATCATGAGAACTTTCACCATACGAACTCTCAACATGGGAACTATAAACGTGAGCACGGTCACCATGGGAACTGTCACCATGAGCATTGTCATCATAGGCAATGTCACCGTGAGAACTATCACCATGCGCACTGTCCACAAGGGCACTATCACATTGAGTTGTATCACCATGTGTACTGTCATCTTGGGCACAGTCACCATGGGCACACTCACCAATTACACTATCACTATGCTCACTATTACTCTGAACACTGTCACCATGGGCACCGTAACCATGGGCACTATCACCGGGAGCATTATCAGCATCGGCACAACAGGCGTGATAACTGTCACCATGGGTCATATCACCGTGAGCACTGTTGCCATGGGCACTGTCACGATGTGCAATGCCCCATTGGTACTCTCACCATGGGAACTGCCACCATGAGCACTGTCACCATGAGCACTGACACCGCCATCACTGCCACCGAGGGCACTGCCACCATGAGCACTGTCACCATGAGCACTGACACCACCATCACTGCCACCGAGGGCACTGCAACCATGAGCACTGTCACCATGAGAATTGTTACTATGAGAAATGTAACCATGGGCAATCTCTCGATGAGTACTCTCACCATGGGTATTTTCACATTGGGCACTCTCAACGTAAACAGTATTACCATGAGCACTTTCACTGTGAGCACTGTCACCATGGGCACTGTCACAATGCGGAGTGTCACAATGAGACATGTCACCATGGGGAATGTCACCGTGAGAAGTGTCAACATAGGCAATGTCACCATGGGCAATGTCACCATGGGAAATGCCATTTTGAGCACTGTCACCATGGGTACTGCAACCATGAGTACTGTCACCATGAGTACTGTCACCATTGGCAGTATCACCAGGCGCACTGTCACCATGGGCACTATCACCATGACAACTCTCAGAGTGAGCACTGTCACTGTGGGCACTGCCATCGTGAGCAATTCCACCATGGGCAATGTCACCATGGGCACTAACTTTGTGAGCACTCTCAACATGAGCACGTCACCATGAGCCCTGTCACCATGGGCAATGTCACTGTGAGAAGTTTCACCATAGGCAATGTCACCGTGGGCACTGTCACCATGGTCACTGCCACCACTGTCACTGTCATTTTGAGCACTGTCACCATGGGTACTGCAACCATGAGCACTGTCACCATGAGCACTGTCACCATTGCGAGTATCACCATGTGCACTGTCACCATGGGCACTATCACAATGAGAACTGTCAGCGTGGGCACTGTCACTGTTGGCAAGGGCACCATGGCCACTTCCACCATTGGCAATGTCACCATGGGCACTATCACTGTGAGGACTGTCAACATGAGCACGTCACCATGGGCACTGTCAACATGGGTACTATCTCAAAGGGCAATGTCACCATGAGCATTGTCAGGATGGGCAATTTCACCATGGGCACTGTCACCAAAGGCACTATCGCCATGAGCAATGTCACTGTGGGCCGTGTCACCAGGGGCACTATCCCCATGGTTAATGTTATCATTGGCACTTTCCTCGTGAGCACTGTCACCCTGGGCACTGTCATCATGGGCACGGTCACCATGAGCACTATCTCCATGAGCACAGCCACTGTGAACACCATCACCATAATCACTGGCCTCATCGGTACTGTCACCATGGGCACTGCCACAATGAGCACTGTCAGCATGGGCACTTCCCCCATGAGCACTGTCACTATGAGAACTGCTACCATGGGTATTTTCACCATGAGTACTGTCACCCTGTGTATTGTCCCCATTTGCACTGTCACCATGAAGACTATAACCGTGAGCGCTGTCACCATGAGATCTCTCACCATGGTCACTGTCACCATGGCACCTTGCACAATGGGGGCTGTCAACATGAGTGCTGTCACCATTGGCACTATCACTGTGAGCATTCTCACTGTGGTCAGTGTCACCATGGGCACTGTCACCATGAGCACTGTCACCATAGGCAATGTCACCGTGGTCAGTGTCACCATGAGCACTGTCAACATGGGCACTCATACAGTGGGCACTGTCACTGTGAGCACTGTCACCATGGGTACTGCCACCATAAGCAGTGTCTCTGTGAGAACTGTCAGCATGGGTTTTTACCGTGAGCACTGTAACCATGAGCCCTGTCACAATTTTTTAGTGACACCATGTGCACAACCACCATGCGCACTCTCACCATGGGCACTGTCACCGAGAAAAATGTCACCATAAGTAGTCTTCATGGGCACTGTCACCAAAGGCACGGCCAACATGTAATCTGTAACCATTGTCAGTATCACCGTGAGAAGTGTCACCATGGGAATTACCAACATAGGCACTGTCATCATGAGCACTTTCCGAACGGGAAATGTCACCATGGGCACTATCACCGTGAGGACTCTCACCATGGGAGTTATCGCCATGGGCACTATCAGCATTAGAACTGTCACCGTGGTCACTGTCATGATGGAATTTGTCACTGTGAACACTGTCACGATAGGCAAAGTCACGGTTTGCACTGTCCCCTTGGGCCCTGTCACAGTGAGCACTATCACTTTGACGGTGGTGGCCATGGGCACTGCCACCATGGACACTACCAACTTGAGAATTATCACCATTTGTTCTCTCAGCGTGGTCACGGTCAACAAGTGCAGTCTCACTATGCTCACTATGACCGTGAACACTGTCACCATGGGCACCTTAATCATGGGCACTATCACCGTGAGCACTATCACCATCGGCACTATCACTGTGATCACTGTCACCATAGACACTATCATGGTGAGCACAGTTAACATGAGCATTGTAACTGTGAGCACTGTCACAATGGGTAATGCAACCATGAGCCCAGTCACCGTGAGCACTGTCAGCATGGGTTGTCACCTTGTGCACGGTCAGCATGAGCACTGTCACCAAGGGACTATAACTATTTTTCAGTGCCGCCATGTGCACTGTCACCTTGGACACTATCACCACGAGCACTGTCACCATGAGTACTGTCATCATGGGCAATGGCACAGCCACCATCTCCAATCTTACCATGGTCACTATCACTGTGAGCACTGTCACCAATGGAACTACCAACATGGGCACTGTCATCATGAGCACTTTCACCATACGAACTCTCACCATGGGCACTATGAACGTGAGAACGGTCACCATGGGCACTGTCACCATGAGCATTGTCATCATAGGCAATGTCACCGTGAGAACTATCACCATGCGCACTGTCCACAAGGGTACTATCACATTGAGTTGTATCACCATGTGTACTGTCATCTTGGGCACAGTCACCATGGGCACACTCACCAAGTACACTATCACTATGCTCACTATTACTCTGAACACTGTCACCATGGGCACCGTAACCATGGGCACTATCACCGGGAGCATTATCAGCATCGGCTCAACAGGCGTGATAACGGTCACCACGGGTCATATCACCGTGAGCACGGTTGCCATGGGCACTGTCACGATGTGCAATGCCCCATTGGTACTCTCAACATGGGAACTGCCACCATGAGCACTGTCACCATGAGAACTGTTACTATGAGAAATGTAACCATGGGCAATTTCTCGATGAGTACTCTCACCATGGGTATTTTCACCTTGGGCACTCTCAACGTAAACAGTATTACCATGAGCACTTTCACTGTGAGCACTGTCACCATGGGCACTGTCACAATGCGGAGTGTCACCATGAGCCATGTCACCATGGGAAATGTCACCGTGAGAAGTGTCACCATAGGCAATGTCACCATGGGCAATGTCACCATGGGAAATGCCATTTTGAGCACTGTCACCATGGGTACTGCAACCATGAGTACTGTCACCATGAGTACTGTCACCATTGGCAGTATCACCAGGCGCACTGTCACCATGGGCACTATCACCATGACAACTCTCAGAGTGAGCACTGTCACTGTGGGCACTGCCATCGTGAGCAATTCCACCATGGGCAATGTCACCATGGGCACTAACGTTGTGAGCACTCTCAACATGAGCACGTCACCATGAGCCCTGTCACCATGGACAATGTCACTGTGAGAAGTTTCACCATAGGCAATGTCACCGTGGGCACTGTCACCATGGTCACTGCCACCACTGTCACTGTCATTTTGAGCACTGTCACCAGGGGAACTGCAACCATGAGCACTGTCACCATGAGCACTGTCACCATTGCGAGTATCACCATGTGCACTGTCACCATGGGCACTATCACAATGAGAACTGTCATCTTGGGCACTGTCACTGTTGGCAAGGGCACCATGGCCACTTCCACCATGGGCAATGTCACCATGGGCACTATCACTGTGAGCACTGTCAACATGAGCACGTCACCATGGGCACTGTCAACATGGGTACTATCTCAAAGGGCAATGTCACCATGAGCATTGTCAGGATGGGCAATTTCACCATGGGCACTGTCACCAAAGGCACTATCGCCATGAGCAATGTCACTGTGGGCCGTGTCACCAGGGGCACTATCACCATGGTTAATGTTATCATTGGCACTTTCCCCGTGAGCACTGTCACCCTGGGCACTGTCATCATGGGCACGGTCACCGTGAGCACTATCTCCATGAGCACAGCCACTGTGAACACCATCACCATAATCACTGGCCTCATCGGTACTGTCACCATGGGCACTGCCACAATGAGCACTGTCAGCATGGGCACTTCCCCCATGAGCACTGTCACTATGAGAACTGCTACCATGGGGATTTTCACCATGAGTACTGTCACCCTGTGTATTGTCACCATTTGCACTGTCACCATGAAGACTATAACCGTGAGCGCTATCACCATGAGATCTCTCACCATGGTCACTGTCACCATGGCACCTTGCACAATGGGGGCTGTCAACATGAGTGCTGTCACCATTGGCACTATCACTGTGAGCATTCTCACTGTGGTCAGTGTCACCATTGGAACTGTCACCATGAGCACTGTCACCATAGGCAATGTAACCGTGGACAGTGTCACCATGAGCACTGTCAACATGGGCACTCATACAGTGGGCACTGTCACTGTGAGCACTGTCACCATGGGTACTGCCACCATGAGCAGTGTCTCTGTGAGTACTGTCAGCATGGGTTTTTACCGTGAGCACTGTCACCATGAGCCCTGTCACCATTTTTTAGTGACACCATGTGCACTACCACCATGCGCACTCTCACCATGGGCACTGTCACCGAGAAAACTGTCACCATAAGTACTGTCTTCATGGGCACTGTCACCAAGGGCACGGCCAATATGTGAACTGTAACCATTGTCAGTATCACTGTGAGAAGTGTCACCATGGGAATTACCAACATAAGCAGTGTCATCATGAGCACTTTCAGAACGGGAACTGTCACCATGGGCACTATCACCGTGAGGACTCTCACCATGGGAATTATCGCCATGGGCACTATCAGCATTAGAACTGTCACCGTGGTCACTGTCACGATGGAATTTGTCACGGTGAGCAGTGTCACGATAGGCAAAGTCACGGTTTGCACTGTCCCCTTGGGCCCTGTCACAGTGAGCACTATCACTTTGACGGTGGTGGCCATGGGCACTGCCACCATGGACACTACCACCTTGAGAATTATCACCATTTGTTCTCTCAGCGTGGTCACGTTCAACAAGTGCAGTCTCAGTATGCTCACTATGACCGTGAACACTGTCACCATGGGCACCTTAATCATGGGCACTATCACTGTGAGCACTATCACCATCGGCACTATCACTGTGATCACTGTCACCATAGACACTATCATGGTGAGCACAGTTAACATGAGCATTGTAACTGTGAGCACTGTCACAATGGGTAATGCAACCATGAGCCCAGTCACCGTGAGCACTGTCAGCATGGGTTGTCACCTTGTGCACGGTCAGCATGAGCACTGTCACCATTGGCACTATAACTATCTTTCAGTGCCACCATGTGCACTGTCACCTTGGACACTATCACCACGAGCACTGTCACCATGAGTACTGTCATCATGGGCAATGGCACAGCCACCATCTGCAATCTTACCATGGTCACTATCACTGTGAGCACTGTCACCAATGGAACTACCAACATGGGCACTGTCATCATGAGCACTTTCACCATACGAACTCTCACCATGGGCACTATGAACGTGAGAACGGTCACCATGGGCACTGTCACCATGAGCATTGTCATCATAGGCAATGTCACCGTGAGAACTATCACCATGCGCACTGTCCACAAGGGCACTATCACATTGAGTTGTATCACCATGTGTACTGTCATCTTGGGCACAGTCACCATGGGCACACTCACCAAGTACACTATCACTATGCTCACTATTACTCTGAACACTGTCACCATGGGCACCGTAACCATGGGCACTATCACCGGGAGCATTATCAGCATCGGCTCAACAGGCGTGATAACTGTCACCATGGGTCATATCACCGTGAGCACGGTTGCCATGGGCACTGTCACGATGTGCAATGCCCCATTGGTACTCTCACCATGGGAACTGCCACCATGAGCACTGTCACCATGAGAACTGTTACTATGAGAAATGTAACCATGGGCAATTTCTCGATGAGTACTCTCACCATGGGTATTTTCACCTTGGGCACTCTCAACGTAAACATTATTACCATGAGCACTTTCACTGTGAGCACTGTCACCATGGGCACTGTCACAATGCGGAGTGTCACCATGAGCCATGTCACCATGGGAAATGTCACCGTGAGAAGTGTCACCATAGGCAATGTCACCATGGGCAATGTCACCATGGGAAATGCCATTTTGAGCACTGTCACCATGGGTACTGCAACCATGAGTACTGTCACCATGAGTACTGTCACCATTGGCAGTATCACCAGGCGCACTGTCACCATGGGCACTATCACCATGACAACTCTCAGAGTGAGCACTGTCACTGGGGGCACTGCCATCGTGAGCAATTCCACCATGGGCAATGTCACCATGGGCACTAACGTTGTGAGCACTCTCAACATGAGCACGTCACCATGAGCCTTGTCACCATGGACAATGTCACTGTGAGAAGTTTCACCATAGGCAATGTCACCGTGGGCACTGTCACCATGGTCACTGCCACCACTGTCACTGTCATTTTGAGCACTGTCACCATGGGTACTGCAACCATGAGCACTGTCACCATGAGCACTGTCACCATTGCGAGTATCACCATGTGCACTGTCACCATGGGCACTATCACAATGAGAACTGTCATCTTGGGCACTGTCACTGTTGGCAAGGGCACCATGGCCACTTCCACCATGGGCAATGTCACCATGGGCACTATCACTGTGAGCACTGTCAACATGAGCACGTCACCATGGGCACTGTCAACATGGGTACTATCTCAAAGGGCAATGTCACCATGAGCATTGTCAGGATGGGCAATTTCACCATGAGCACTGTCACCAAAGGCACTAACGCCATGAGCAATGTCACTGTGGGCCGTGTCACCAGGGGCACTATCACCATGGTTAATGTTATCATTGGCACTTTCCCCGTGAGCACTGTCACCCTGGGCACTGTCATCATGGGCACGGTCACCGTGAGCACTATCTCCATGAGCACAGCCACTGTGAACACCATCACCATAATCACTGGCCTCATCGGTACTGTCACCATGAGCACTGCCACAATGAGCACTGTCAGCATGAGCACTTCCCCCATGAGCACTGTCACTATGAGAACTGCTACCATGGGTATATTCACCATGAGTACTGTCACCCTGTGTATTGTCACCATTTGCACTGTCACCATGAAGACTATAACCGTGAGCGCTATCACCATGAGATCTCTCACCATGGTCACTGTCACCATGGCACCTTGCACAATGGGGGCTGTCAACATGAGTGCTGTCACCATTGGCACTATCACTGTGAGCATTCTCACTGTGGTCAGTGTCACCATGGGCACTGTCACCATGAGCACTGTCACCATAGGCAATGTCACCGTGGTCAGTGTCACCATGAGCACTGTCAACATGGGCACTCATACAGTGGGCACTGTCACTGTGAGCACTGTCACCATGGGTACTGCCACCATGAGCAGTGTCTCTGTGAGTACTGTCAGCATGGGTTTTTACCGTGAGCACTGTCACCATGAGCCCTGTCACCATTTTTTAGTGACACCATGTGCACTACCACCATGCGCACTCTCACCATGGGCACTGTCACCGAGAAAACTGTCACCATAAGTACTGTCTTCATGGGCACTGTCACCAAGGGCACGGCCAACATGTGAACTGTAACCATTGTCAGTATCACTGTGAGAAGTGTCACCATGGGAATTACCAACATAAGCAGTGTCATCATGAGCACTTTCAGAACGGGAACTCTCACCATGGGCACTATCACCGTGAGGACTCTCACCATGGGAATTATCACCATCTGCACTATCAGCATTAGAACTGTCACCGTGGTCACTGTCACGATGGAATTTGTTACGGTGAGCAGTGTCACGATAGGCAAAGTCATGGTTTGCACTGTCCCCTTGGGCCCTGTCACAGTGAGCACTATCACTTTGACGGTGGTGGCCATGGGCACTGCCACCATGGACACTACCACCTTGAGAATTATCACCATTTGTTCTCTCAGCGTGGTCACGGTCAACAAGTGCACTCTCACTATGCTCACTATGACCGTGAACACTGTCACCATGGGCACCTTAATCATGGGCACTCTCACTGTGAGCACTATCACCATCGGCACTATCACTGTGATCACTGTCACCATAGACACTATCATGGTGAGCACAGTTAACATGAGCATTGTAACTGTGAGCACTGTCACAATGGGTAATGCAACCATGAGCCCAGTCACCCTGAGCACTGTCAGCATGGGTTGTCACCTTGTGCACGGTCAGCATGAGCACTGTCACCATGGGCACTATAACTATCTTTCAGTGCCACCATGTGCACTGTCACCTTGGACACTATCACCACGAGCACTGTCACCATGAGTACTGTCATCATGGGCAATGGCACAGCCACCATCTGCAATCTTACCATGGTCACTATCACTGTGAGCACTGTCACCAATGGAACTACCAACATGGGCACTGTCATCATGAGCACTTTCACCATACGAACTCTCACCATGGGCACTATGAACGTGAGAACGGTCACCATGGGCACTGTCACCATGAGCATTGTCATCATAGGCAATGTCACTGTGAGAACTATCACCATGCGCACTGTCCACAAGGGCACTATCACATTGAGTTGTATCACCATGTGTACTGTCATCTTGGGCACAGTCACCATGGGCACACTCACCAAGTACACTATCACTATGCTCACTATTACTCTGAACACTGTCACCATGGGCACCGTAACCATGGGCACTATCACCGGTAGCATTATCAGCATCGGCACAACAGGCGTGATAACTGTCACCATGGGTCATATCACCGTGAGCACGGTTGCCATGGGCACTGTCACGATGTGCAATGCCCCATTGGTACTCTCACCATGGGAACTGCCACCATGAGCACTGTCACCATGAGCACTGACACCACGATCACTGCCACCGAGGGCACTGCAACCATGAGCACTGTCACCATGAGAACTGTTACTATGTGAAATGTAACCATGGGCAATTTCTCGATGAGTACTCTCACCATGGGTATTTTCACCTTGGGCACTCTCAACGTAAACAGTATTACCATGAGCACTTTCACTGTGAGCACTGTCACCATGGGCACTGTCACAATGCGGAGTGTCACCATGAGCCATGTCACCATGGGAAATGTCACCGTGAGAAGTGTCACCATAGGCAATGTCACCATGGGCAATGTCACCATGGGAAATGCCATTTTGAGCACTGTCACCATGGGTACTGCAACCATGAGTACTGTCACCATGAGTACTGTCACCATTGGCAGTATCACCAGGCGCACTGTCACCATGGGCACTATCACCATGACAACTCTCAGAGTGAGCACTGTCACTGTGGGCACTGCCATCGTGAGCAATTCCACCATGGGCAATGTCACCATGGGCACTAACGCTGTGAGCACTCTCAACATGAGCACGTCACCATGAGCCCTGTCACCATGGACAATGTCACTGTGAGAAGTTTCACCATAGGCAATGTCACCGTGGGCACTGTCACCATGGTCGCTGCCACCACTGTCACTGTCATTTTGAGCACTGTCACCATGGGTACTGCAACCATGAGCACTGTCACCATGAGCACTGTCACCATTGCGAGTATCACCATGTACACTGTCACCATGGGCACTATCACAATGAGAACTGTCAGCGTGGGCACTGTCACTGTTGGCAAGGGCACCATGGCCACTTCCACCATGGGCAATGTCACCATGGGCACTATCACTGTGAGCACTGTCAACATGAGCACGTCAGCATGGGCACTGTCAACGTGGGTACTATCTCAAAGGGCAATGTCACCATGAGCATTGTCAGGATGGGCAATTTCACCATGGGCACTGTCACCAAAGGCACTATCGCCATGAGCAATGTCACTGTGGGCCGTGTCACCAGGGGCACTATCACCATGGTTAATGTTATCATTGGCACTTTCCCCGTGAGCACTGTCACCCTGGGCACTGTCATCATGGGCACGGTCACCGTGAGCACTATCTCCATGAGCACAGCCACTGTGAACACCATCAACATAATCACGGGCCTCATCGGTACTGTCACCATGGGCACTGCCACAATGAGCACTGTCAGCATGGGCACTTCCCCCATGAGCACTGTCACTATGAGAACTGCTACCATGGGTATTTTCACCATGAGTACTGACACCCTGTGTATTGTCACCATTTGCACTGTCACCATGAAGACTATAACCGTGAGCGCTATCACCATGAGATCTCTCACCATGGTCACTGTCACCATGGCACCTTGCACAATGGGGGCTGTCAACATGAGTGCTGTCACCATTGGCACTATCACTGTGAGCATTCTCACTGTGGTCAGTGTCACCATGGGCACTGTCACCATGAGCACTGTCACCATAGGCAATGTCACCGTCGTCAGTGTCACCATGAGCACTGTCAACATGGGCACTCATACAGTGGGCACTGTCACTGTGAGCACTGTCACCATGGGTACTGCCACCATGAGCAGTGTCTCTGTGAGTACTGTCAGCATGGGTTTTTACCGTGAGCACTGTCACCATGAGCCCTGTCACCATTTTTAAGTGACACCATGTGCACTACCACCATGCGCACTCTCACCATGGGCACTGTCACTGAGAAAACTGTCACCATAAGTACTGTCTTCATGGGCACTGTCACCAAGGGCACGGCCAACATGTGAACTGTAACCATTGTCAGTATCACCGTGAGAAGTGTCACCATGGGAATTACCAACATAGGCACTGTCACCATGAGCACTTTCAGAACGGGAACTGTCACCATGGGCACTATCACCGTGAGGACTCTCACCATGGGAGTTATCGCCATGGGCACTATCAGCATTAGAACTGTCACCGTGGTCAATGTCACGATGGAATTTGTCACGGTGAACACTGTCACGATAGGCAAAGTCACGGTTTGCACTGTCCCCTTGGGCCCTGTCACAGTGAGCACTATCACTTTGACGGTGGTGGCCATGGGCACTGCCACCATGGACACTACCACCTTGAGAATTATCACCATTTGTTCTCTCAGCGTGGTCACGGTCAACAAGTGCACTCTCACTATGCTCACTATGACCGTGAACACTGTCACCATGGGCACCTTAATCATGGGCACTATCACCGTGAGCACTATCACCATCGGCACTATCACTGTGATCACTGTCACCATAGACACTATCATGGTGAGCACAGTTAACATGAGCATTGTAACTGTGAGCACTGTCACAATGGGTAATGCAACCATGAGCCCAGTCACCGTGAGCACTGTCAGCATGGGTTGTCACCTTGTGCACGGTCAGCATGAGCACTGTCACCAAGGGACTATAACTATTTTTCAGTGCCGCCATGTGCACTGTCACCTTGGACACTATCACCACGAGCACTGTCACCATGAGTACTGTCATCATGGGCAATGGCACAGCCACCATCTGCAATCTTACCATGGTCACTATCACTGTGAGCACTGTCACTAATGGAACTACCAACATGGGCACTGTCATCATGAGCACTTTCACCATACGAACTCTCACCATGGGCACTATGAACGTGAGAACGGTCACCATGGGCACTGTCACCATGAGCATTGTCATCATAGGCAATGTCACCGTGAGAACTATCACCATGCGCACTGTCCACAAGGGCACTATCACATTGAGTTGTATCACCATGTGTACTGTCATCTTGGGCACAGTCACCATGGGCACACTCACCAAGTACACTATCACTATGCTCACTATTACTCTGAACACTGTCACCATGGGCACCGTAACCCTGGGCACTATCACCGGGATCATTATCAGCATCGGCTCAACAGGCGTGATAACTGTCACCATGGGTCATATCACCGTGAGCACGGTTGCCATGGGCCCTGTCACGATGTGCAATGCCCCATTGGTACTCTCACCATGGGAACTGCCACCATGAGCACTGTCACCATGAGCACTGACACCACGATCACTGCCACCGAGGGCACTGCAACCATGAGCACTGTCACCATGAGAACTGTTACTATGTGAAATGTAACCATGGGCAATTTCTCGATGAGTACTCTCACCATGGGTATTTTCACCTTGGGCACTCTCAACGTAAACAGTATTACCATGAGCACTTTCACTGTGAGCACTGGCACCATGGGCACTGTCACAATGCGGAGTGTCACCATGAGCCATGTCACCATGGGAAATGTCACCGTGAGAAGTGTCACCATACGCAATGTCACCATGGGGAATGTCACCATGGGAAATGCCATTTTGAGCACTGTCACCATGGGTACTGCAACCATGAGTACTGTCACCATGAGTACTGTCACCATTGGCAGTATCACCAGGCGCACTGTCACCATGGGCACTATCACCATGACAACTCTCAGAGTGAGCACTGTCACTGTGGGCACTGCCATCGTGAGCAATTCCACCATGGGCAATGTCACCATGGGCACTAACGCTGTGAGCACTCTCAACATGAGCACGTCACCATGAGCCCTGTCACCATGGACAATGTCACTGTGAGAAGTTTCACCATAGGCAATTTCACCGTGGGCACTGTCACCATGGTCACTGCCACCACTCTCACTGTCATTTTGAGCACTGTCACCATGGGTACTGCAACCATGAGCACTGTCACCATGAGCACTGTCACCATTGCGAGTATCACCATGTACACTGTCACCATGGGCACTATCACAATGAGAACTGTCAGCGTGGGCACTGTCACTGTTGGCAAGGGCACCATGGCCACTTCCACCATGGGCAATGTCACCATGGGCACTATCACTGTGAGCACTGTCAACATGAGCACGTCACCATGGGCACTGTCAACATGGGTACTATCTCAAAGGGCAATGTCACCATGAGCATTGTCAGGATGGGCAATTTCACCATGGTCACTGTCACCAAAGGCACTATCGCCATGAGCAATGTCACTGTGGGCCGTGTCACCAGGGGCACTATCACCATGGTTAATGTTTTCATTGGCACTTTCCCCGTGAGCACTGTCACCCTGGGCACTGTCATCATGGGCACGGTCACCGTGAGCACTATCTCCATGAGCACAGCCACTGTGAACACCATCACCATAATCACTGGCCTCATCGGTACTGTCACCATGGGCACTGCCACAATGAGCACTGTCAGCATGGGCACTTCCCCCATGAGCACTGTCACTATGAGAACTGCTACCATGGGTATTTTCACCATGAGTACTGTCACCCTGTGTATTGTCACCATTTGCACTGTCACCATGAAGACTATAACCGTGAGCGCTATCACCATGAGATCTCTCACCATGGTCACTGTCACCATGGCACCTTGCACAATGGGGGCTGTCAACATGAGTGATGTCACCATTGGCACTATCACTGTGAGCATTCTCACTGTGGTCAATGTCACCATGGGCACGGTCACCATGAGCACTGTCACCATAGGCAATGTCACCGTGGTCAGTGTCACCATGAGCACTGTCAACATGGGCACTCATACAGTGGGCACTGTCACTGTGAGCACTGTCACCATGGGTACTGCCACCATGAGCAGTGTCTCTGTGAGTACTGTCAGCATGGGTTTTTACCGTGAGCACTGTCACCATGAGCCCTGTCACCATTTTTTAGTGACACCATGTGCACTACCACCATGCGCACTCTCACCATGGGCACTGTCACCGAGAAAACTGTCACCATAAGTACTGTCTTCATGGGCACTGTCACCAAGTGCACGGCCAACATGTGAACTGTAACCATTGTCAGTATCACCGTGAGAAGTGTCACCATGGGAATTACCAACATAGGCACTGTCATCATGAGCACTTTCAGAACGGGAACTGCCACCATGGGCACTATCACCGTGAGGACTCTCACCATGGGAATTATCGCCATGGGCACTATCAGCATTAGAACTGTCACCGTGGTCACTGTCACGATGGAATTTGTCACTGTGAGCACTGTCACGATAGGCAAAGTCACGGTTTGCACTGTCCCCTTGGGCCCTGTCACAGTGAGCACTATCACTTTGACGGTGGTGTCCATGGGCACTGCCACCATGGACACTACCAACTTGAGAATTATCACCATTTGCTCTCTCAGCGTGGTCACGGTCAACAAGTGCACTCTCACTATGCTCACTATGACCGTGAACACTGTCACCATGGGCACCTTAATCATGGGCACTATCACCGTGAGAACTAATACCATCGGCACTATCACTGTGATCACTGTCACCATAGACACTATCATGGTCAGCACAGTTAACATGAGCATTGTAACTGTGAGCACTGTTCACAATGGGTAATGCAACCATGATCCCAGTCACCGTGAGCACTGTCAGCATGGGTTGTCACCTTGTGCACGGTCAGCATGAGCACTGTCACCAAGGGACTATAACTATTTTTCAGTGCCACCATGTGCACTGTCACCTTGGACACTATCACCACGAGCACTGTCACCATGAGTACTGTCATCATGGGCAATGGCACAGCCACCATCTGCAATCTTACCATGGTCACTATCACTGTGAGCACTGTCACCAATGGAACTACCAACATGGGCACTGTCATCATGAGCACTTTCACCATACGAACTCTCACCTTGGGCACTATGAACGTGAGAACGGTCACCATGGGCACTGTCACCATGAGCATTGTCATCATAGGCAATGTCACCGTGAGAACTATCACCATGCGCACTGTCCAAAAGGGTACTATCACATTGAGTTGTATCACCATGTGTACTGTCATCTTGGGCACAGTCACCATGGGCACACTCACCAAGTACACTATCACTATGCTCACTATTACTCTGAACACTGTCACCATGGGCACCGTAACCATGGGCACTATCACCGGGAGCATTATCAGCATCTGCTCAACAGGCGTGATAACTGTCACCATGGGTCATATCACCGTGAGCACGGTTGCCATGGGCACTGTCACGATGTGCAATGCCCCATTGGTACTCTCAACATGGGAACTGCCACCATGAGCACTGTCACCATGAGAACTGTTACTATGAGAAATGTAACCATGGGCAATTTCTCGATGAGTACTCTCACCATGGGTATTTTCACCTTGGGCACTCTCAACGTAAACAGTATTACCATGAGCACTTTCACTGTGAGAACTGTCACCATGGGCACTGTGACAATGCGGAGTGTCACCATGAGCCATGTCACCATGGGAAATGGCACCGTGAGAAGTGTCACCATAGGCAATGTCACCATGGGCAATGTCACCATGGGAAATGCCATTTTGAGCACTGTCACCATGGGTACTGCAACCATGAGTACTGTCACCATGAGTACTGTCACCATTGGCAGTATCACCAGGCGCACTGTCACCATGGGCACTATCACCATGACAATTCTCAGAGTGAGCACTGTCACTGTGTGCACTGCCATCGTGAGCAATTCCACCATGGGCAATGTCACCATGGGCACTAACGTTGTGAGCACTCTCAACATGAGCACGTCACCATGAGCCCTGTCACCGTGGGCAATGTCACTGTGAGAAGTTTCACCATAGGCAATGTCACCGTGGGCACTGTCACCATGGTCACTGCCACCACTGTCACTGTCATTTTGAGCACTGTCACCATGGGTACTGCAACCATGAGCACTGTCACCATGAGCACTCTCACCATTGCGATTATCACCATGTGCACTGTCACCATGGGCATTATCGCCATGAGAACTGTCAGCGTGGGCACTGTCACTGTTGGCAAGGGCACCATGGCCACTTCCACCATGGGCAATGTCACCATGGGCACTATCACTGTGAGCACTGTCAACATGAGCACATCACCATGGGCACTGTCAACATGGGTACTATCTCAAAGGGCAATGTCACCATGAGCATTGTCAGGATGGGCAATTTCACCATGAGCACTGTCACCAAAGGCACTATCGCCATGAGCAATGTCACTGTGGGCCGTGTCACCAGGGGCACTATCAACATGGTTAATGTTATCATTGGCACTTTCCCCGTGAGCACTGTCACCCTGGGCACTGTCATCATGGGCACGGTCACCGTGAGCACTATCTCCATGAGCACAGCCACTGTGAACACCATCACCATAATCACTGGCCTCATCGGTACTGTCACCATGGGCACTGCCACAATGAGCACTGTCAGCATGGGCACTTCCCCCATGAGCACTGTCACTATGAGAACTGCTACCATGGGTATTTTCACCATGAGTACTGTCACCCTGTGTATTGTCACCATTTGCACTGTCACCATGAAGACTATAACCGTGAGCGCTATCACCATGAGATCTCTCACCATGGTCACTGTCACCATGGCACCTTGCACAATGGGGGCTGTCAACATGAGTGCTGTCACCATTGGCACTATCACTGTGAGCATTCTCACTGTGGTCAGTGTCACCATGGGCACTGTCACCATGAGCACTGTCACCATAGGCAATGTCACCGTGGTCAGTGTCACCATGAGCACTGTCAACATGGGCACTCATACAGTGGGCACTGTCACTGTGAGCACTGTCACCATGGGTACTGCCACCATGAGCAGTGTCTCTGTGAGTACTGTCAGCATGGGTTTTTACCGTGAGCACTGTCACCATGAGCCCTGTCACCATTTTTTAGTGACACCATGTGCACTACCACCATGCGCACTCTCACCATGGGCACTGTCACCGAGAAAACTGTCACCATAAGTACTGTCTTCATGGACACTGTCACCAAGGGCACGGCCAACATGTGAACTGTAACCCTTGTCAGTATCACTGTGAGAAGTGTCACCATGGGAATTACCAACATAAGCAGTGTCATCATGAGCACTTTCAGAACGGGAACTGTCACCATGGGCACTATCACCGTCAGGACTCTCACCATGGGAATTATCGCCATGGGCACTATCAGCATTAGAACTGTCACCGTGGTCACTGTCACGATGGAATTTGTTACGGTGAGCAGTGTCACGATAGGCAAAGTCACGGTTTGCACTGTCCCCTTGGGCCCTGTCACAGTGAGCACTATCACTTTGACGGTGGTGGCCATGGGCACTGCCACCATGGACACTACCACCTTGAGAATTATCACCATTTGTTCTCTCAGCGTGGTCACGGTCAACAAGTGCAGTCTCAGTATGCTCACTATGACCGTGAACACTGTCACCATGGGCACCTTAATCATGGGCACTATCACTGTGAGCACTATCACCATCGGCACTATCACTGTGATCACTGTCACCATAGACACTATCATGGTGAGCACAGTTAACATGAGCATTGTAACTGTGAGCACTGTCACAATGGGTAATGCAACCATGAGCCCAGTCACCGTGAGCACTGTCAGCATGGGTTGTCACCTTGTGCACGGTCAGCATGAGCACTGTCACCATGGGCACTATAACTATCTTTCAGTGCCACCATGTGCACTGTCACCTTGGACACTATCACCACGAGCACTGTCACCATGAGTACTGTCATCATGGGCAATGGCACAGCCACCATCTGAAATCTTACCATGGTCACTATCACTGTGAGCACTGTCACCAATGGAACTACCAACATGGGCACTGTCATCATGAGCACTTTCACCATACGAACTCTCACCATGGGCACTATGAACGTGAGAACGGTCACCATGGGCACTGTCACCATGAGCATTGTCATCATAGGCAATGTCACCGTGAGAACTATCACCATGCGCACTGTCCACAAGGGCACTATCACATTGAGTTGTATCACCATGTGTACTGTCATCTTGGGCACAGTCACCATGGGCACACTCACCAAGTACACTATCACTATGCTCACTATTACTCTGAACACTGTCACCATGGGCACCGTAACCATGGGCACTATCACTGGTAGCATTATCAGCATCGGCACAACAGGCGTGATAACTGTCACCATGGGTCATATCACCGTGAGCACGGTTGCCATGGGCCCTGTCACGATGTGCAATGCCCCATTGGTACTCTCACCATGGGAACTGCCACCATGAGCACTGTCACCATGAGCACTGACACCACGATCACTGCCACCGAGGGCACTGCAACCATGAGCACTGTCACCATGAGAACTGTTACTATGTGAAATGTAACCATGGGCAATTTCTCGATGAGTACTCTCACCATGGGTATTTTCACCTTGGGCACTCTCAACGTAAACAGTATTACCATGAGCACTTTCACTGTGAGCACTGTCACCATGGGCACTGTCACAATGTGGAGTGTCACCATGAGCCATGTCACCATGGGAAATGTCACCGTGAGAAGTGTCACCATAGGCAATGTCACCATGGGCAATGTCACCATGGGAAATGCCATTTTGAGCACTGTCACCATGGGTACTGCAACCATGAGTACTGTCACCATGAGTACTGTCACCATTGGCAGTATCACCAGGCGCACTGTCACCATGGGCACTATCACCATGACAACTCTCAGAGTGAGCACTGTCACTGTGGGCACTGCCATCGTGAGCAATTCCACCATGGGCAATGTCACCATGGGCACTAACGCTGTGAGCACTCTCAACATGAGCACGTCACCATGAGCCCTGTCACCATGGACAATGTCACTGTGAGAAGTTTCACCATAGGCAATGTCACCGTGGGCACTGTCACCATGGTCACTGCCACCACTGTCACTGTCATTTTGAGCACTGTCACCATGGGTACTGCAACCATGAGCACTGTCACCATGAGCACTGTCACCATTGCGAGTATCACCATGTACACTGTCACCATGGGCACTATCACAATGAGAACTGTCAGCGTGGGCACTGTCACTTTTGGCAAGGGCACCATGGCCACTTCCACCATGGGCAATGTCACCATGGGCACTATCACTGTGAGCACTGTCAACATGAGCACGTCACCATGGGCACTGTCAACGTGGGTACTATCTCAAAGGGCAATGTCACCATGAGCATTGTCAGGATGGGCAATTTTACCATGGGCACTGTCACCAAAGGCACTATCGCCATGAGCAATGTCACTGTGGGCCGTGTCACCAGGGGCACTATCACCATGGTTAATGTTATCATTGGCACTTTCCCCGTGAGCACTGTCACCCTGGGCACTGTCATCATGGGCACGGTCACCGTGAGCACTACCTCCATGAGCACAGCCACTGTGAACACCATCACCATAATCACTGGCCTCATCGGTACTGTCACCATGGGCACTGCCACAATGAGCACTGTCAGCATGGGCACTTCCCCCATGAGCACTGTCACTATGAGAACTGCTACCATGGGTATTTTCACCATGAGTACTGACACCCTGTGTATTGTCACCATTTGCACTGTCACCATGAAGACTATAACCGTGAGCGCTATCACCATGAGATCTCTCACCATGGTCACTGTCACCATGGCAACTTGCACAATGGGGGCTGTCAACATGAGTGCTGTCACCATTGGCACTATCACTGTGAGCATTCTCACTGTAGTCAGTGTCACCATGGGCACTGTCACCATGAGCACTGTCACCATAGGCAATGTCACCGTGGTCAGTGTCACCATGAGCACTGTCAACATGGGCACTCATACAGTGGGCACTGTCACTGTGAGCACTGTCACCATGGGTACTGCCACCATGAGCAGTGTCTCTGTGAGTACTGTCAGCATGGGTTTTTACCGTGAGCACTGTCACCATGAGCCCTGTCACCATTTTTTAGTGACACCAAGTGCACTACCACCATGCGCACTCTCACCATGGGCACTGTCACCGAGAAAACTGTCACCATAAGTACTGTCTTCATGGGCACTGTCACCAAGGGCACGGCCAACATGTGAACTGTAACCCTTGTCAGTATCACTGTGAGAAGTGTCACCATGGGAATTACCAACATAAGCAGTGTCATCATGAGCACTTTCAGAACGGGAACTGTCACCATGGGCACTATCACCGTGAGGACTCTCACCATGGGAATTATCGCCATGGACACTATCAGCATTAGAACTGTCACCGTGGTCACTGTCACGATGGAATTTGTTACGGTGAGCAGTGTCACGATAGGCAAAGTCACGGTTTGCACTGTCCCCTTGGGCCCTGTCACAGTGAGCACTATCACTTTGCCGGTGGTGGCCATGGGCACTGCCACCATGGACACTACCACCTTGAGAATTATCACCATTTGTTCTTTCAGCGTGGTCACGGTCAACAAGTGCAGTCTCAGTATACTCACTATGACCGTGAACACTGTCACCATGGGCACCTTAATCATGGGCACTATCACTGTGAGCACTATCACCATCGGCACTATCACTGTGATCACTGTCACCATAGACACTATCATGGTGAGCACAGTTAACATGAGCATTGTAACTGTGAGCACTGTCACAATGGGTAATGCAACCATGAGCCCAGTCACCGTGAGCACTGTCAGCATGGGTTGTCACCTTGTGCACGGTCAGCATGAGCACTGTCACCATGGGCACTATAACTATCTTTCAGTGCCACCATGTGCACTGTCACCTTGGACACTATCACCACGAGCACTGTCACCATGAGTACTGTCATCATGGGCAATGGCACAGCCACCATCTGCAATCTTACCATGGTCACTATCACTGTGAGCACTGTCACCAATGGAACTACCAACATGGGCACTGTCATCATGAGCACTTTCACCATACGAACTCTCACCATGGGCACTATGAACGTGAGAACGGTCACCATGGGCACTGTCACCATGAGCATTGTCATCATAGGCAATGTCACCGTGAGAACTATCACCATGCGCACTGTCCACAAGGGCACTATCACATTGAGTTGTATCACCATGTGTACTGTCATCTTGGGCACAGTCACCATGGGCACACTCACCAAGTACACTATCACTATGCTCACTATTACTCTGAACACTGTCACCATGGGCACCGTAACCATGGGCACTATCACCGGTAGCATTATCAGCATCGGCACAACAGGCGTGATAACTGTCACCATGGGTCATATCACCGTGAGCACGGTTGCCATGGGCACTGTCACGATGTGCAATGCCCCATTGGTACTCTCACCATGGGAACTGCCACCATGAGCACTGTCACCATGAGCACTGACACCACGATCACTGCCACCGAGGGCACTGCAACCATGAGCACTGTCACCATGAGAACTGTTACTATGTGAAATGTAACCATGGGCAATTTCTCGATGAGTACTCTCACCATGGGTATTTTCACCTTGGGCACTCTCAACGTAAACAGTATTACCATGAGCACTTTCACTGTGAGCACTGTCACCATGGGCACTGTCACAATGTGGAGTGTCACCATGAGCCATGTCACCATGGGAAATGTCACCGTGAGAAGTGTCACCATAGGCAATGTCACCATGGGCAATGTCACCATGGGAAATGCCATTTTGAGCACTGTCACCATGGGTACTGCAACCATGAGTACTGTCACCATGAGTACTGTCACCATTGGCAGTATCACCAGGCGCACTGTCACCATGGGCACTATCACCATGACAACTCTCAGAGTGAGCACTGTCACTGTGGGCACTGCCATCGTGAGCAATTCCACCATGGGCAATGTCACCATGGGCACTAACGCTGTGAGCACTCTCAACATGAGCACGTCACCATGAGCCCTGTCACCATGGACAATGTCACTGTGAGAAGTTTCACCATAGGCAATGTCACCGTGGGCACTGTCACCATGGTCACTGCCACCACTGTCACTGTCATTTTGAGCACTGTCACCATGGGTACTGCAACCATGAGCACTGTCACCATGAGCACTGTCACCATTGCGAGTATCACCATGTACACTGTCACCATGGGCACTATCACAATGAGAACTGTCAGCGTGGGCACTGTCACTGTTGGCAAGGGCACCATGGCCACTTCCACCATGGGCAATGTCACCATGGGCACTATCACTGTGAGCACTGTCAACATGAGCACGTCACCATGGGCACTGTCAACGTGGGTACTATCTCAAAGGGCAATGTCACCATGAGCATTGTCAGGATGGGCAATTTCACCATGGGCACTGTCACCAAAGGCACTATCGCCATGAGCAATGTCACTGTGGGCCGTGTCACCAGGGGCACTATCACCATGGTTAATGTTATCATTGGCACTTTCCCCGTGAGCACTGTCACCCTGGGCACTGTCATCATGGGCACGGTCACCGTGAGCACTACCTCCATGAGCACAGCCACTGTGAACACCATCACCATAATCACTGGCCTCATCGGTACTGTCACCATGGGCACTGCCACAATGAGCACTGTCAGCATGGGCACTTCCCCCATGAGCACTGTCACTATGAGAACTGCTACCATGGGTATTTTCACCATGAGTACTGACACCCTGTGTATTGTCACCATTTGCACTGTCACCATGAAGACTATAACCGTGAGCGCTATCACCATGAGATCTCTCACCATGGTCACTGTCACCATGGCAACTTGCACAATGGGGGCTGTCAACATGAGTGCTGTCACCATTGGCACTATCACTGTGAGCATTCTCACTGTAGTCAGTGTCACCATGGGCACTGTCACCATGAGCACTGTCACCATAGGCAATGTCACCGTGGTCAGTGTCACCATGAGCACTGTCAACATGGGCACTCATACAGTGGGCACTGTCACTGTGAGCACTGTCACCATGGGTACTGCCACCATGAGCAGTGTCTCTGTGAGTACTGTCAGCAT
Organism: Mesoplodon bidens; assembly: GCF_964165515.1. NCBI lineage: Eukaryota > Metazoa > Chordata > Mammalia > Artiodactyla > Ziphiidae > Mesoplodon > Mesoplodon bidens. The sequence continues at coordinate 25,608,310 of NC_138170.1, read as the reverse complement.
GGGTTTTTACCGTGAGCACTGTCACCATGAGCCCTGTCACCATTTTTTAGTGACACCATGTGCACTACCACCATGCGCACTCTCACCATGGGCACTGTCACCGAGAAAACTGTCACCATAAGTACTGTCTTCATGGGCACTGTCACCAAGGGCACGGCCAACATGTGAACTGTAACCCTTGTCAGTATCACTGTGAGAAGTGTCACCATGGGAATTACCAACATAAGCAGTGTCATCATGAGCACTTTCAGAACGGGAACTGTCACCATGGGCACTATCACCGTGAGGACTCTCACCATGGGAATTATCGCCATGGGCACTATCAGCATTAGAACTGTCACCGTGGTCACTGTCACGATGGAATTTGTTACGGTGAGCAGTGTCACGATAGGCAAAGTCACGGTTTGCACTGTCCCCTTGGGCCCTGTCACAGTGAGCACTATCACTTTGACGGTGGTGGCCATGGGCACTGCCACCATGGACACTACCACCTTGAGAATTATCACCATTTGTTCTCTCAGCGTGGTCACGGTCAACAAGTGCAGTCTCAGTATGCTCACTATGACCGTGAACACTGTCACCATGGGCACCTTAATCATGGGCACTATCACTGTGAGCACTATCACCATCGGCACTATCACTGTGATCACTGTCACCATAGACACTATCATGGTGAGCACAGTTAATATGAGCATTGTAACTGTGAGCACTGTCACAATGGGTAATGCAACCATGAGCCCAGTCACCGTGAGCACTGTCAGCATGGGTTGTCACCTTGTGCACGGTCAGCATGAGCACTGTCACCATGGGCACTATAACTATCTTTCAGTGCCACCATGTGCACTGTCACCTTGGACACTATCACCACGAGCACTGTCACCATGAGTACTGTCATCATGGGCAATGGCACAGCCACCATCTGCAATCTTACCATGGTCACTATCACTGTGAGCACTGTCACCAATGGAACTACCAACATGGGCACTGTCATCATGAGCACTTTCACCATACGAACTCTCACCATGGGCACTATGAACGTGAGAACGGTCACCATGGGCACTGTCACCATGAGCATTGTCATCATAGGCAATGTCACCGTGAGAACTATCACCATGCGCACTGTCCACAAGGGTACTATCACATTGAGTTGTATCACCATGTGTACTGTCATCTTGGGCACAGTCACCATGGGCACACTCACCAAGTACACTATCACTATGCTCACTATTACTCTGAACACTGTCACCATGGGCACCGTAACCATGGGCACTATCACCGGGAGCATTATCAGCATCGGCTCAACAGGCGTGATAACGGTCACCACGGGTCATATCACCGTGAGCACGGTTGCCATGGGCACTGTCACGATGTGCAATGCCCCATTGGTACTCTCAACATGGGAACTGCCACCATGAGCACTGTCACCATGAGAACTGTTACTATGAGAAATGTAACCATGGGCAATTTCTCGATGAGTACTCTCACCATGGGTATTTTCACCTTGGGCACTCTCAACGTAAACAGTATTACCATGAGCACTTTCACTGTGAGCACTGTCACCATGGGCACTGTCACAATGCGGAGTGTCACCATGAGCCATGTCACCATGGGAAATGGCACCGTGAGAAGTGTCACCATAGGCAATGTCACCATGGGCAATGTCACCATGGGAAATGCCATTTTGAGCACTGTCACCATGGGTACTGCAACCATGAGTACTGTCACCATGAGTACTGTCACCATTGGCAGTATCACCAGGCGCACTGTCACCATGGGCACTATCACCATGACAACTCTCAGAGTGAGCACTGTCACTGTGGGCACTGCCATCGTGAGCAATTCCACCATGGGCAATGTCACCATGGGCACTAACGTTGTGAGCACTCTCAACATGAGCACGTCACCATGAGCCCTGTCACCATGGACAATGTCACTGTGAGAAGTTTCACCATAGGCAATGTCACCGTGGGCACTGTCACCATGGTCACTGCCACCACTGTCACTGTCATTTTGAGCACTGTCACCAGGGGAACTGCAACCATGAGCACTGTCACCATGAGCACTGTCACCATTGCGAGTATCACCATGTGCACTGTCACCATGGGCACTATCACAATGAGAACTGTCAGCTTGGGCACTGTCACTGTTGGCAAGGGCACCATGGCCACTTCCACCATGGGCAATGTCACCATGGGCACTATCACTGTGAGCACTGTCAACATGAGCACGTCACCATGGGCACTGTCAACATGGGTACTATCTCAAAGGGCAATGTCACCATGAGCATTGTCAGGATGGGCAATTTCACCATGGGCACTGTCACCAAAGGCACTATCGCCATGAGCAATGTCACTGTGGGCCGTGTCACCAGGGGCACTATCACCATGGTTAATGTTATCATTGGCACTTTCCCCGTGAGCACTGTCACCCTGGGCACTGTCATCATGGGCACGGTCACCGTGAGCACTATCTCCATGAGCACAGCCACTGTGAACACCATCACCATAATCACTGGCCTCATCGGTACTGTCACCATGGGCACTGCCACAATGAGCACTGTCAGCATGGGCACTTCCCCCATGAGCACTGTCACTATGAGAACTGCTACCATGGGGATTTTCACCATGAGTACTGTCACCCTGTGTATTGTCACCATTTGCACTGTCACCATGAAGACTATAACCGTGAGCGCTATCACCATGAGATCTCTCACCATGGTCACTGTCACCATGGCACCTTCCACAATGGGGGCTGTCAACATGAGTGCTGTCACCATTGGCACTATCACTGTGAGCATTCTCACTGTGGTCAGTGTCACCATTGGAACTGTCACCATGAGCACTGTCACCATAGGCAATGTAACCGTGGACAGTGTCACCATGAGCACTGTCAACATGGGCACTCATACAGTGGGCACTGTCACTGTGAGCACTGTCACCATGGGTACTGCCACCATGAGCAGTGTCTCTGTGAGTACTGTCAGCATGGGTTTTTACCGTGAGCACTGTCACCATGAGCCCTGTCACCATTTTTTAGTGACACCATGTGCACTACCACCATGCGCACTCTCACCATGGGCACTGTCACCGAGAAAACTGTCACCATAAGTACTGTCTTCATGGGCACTGTCACCAAGGGCACGGCCAATATGTGAACTGTAACCATTGTCAGTATCACTGTGAGAAGTGTCACCATGGGAATTACCAACATAAGCAGTGTCATCATGAGCACTTTCAGAACGGGAACTGTCACCATGGGCACTATCACCGTGAGGACTCTCACCATGGGAATTATCGCCATGGGCACTATCAGCATTAGAACTGTCACCGTGGTCACTGTCACGATGGAATTTGTCACGGTGAGCAGAGTCACGATAGGCAAAGTCACGGTTTGCACTGTCCCCTTGGGCCCTGTCACAGTGAGCACTATCACTTTGACGGTGGTGGCCATGGGCACTGCCACCATGGACACTACCACCTTGAGAATTATCACCATTTGTTCTCTCAGCGTGGTCACGGTCAACAAGTGCAGTCTCAGTATGCTCACTATGACCGTGAACACTGTCACCATGGGCACCTTAATCATGGGCACTATCACTGTGAGCACTATCACCATCGGCACTATCACTGTGATCACTGTCACCATAGACACTATCATGGTGAGCACAGTTAACATGAGCATTGTAACTGTGAGCACTGTCACAATGGGTAATGCAACCATGAGCCCAGTCACCGTGAGCACTGTCAGCATGGGTTGTCACCTTGTGCATGGTCAGCATGAGCACTGTCACCATGGGCACTATAACTATCTTTCAGTGCCACCATGTGCACTGTCACCTTGGACACTATCACCACGAGCACTGTCACCATGAGTACTGTCATCATGGGCAATGGCACAGCCACCATCTGCAATCTTACCATGGTCACTATCACTGTGAGCACTGTCACCAATGGAACTACCAACATGGGCACTGTCATCATGAGCACTTTCACCATACGAACTCTCACCATGGGCACTATGAACGTGAGAACGGTCACCATGGGCACTGTCACCATGAGCATTGTCATCATAGGCAATGTCACCGTGAGAACTATCACCATGCGCACTGTCCACAAGGGCACTATCACATTGAGTTGTATCACCATGTGTACTGTCATCTTGGGCACAGTCACCATGGGCACACTCACCAAGTACACTATCACTATGCTCACTATTACTCTGAACACTGTCACCATGGGCACCGTAACCATGGGCACTATCACCGGGAGCATTATCAGCATCGGCTCAACAGGCGTGATAACTGTCACCATGGGTCATATCACCGTGAGCACGGTTGCCATGGGCACTGTCACGATGTGCAATGCCCCATTGGTACTCTCACCATGGGAACTGCCACCATGAGCACTGTCACCATGAGAACTGTTACTATGAGAAATGTAACCATGGGCAATTTCTCGATGAGTACTCTCACCATGGGTATTTTCACCTTGGGCACTCTCAACGTAAACATTATTACCATGAGCACTTTCACTGTGAGCACTGTCACCATGGGCACTGTCACAATGCGGAGTGTCACCATGAGCCATGTCACCATGGGAAATGTCACCGTGAGAAGTGTCACCATAGGCAATGTCACCATGGGCAATGTCACCATGGGAAATGCCATTTTGAGCACTGTCACCATGGGTACTGCAACCATGAGTACTGTCACCATGAGTACTGTCACCATTGGCAGTATCACCAGGCGCACTGTCACCATGGGCACTATCACCATGACAACTCTCAGAGTGAGCACTGTCACTGGGGGCACTGCCATCGTGAGCAATTCCACCATGGGCAATGTCACCATGGGCACTAACGTTGTGAGCACTCTCAACATGAGCACGTCACCATGAGCCTTGTCACCATGGACAATGTCACTGTGAGAAGTTTCACCATAGGCAATGTCACCGTGGGCACTGTCACCATGGTCACTGCCACCACTGTCACTGTCATTTTGAGCACTGTCACCATGGGTACTGCAACCATGAGCACTGTCACCATGAGCACTGTCACCATTGCGAGTATCACCATGTGCACTGTCACCATGGGCACTATCACAATGAGAACTGTCATCTTGGGCACTGTCACTGTTGGCAAGGGCACCATGGCCACTTCCACCATGGGCAATGTCACCATGGGCACTATCACTGTGAGCACTGTCAACATGAGCACGTCACCATGGGCACTGTCAACATGGGTACTATCTCAAAGGGCAATGTCACCATGAGCATTGTCAGGATGGGCAATTTCACCATGAGCACTGTCACCAAAGGCACTAACGCCATGAGCAATGTCACTGTGGGCCGTGTCACCAGGGGCACTATCACCATGGTTAATGTTATCATTGGCACTTTCCCCGTGAGCACTGTCACCCTGGGCACTGTCATCATGGGCACGGTCACCGTGAGCACTATCTCCATGAGCACAGCCACTGTGAACACCATCACCATAATCACTGGCCTCATCGGTACTGTCACCATGAGCACTGCCACAATGAGCACTGTCAGCATGAGCACTTCCCCCATGAGCACTGTCACTATGAGAACTGCTACCATGGGTATATTCACCATGAGTACTGTCACCCTGTGTATTGTCACCATTTGCACTGTCACCATGAAGACTATAACCGTGAGCGCTATCACCATGAGATCTCTCACCATGGTCACTGTCACCATGGCACCTTGCACAATGGGGGCTGTCAACATGAGTGCTGTCACCATTGGCACTATCACTGTGAGCATTCTCACTGTGGTCAGTGTCACCATGGGCACTGTCACCATGAGCACTGTCACCATAGGCAATGTCACCGTGGTCAGTGTCACCATGAGCACTGTCAACATGGGCACTCATACAGTGGGCACTGTCACTGTGAGCACTGTCACCATGGGTACTGCCACCATGAGCAGTGTCTCTGTGAGTACTGTCAGCATGGGTTTTTACCGTGAGCACTGTCACCATGAGCCCTGTCACCATTTTTTAGTGACACCATGTGCACTACGACCATGCGCACTCTCACCATGGGCACTGTCACCGAGAAAACTGTCACCATAAGTACTGCCTTCATGGGCACTGTCACCAAGGGCACGGCCAACATGTGAACTGTAACCATTGTCAGTATCACTGTGAGAAGTGTCACCATGGGAATTACCAACATAAGCAGTGTCATCATGAGCACTTTCAGAACGGGAACTGTCACCATGGGCACTATCACCGTGAGGACTCTCACCATGGGAATTATCGCCATGGGCACTATCAGCATTAGAACTGTCACCGTGGTCACTGTCACGATGGAATTTGTTACGGTGAGCAGTGTCACGATAGGCAAAGTCATGGTTTGCACTGTCCCCTTGGGCCCTGTCACAGTGAGCACTATCACTTTGACGGTGGTGGCCATGGGCACTGCCACCATGGACACTACCACCTTGAGAATTATCACCATTTGTTCTCTCAGCGTGGTCACGGTCAACAAGTGCACTCTCACTATGCTCACTATGACCGTGAACACTGTCACCATGGGCACCTTAATCATGGGCACTCTCACGGTGAGCACTATCACCATCGGCACTATCACTGTGATCACTGTCACCATAGACACTATCATGGTGAGCACAGTTAACATGAGCATTGTAACTGTGAGCACTGTCACAATGGGTAATGCAACCATGAGCCCAGTCACCGTGAGCACTGTCAGCATGGGTTGTCACCTTGTGCACGGTCAGCATGAGCACTGTCACCATGGGCACTATAACTATCTTTCAGTGCCACCATGTGCACTGTCACCTTTGACACTATCACCACGAGCACTGTCACCATGAGTACTGTCATCATGGGCAATGGCACAGCCACCATCTGCAATCTTACCATGGTCACTATCACTGTGAGCACTGTCACCAATGGAACTACCAACATGGGCTCTGTCATCATGAGCACTTTCACCATACGAACTCTCACCATGGGCACTATGAACGTGAGAACGGTCACCATGGGCACTGTCACCATGAGCATTGTCATCATAGGCAATGTCACCGTGAGAACTATCACCATGCGCACTGTCCACAAGGGCACTATCACATTGAGTTGTATCACCATGTGTACTGTCATCTTGGGCACAGTCACCATGGGCACACTCACCAAGTACACTATCACTATGCTCACTATTACTCTGAACACTGTCACCATGGGCACCGTAACCATGGGCACTATCACCGGGAGCATTATCAGCATCGGCACAACAGGCGTGATAACTGTCACCATGGGTCATATCACCGTGAGCACGGTTGCCATGGGCACTGTCACGATGTGCAATGCCCCATTGGTACTCTCACCATGGGAACTGCCACCATGAGCACTGTCACCATGAGCACTGACACCACGATCACTGCCACCGAGGGCACTGCAACCATGAGCACTGTCACCATGAGAACTGTTACTATGTGAAATGTAACCATGGGCAATTTCTCGATGAGTACTCTCACCATGGGTATTTTCACCTTGGGCACTCTCAACGTAAACAGTATTACCATGAGCACTTTCACTGTGAGCACTGTCACCATGGGCACTGTCACAATGCGGAGTGTCACCATGAGCCATGTCACCATGGGAAATGTCACCGTGAGAAGTGTCACCATAGGCAATGTCACCATGGGCAATGTCACCATGGGAAATGCCATTTTGAGCACTGTCACCATGGGTACTGCAACCATGAGTACTGTCACCATGAGTACTGTCACCATTGGCAGTATCACCAGGCGCACTGTCACCATGGGCACTATCACCATGACAACTCTCAGAGTGAGCACTGTCACTGTGGGCACTGCCATCGTGAGCAATTCCACCATGGGCAATGTCACCATGGGCACTAACGCTGTGAGCACTCTCAACATGAGCACGTCACCATGAGCCCTGTCACCATGGACAATGTCACTGTGAGAAGTTTCACCATAGGCAATTTCACCGTGGGCACTGTCACCATGGTCACTGCCACCACTGTCACTGTCATTTTGAGCACTGTCACCATGGGTACTGCAACCATGAGCACTGTCACCATGAGCACTGTCACCATTGCGAGTATCACCATGTACACTGTCACCATGGGCACTATCACAATGAGAACTGTCAGCGTGGGCACTGTCACTGTTGGCAAGGGCACCATGGCCACTTCCACCATGGGCAATGTCACCATGGGCACTATCACTGTGAGCACTGTCAACATGAGCACGTCACCATGGGCACTGTCAACGTGGGTACTATCTCAAAGGGCAATGTCACCATGAGCATTGTCAGGATGGGCAATTTCACCATGGGCAGTGTCACCAAAGGCACTATCGCCATGAGCAATGTCACTGTGGGCCGTGTCACCAGGGGCACTATCACCATGGTTAATGTTATCATTGGCACTTTCCCCGTGAGCACTGTCACCCTGGGCACTGTCATCATGGGCACGGTCACCGTGAGCACTATCTCCATGAGCACAGCCACTGTGAACACCATCAACATAATCACGGGCCTCATCGGTACTGTCACCATGGGCACTGCCACAATGAGCACTGTCAGCATGGGCACTTCCCCCATGAGCACTGTCACTATGAGAACTGCTACCATGGGTATTTTCACCATGAGTACTGACACCCTGTGTATTGTCACCATTTGCACTGTCACCATGAAGACTATAACCGTGAGCGCTATCACCATGAGATCTCTCACCATGGTCACTGTCACCATGGCACCTTGCACAATGGGGGCTGTCAACATGAGTGCTGTCACCATTGGCACTATCACTGTGAGCATTCTCACTGTGGTCAGTGTCACCATGGGCACTGTCACCATGAGCACTGTCACCATAGGCAATGTCACCGTGGTCAGTGTCACCATGAGCACTGTCAACATGGGCACTCATACAGTGGGCACTGTCACTGTGAGCACTGTCACCATGGGTACTGCCACCATGAGCAGTGTCTCTGTGAGTACTGTCAGCATGGGTTTTTACCGTGAGCACTGTCACCATGAGCCCTGTCACCATTTTTAAGTGACACCATGTGCACTACCACCATGCGCACTCTCACCATGGGCACTGTCACTGAGAAAACTGTCACCATAAGTACTGTCTTCATGGGCACTGTCACCAAGGGCACGGCCAACATGTGAACTGTAACCATTGTCAGTATCACCGTGAGAAGTGTCACCATGGGAATTACCAACATAGGCACTGTCACCATGAGCACTTTCAGAACGGGAACTGTCACCATGGGCACTATCACCGTGAGGACTCTCACCATGGGAGTTATCGCCATGGGCACTATCAGCATTAGAACTGTCACCGTGGTCAATGTCACGATGGAATTTGTCACGGTGAACACTGTCACGATAGGCAAAGTCACGGTTTGCACTGTCCCCTTGGGCCCTGTCACAGTGAGCACTATCACTTTGACGGTGGTGGCCATGGGCACTGCCACCATGGACACTACCACCTTGAGAATTATCACCATTTGTTCTCTCAGCGTGGTCACGGTCAACAAGTGCACTCTCACTATGCTCACTATGACCGTGAACACTGTCACCATGGGCACCTTAATCATGGGCACTATCACCGTGAGCACTATCACCATCGGCACTATCACTGTGATCACTGTCACCATAGACACTATCATGGTGAGCACAGTTAACATGAGCATTGTAACTGTGAGCACTGTCACAATGGGTAATGCAACCATGAGCCCAGTCACCGTGAGCACTGTCAGCATGGGTTGTCACCTTGTGCACGGTCAGCATGAGCACTGTCACCAAGGGTCTATAACTATTTTTCAGTGCCGCCATGTGCACTGTCACCTTGGACACTATCACCACGAACACTGTCACCATGAGTACTGTCATCATGGGCAATGGCACAGCCACCATCTGCAATCTTACCATGGTCACTATCACTGTGAGCACTGTCACTAATGGAACTACCAACATGGGCACTGTCATCATGAGCACTTTCACCATACGAACTCTCACCATGGGCACTATGAACGTGAGAACGGTCACCATGGGCACTGTCACCATGAGCATTGTCATCATAGGCAATGTCACCGTGAGAACTATCACCATGCGCACTGTCCACAAGGGCACTATCACATTGAGTTGTATCACCATGTGTACTGTCATCTTGGGCACAGTCACCATGGGCACACTCACCAAGTACACTATCACTATGCTCACTATTACTCTGAACACTGTCACCATGGGCACCGTAACCCTGGGCACTATCACCGGGATCATTATCAGCATCGGCTCAACAGGCGTGATAACTGTCACCATGGGTCATATCACCGTGAGCACGGTTGCCATGGGCACTGTCACGATGTGCAATGCCCCATTGGTACTCTCACCATGGGAACTGCCACCATGAGCACTGTCACCATGAGCACTGACACCACGATCACTGCCACCGAGGGCACTGCAACCATGAGCACTGTCACCATGAGAACTGTTACTATGTGAAATGTAACCATGGGCAATTTCTCGATGAGTACTCTCACCATGGGTATTTTCACCTTGGGCACTCTCAACGTAAACAGTATTACCATGAGCACTTTCACTGTGAGCACTGTCACCATGGGCACTGTCACAATGCGGAGTGTCACCATGAGCCATGTCACCATGGGAAATGTCACCGTGAGAAGTGTCACCATAGGCAATGTCACCATGGGCAATGTCACCATGGGAAATGCCATTTTGAGCACTGTCACCATGGGTACTGCAACCATGAGTACTGTCACCATGAGTACTGTCACCATTGGCAGTATCACCAGGCGCACTGTCACCATGGGCACTATCACCATGACAACTCTCAGAGTGAGCACTGTCACTGTGGGCACTGCCATCGTGAGCAATTCCACCATGGGCAATGTCACCATGGGCACTAACGCTGTGAGCACTCTCAACATGAGCACGTCACCATGAGCCCTGTCACCATGGACAATGTCACTGTGAGAAGTTTCACCATAGGCAATGTCACCGTGGGCACTGTCACCATGGTCACTGCCACCACTGTCACTGTCATTTTGAGCACTGTCACCATGGGTACTGCAACCATGAGCACTGTCACCATGAGCACTGTCACCATTGCGAGTATCACCATGTACACTGTCACCATGGGCACTATCACAATGAGAACTGTCAGCGTGGGCACTGTCACTGTTGGCAAGGGCACCATGGCCACTTCCACCATGGGCAATGTCACCATGGGCACTATCACTGTGAGCACTGTCAACATGAGCACGTCACCATGGGCACTGTCAACGTGGGTACTATCTCAAAGGGCAATGTCACCATGAGCATTGTCAGGATGGGCAATTTCACCATGGGCACTGTCACCAAAGGCACTATCGCCATGAGCAATGTCACTGTGGGCCGTGTCACCAGGGGCACTATCACCATGGTTAATGTTATCATTGGCACTTTCCCCGTGAGCACTGTCACCCTGGGCACTGTCATCATGGGCACGGTCACCGTGAGCACTACCTCCATGAGCACAGCCACTGTGAACACCATCACCATAATCACTGGCCTCATCGGTACTGTCACCATGGGCACTGCCACAATGAGCACTGTCAGCATGGGCACTTCCCCCATGAGCACTGTCACTATGAGAACTGCTACCATGGGTATTTTCACCATGAGTACTGACACCCTGTGTATTGTCACCATTTGCACTGTCACCATGAAGACTATAACCGTGAGCGCTATCACCATGAGATCTCTCACCATGGTCACTGTCACCATGGCAACTTGCACAATGGGGGCTGTCAACATGAGTGCTGTCACCATTGGCACTATCACTGTGAGCATTCTCACTGTAGTCAGTGTCACCATGGGCACTGTCACCATGAGCACTGTCACCATAGGCAATGTCACCGTGGTCAGTGTCACCATGAGCACTGTCAACATGGGCACTCATACAGTGGGCACTGTCACTGTGAGCACTGTCACCATGGGTACTGCCACCATGAGCAGTGTCTCTGTGAGTACTGTCAGCATGGGTTTTTACCGTGAGCACTGTCACCATGAGCCCTGTCACCATTTTTTAGTGACACCAAGTGCACTACCACCATGCGCACTCTCACCATGGGCACTGTCACCGAGAAAACTGTCACCATAAGTACTGTCTTCATGGGCACTGTCACCAAGGGCACGGCCAACATGTGAACTGTAACCCTTGTCAGTATCACTGTGAGAAGTGTCACCATGGGAATTACCAACATAAGCAGTGTCATCATGAGCACTTTCAGAACGGGAACTGTCACCATGGGCACTATCACCGTGAGGACTCTCACCATGGGAATTATCGCCATGGACACTATCAGCATTAGAACTGTCACCGTGGTCACTGTCACGATGGAATTTGTTACGGTGAGCAGTGTCACGATAGGCAAAGTCACGGTTTGCACTGTCCCCTTGGGCCCTGTCACAGTGAGCACTATCACTTTGCCGGTGGTGGCCATGGGCACTGCCACCATGGACACTACCACCTTGAGAATTATCACCATTTGTTCTTTCAGCGTGGTCACGGTCAACAAGTGCAGTCTCAGTATACTCACTATGACCGTGAACACTGTCACCATGGGCACCTTAATCATGGGCACTATCACTGTGAGCACTATCACCATCGGCACTATCACTGTGATCACTGTCACCATAGACACTATCATGGTGAGCACAGTTAACATGAGCATTGTAACTGTGAGCACTGTCACAATGGGTAATGCAACCATGAGCCCAGTCACCGTGAGCACTGTCAGCATGGGTTGTCACCTTGTGCACGGTCAGCATGAGCACTGTCACCATGGGCACTATAACTATCTTTCAGTGCCACCATGTGCACTGTCACCTTGGACACTATCACCACGAGCACTGTCACCATGAGTACTGTCATCATGGGCAATGGCACAGCCACCATCTGCAATCTTACCATGGTCACTATCACTGTGAGCACTGTCACCAATGGAACTACCAACATGGGCACTGTCATCATGAGCACTTTCACCATACGAACTCTCACCATGGGCACTATGAACGTGAGAACGGTCACCATGGGCACTGTCACCATGAGCATTGTCATCATAGGCAATGTCACCGTGAGAACTATCACCATGCGCACTGTCCACAAGGGCACTATCACATTGAGTTGTATCACCATGTGTACTGTCATCTTGGGCACAGTCACCATGGGCACACTCACCAAGTACACTATCACTATGCTCACTATTACTCTGAACACTGTCACCATGGGCACCGTAACCATGGGCACTATCACCGGTAGCATTATCAGCATCGGCACAACAGGCGTGATAACTGTCACCATGGGTCATATCACCGTGAGCACGGTTGCCATGGGCACTGTCACGATGTGCAATGCCCCATTGGTACTCTCACCATGGGAACTGCCACCATGAGCACTGTCACCATGAGCACTGACACCACGATCACTGCCACCGAGGGCACTGCAACCATGAGCACTGTCACCATGAGAACTGTTACTATGTGAAATGTAACCATGGGCAATTTCTCGATGAGTACTCTCACCATGGGTATTTTCACCTTGGGCACTCTCAACGTAAACAGTATTACCATGAGCACTTTCACTGTGAGCACTGTCACCATGGGCACTGTCACAATGTGGAGTGTCACCATGAGCCATGTCACCATGGGAAATGTCACCGTGAGAAGTGTCACCATAGGCAATGTCACCATGGGCAATGTCACCATGGGAAATGCCATTTTGAGCACTGTCACCATGGGTACTGCAACCATGAGTACTGTCACCATGAGTACTGTCACCATTGGCAGTATCACCAGGCGCACTGTCACCATGGGCACTATCACCATGACAACTCTCAGAGTGAGCACTGTCACTGTGGGCACTGCCATCGTGAGCAATTCCACCATGGGCAATGTCACCATGGGCACTAACGCTGTGAGCACTCTCAACATGAGCACGTCACCATGAGCCCTGTCACCATGGACAATGTCACTGTGAGAAGTTTCACCATAGGCAATGTCACCGTGGGCACTGTCACCATGGTCACTGCCACCACTGTCACTGTCATTTTGAGCACTGTCACCATGGGTACTGCAACCATGAGCACTGTCACCATGAGCACTGTCACCATTGCGAGTATCACCATGTACACTGTCACCATGGGCACTATCACAATGAGAACTGTCAGCGTGGGCACTGTCACTGTTGGCAAGGGCACCATGGCCACTTCCACCATGGGCAATGTCACCATGGGCACTATCACTGTGAGCACTGTCAACATGAGCACGTCACCATGGGCACTGTCAACGTGGGTACTATCTCAAAGGGCAATGTCACCATGAGCATTGTCAGGATGGGCAATTTCACCATGGGCACTGTCACCAAAGGCACTATCGCCATGAGCAATGTCACTGTGGGCCGTGTCACCAGGGGCACTATCACCATGGTTAATGTTATCATTGGCACTTTCCCCGTGAGCACTGTCACCCTGGGCACTGTCATCATGGGCACGGTCACCGTGAGCACTACCTCCATGAGCACAGCCACTGTGAACACCATCACCATAATCACTGGCCTCATCGGTACTGTCACCATGGGCACTGCCACAATGAGCACTGTCAGCATGGGCACTTCCCCCATGAGCACTGTCACTATGAGAACTGCTACCATGGGTATTTTCACCATGAGTACTGACACCCTGTGTATTGTCACCATTTGCACTGTCACCATGAAGACTATAACCGTGAGCGCTATCACCATGAGATCTCTCACCATGGTCACTGTCACCATGGCAACTTGCACAATGGGGGCTGTCAACATGAGTGCTGTCACCATTGGCACTATCACTGTGAGCATTCTCACTGTAGTCAGTGTCACCATGGGCACTGTCACCATGAGCACTGTCACCATAGGCAATGTCACCGTGGTCAGTGTCACCATGAGCACTGTCAACATGGGCACTCATACAGTGGGCACTGTCACTGTGAGCACTGTCACCATGGGTACTGCCACCATGAGCAGTGTCTCTGTGAGTACTGTCAGCATGGGTTTTTACCGTGAGCACTGTCACCATGAGCCCTGTCACCATTTTTTAGTGACACCAAGTGCACTACCACCATGCGCACTCTCACCATGGGCACTGTCACCGAGAAAACTGTCACCATAAGTACTGTCTTCATGGGCACTGTCACCAAGGGCACGGCCAACATGTGAACTGTAACCCTTGTCAGTATCACTGTGAGAAGTGTCACCATGGGAATTACCAACATAAGCAGTGTCATCATGAGCACTTTCAGAACGGGAACTGTCACCATGGGCACTATCACCGTGAGGACTCTCACCATGGGAATTATCGCCATGGACACTATCAGCATTAGAACTGTCACCGTGGTCACTGTCACGATGGAATTTGTTACGGTGAGCAGTGTCACGATAGGCAAAGTCACGGTTTGCACTGTCCCCTTGGGCCCTGTCACAGTGAGCACTATCACTTTGCCGGTGGTGGCCATGGGCACTGCCACCATGGACACTACCACCTTGAGAATTATCACCATTTGTTCTTTCAGCGTGGTCACGGTCAACAAGTGCAGTCTCAGTATACTCACTATGACCGTGAACACTGTCACCATGGGCACCTTAATCATGGGCACTATCACTGTGAGCACTATCACCATCGGCACTATCACTGTGATCACTGTCACCATAGACACTATCATGGTGAGCACAGTTAACATGAGCATTGTAACTGTGAGCACTGTCACAATGGGTAATGCAACCATGAGCCCAGTCACCGTGAGCACTGTCAGCATGGGTTGTCACCTTGTGCACGGTCAGCATGAGCACTGTCACCATGGGCACTATAACTATCTTTCAGTGCCACCATGTGCACTGTCACCTTGGACACTATCACCACGAGCACTGTCACCATGAGTACTGTCATCATGGGCAATGGCACAGCCACCATCTGCAATCTTACCATGGTCACTATCACTGTGAGCACTGTCACCAATGGAACTACCAACATGGGCACTGTCATCATGAGCACTTTCACCATACGAACTCTCACCATGGGCACTATGAACGTGAGAACGGTCACCATGGGCACTGTCACCATGAGCATTGTCATCATAGGCAATGTCACCGTGAGAACTATCACCATGCGCACTGTCCACAAGGGCACTATCACATTGAGTTGTATCACCATGTGTACTGTCATCTTGGGCACAGTCACCATGGGCACACTCACCAAGTACACTATCACTATGCTCACTATTACTCTGAACACTGTCACCATGGGCACCGTAACCATGGGCACTATCACCGGTAGCATTATCAGCATCGGCACAACAGGCGTGATAACTGTCACCATGGGTCATATCACCGTGAGCACGGTTGCCATGGGCACTGTCACGATGTGCAATGCCCCATTGGTACTCTCACCATGGGAACTGCCACCATGAGCACTGTCACCATGAGCACTGACACCACGATCACTGCCACCGAGGGCACTGCAACCATGAGCACTGTCACCATGAGAACTGTTACTATGTGAAATGTAACCATGGGCAATTTCTCGATGAGTACTCTCACCATGGGTATTTTCACCTTGGGCACTCTCAACGTAAACAGTATTACCATGAGCACTTTCACTGTGAGCACTGTCACCATGGGCACTGTCACAATGTGGAGTGTCACCATGAGCCATGTCACCATGGGAAATGTCACCGTGAGAAGTGTCACCATAGGCAATGTCACCATGGGCAATGTCACCATGGGAAATGCCATTTTGAGCACTGTCACCATGGGTACTGCAACCATGAGTACTGTCACCATGAGTACTGTCACCATTGGCAGTATCACCAGGCGCACTGTCACCATGGGCACTATCACCATGACAACTCTCAGAGTGAGCACTGTCACTGTGGGCACTGCCATCGTGAGCAATTCCACCATGGGCAATGTCACCATGGGCACTAACGCTGTGAGCACTCTCAACATGAGCACGTCACCATGAGCCCTGTCACCATGGACAATGTCACTGTGAGAAGTTTCACCATAGGCAATGTCACCGTGGGCACTGTCACCATGGTCACTGCCACCACTGTCACTGTCATTTTGAGCACTGTCACCATGGGTACTGCAACCATGAGCACTGTCACCATGAGCACTGTCACCATTGCGAGTATCACCATGTACACTGTCACCATGGGCACTATCACAATGAGAACTGTCAGCGTGGGCACTGTCACTGTTGGCAAGGGCACCATGGCCACTTCCACCATGGGCAATGTCACCATGGGCACTATCACTGTGAGCACTGTCAACATGAGCACGTCACCATGGGCACTGTCAACGTGGGTACTATCTCAAAGGGCAATGTCACCATGAGCATTGTCAGGATGGGCAATTTCACCATGGGCACTGTCACCAAAGGCACTATCGCCATGAGCAATGTCACTGTGGGCCGTGTCACCAGGGGCACTATCACCATGGTTAATGTTATCATTGGCACTTTCCCCGTGAGCACTGTCACCCTGGGCACTGTCATCATGGGCACGGTCACCGTGAGCACTACCTCCATGAGCACAGCCACTGTGAACACCATCACCATAATCACTGGCCTCATCGGTACTGTCACCATGGGCACTGCCACAATGAGCACTGTCAGCATGGGCACTTCCCCCATGAGCACTGTCACTATGAGAACTGCTACCATGGGTATTTTCACCATGAGTACTGACACCCTGTGTATTGTCACCATTTGCACTGTCACCATGAAGACTATAACCGTGAGCGCTATCACCATGAGATCTCTCACCATGGTCACTGTCACCATGGCAACTTGCACAATGGGGGCTGTCAACATGAGTGCTGTCACCATTGGCACTATCACTGTGAGCATTCTCACTGTAGTCAGTGTCACCATGGGCACTGTCACCATGAGCACTGTCACCATAGGCAATGTCACCGTGGTCAGTGTCACCATGAGCACTGTCAACATGGGCACTCATACAGTGGGCACTGTCACTGTGAGCACTGTCACCATGGGTACTGCCACCATGAGCAGTGTCTCTGTGAGTACTGTCAGCATGGGTTTTTACCGTGAGCACTGTCACCATGAGCCCTGTCACCATTTTTTAGTGACACCATGTGCACTACCACCATGCGCACTCTCACCATGGGCACTGTCACCGAGAAAACTGTCACCATAAGTACTGTCTTCATGGGCACTGTCACCAAGGGCACGGCCAACATGTGAACTGTAACCCTTGTCAGTATCACTGTGAGAAGTGTCACCATGGGAATTACCAACATAAGCAGTGTCATCATGAGCACTTTCAGAACGGGAACTGTCACCATGGGCACTATCACCGTGAGGACTCTCACCATGGGAATTATCGCCATGGGCACTATCAGCATTAGAACTGTCACCGTGGTCACTGTCACGATGGAATTTGTTACGGTGAGCAGTGTCACGATAGGCAAAGTCACGGTTTGCACTGTCCCCTTGGGCCCTGTCACAGTGAGCACTATCACTTTGACGGTGGTGGCCATGGGCACTGCCACCATGGACACTACCACCTTGAGAATTATCACCATTTGTTCTCTCAGCGTGGTCACGGTCAACAAGTGCAGTCTCAGTATGCTCACTATGACCGTGAACACTGTCACCATGGGCACCTTAATCATGGGCACTATCACTGTGAGCACTATCACCATCGGCACTATCACTGTGATCACTGTCACCATAGACACTATCATGGTGAGCACAGTTAATATGAGCATTGTAACTGTGAGCACTGTCACAATGGGTAATGCAACCATGAGCCCAGTCACCGTGAGCACTGTCAGCATGGGTTGTCACCTTGTGCACGGTCAGCATGAGCACTGTCACCATGGGCACTATAACTATCTTTCAGTGCCACCATGTGCACTGTCACCTTGGACACTATCACCACGAGCACTGTCACCATGAGTACTGTCATCATGGGCAATGGCACAGCCACCATCTGCAATCTTACCATGGTCACTATCACTGTGAGCACTGTCACCAATGGAACTACCAACATGGGCACTGTCATCATGAGCACTTTCACCATACGAACTCTCACCATGGGCACTATGAACGTGAGAACGGTCACCATGGGCACTGTCACCATGAGCATTGTCATCATAGGCAATGTCACCGTGAGAACTATCACCATGCGCACTGTCCACAAGGGTACTATCACATTGAGTTGTATCACCATGTGTACTGTCATCTTGGGCACAGTCACCATGGGCACACTCACCAAGTACACTATCACTATGCTCACTATTACTCTGAACACTGTCACCATGGGCACCGTAACCATGGGCACTATCACCGGGAGCATTATCAGCATCGGCTCAACAGGCGTGATAACGGTCACCACGGGTCATATCACCGTGAGCACGGTTGCCATGGGCACTGTCACGATGTGCAATGCCCCATTGGTACTCTCAACATGGGAACTGCCACCATGAGCACTGTCACCATGAGAACTGTTACTATGAGAAATGTAACCATGGGCAATTTCTCGATGAGTACTCTCACCATGGGTATTTTCACCTTGGGCACTCTCAACGTAAACAGTATTACCATGAGCACTTTCACTGTGAGCACTGTCACCATGGGCACTGTCACAATGCGGAGTGTCACCATGAGCCATGTCACCAT
This sequence comes from Mesoplodon bidens, assembly GCF_964165515.1. NCBI lineage: Eukaryota > Metazoa > Chordata > Mammalia > Artiodactyla > Ziphiidae > Mesoplodon > Mesoplodon bidens. The sequence continues at coordinate 25,588,547 of NC_138170.1, read as the reverse complement.
GGGAAATGGCACCGTGAGAAGTGTCACCATAGGCAATGTCACCATGGGCAATGTCACCATGGGAAATGCCATTTTGAGCACTGTCACCATGGGTACTGCAACCATGAGTACTGTCACCATGAGTACTGTCACCATTGGCAGTATCACCAGGCGCACTGTCACCATGGGCACTATCACCATGACAACTCTCAGAGTGAGCACTGTCACTGTGGGCACTGCCATCGTGAGCAATTCCACCATGGGCAATGTCACCATGGGCACTAACGTTGTGAGCACTCTCAACATGAGCACGTCACCATGAGCCCTGTCACCATGGACAATGTCACTGTGAGAAGTTTCACCATAGGCAATGTCACCGTGGGCACTGTCACCATGGTCACTGCCACCACTGTCACTGTCATTTTGAGCACTGTCACCAGGGGAACTGCAACCATGAGCACTGTCACCATGAGCACTGTCACCATTGCGAGTATCACCATGTGCACTGTCACCATGGGCACTATCACAATGAGAACTGTCAGCTTGGGCACTGTCACTGTTGGCAAGGGCACCATGGCCACTTCCACCATGGGCAATGTCACCATGGGCACTATCACTGTGAGCACTGTCAACATGAGCACGTCACCATGGGCACTGTCAACATGGGTACTATCTCAAAGGGCAATGTCACCATGAGCATTGTCAGGATGGGCAATTTCACCATGGGCACTGTCACCAAAGGCACTATCGCCATGAGCAATGTCACTGTGGGCCGTGTCACCAGGGGCACTATCACCATGGTTAATGTTATCATTGGCACTTTCCCCGTGAGCACTGTCACCCTGGGCACTGTCATCATGGGCACGGTCACCGTGAGCACTATCTCCATGAGCACAGCCACTGTGAACACCATCACCATAATCACTGGCCTCATCGGTACTGTCACCATGGGCACTGCCACAATGAGCACTGTCAGCATGGGCACTTCCCCCATGAGCACTGTCACTATGAGAACTGCTACCATGGGGATTTTCACCATGAGTACTGTCACCCTGTGTATTGTCACCATTTGCACTGTCACCATGAAGACTATAACCGTGAGCGCTATCACCATGAGATCTCTCACCATGGTCACTGTCACCATGGCACCTTCCACAATGGGGGCTGTCAACATGAGTGCTGTCACCATTGGCACTATCACTGTGAGCATTCTCACTGTGGTCAGTGTCACCATTGGAACTGTCACCATGAGCACTGTCACCATAGGCAATGTAACCGTGGACAGTGTCACCATGAGCACTGTCAACATGGGCACTCATACAGTGGGCACTGTCACTGTGAGCACTGTCACCATGGGTACTGCCACCATGAGCAGTGTCTCTGTGAGTACTGTCAGCATGGGTTTTTACCGTGAGCACTGTCACCATGAGCCCTGTCACCATTTTTTAGTGACACCATGTGCACTACCACCATGCGCACTCTCACCATGGGCACTGTCACCGAGAAAACTGTCACCATAAGTACTGTCTTCATGGGCACTGTCACCAAGGGCACGGCCAATATGTGAACTGTAACCATTGTCAGTATCACTGTGAGAAGTGTCACCATGGGAATTACCAACATAAGCAGTGTCATCATGAGCACTTTCAGAACGGGAACTGTCACCATGGGCACTATCACCGTGAGGACTCTCACCATGGGAATTATCGCCATGGGCACTATCAGCATTAGAACTGTCACCGTGGTCACTGTCACGATGGAATTTGTCACGGTGAGCAGAGTCACGATAGGCAAAGTCACGGTTTGCACTGTCCCCTTGGGCCCTGTCACAGTGAGCACTATCACTTTGACGGTGGTGGCCATGGGCACTGCCACCATGGACACTACCACCTTGAGAATTATCACCATTTGTTCTCTCAGCGTGGTCACGGTCAACAAGTGCAGTCTCAGTATGCTCACTATGACCGTGAACACTGTCACCATGGGCACCTTAATCATGGGCACTATCACTGTGAGCACTATCACCATCGGCACTATCACTGTGATCACTGTCACCATAGACACTATCATGGTGAGCACAGTTAACATGAGCATTGTAACTGTGAGCACTGTCACAATGGGTAATGCAACCATGAGCCCAGTCACCGTGAGCACTGTCAGCATGGGTTGTCACCTTGTGCATGGTCAGCATGAGCACTGTCACCATGGGCACTATAACTATCTTTCAGTGCCACCATGTGCACTGTCACCTTGGACACTATCACCACGAGCACTGTCACCATGAGTACTGTCATCATGGGCAATGGCACAGCCACCATCTGCAATCTTACCATGGTCACTATCACTGTGAGCACTGTCACCAATGGAACTACCAACATGGGCACTGTCATCATGAGCACTTTCACCATACGAACTCTCACCATGGGCACTATGAACGTGAGAACGGTCACCATGGGCACTGTCACCATGAGCATTGTCATCATAGGCAATGTCACCGTGAGAACTATCACCATGCGCACTGTCCACAAGGGCACTATCACATTGAGTTGTATCACCATGTGTACTGTCATCTTGGGCACAGTCACCATGGGCACACTCACCAAGTACACTATCACTATGCTCACTATTACTCTGAACACTGTCACCATGGGCACCGTAACCATGGGCACTATCACCGGGAGCATTATCAGCATCGGCTCAACAGGCGTGATAACTGTCACCATGGGTCATATCACCGTGAGCACGGTTGCCATGGGCACTGTCACGATGTGCAATGCCCCATTGGTACTCTCACCATGGGAACTGCCACCATGAGCACTGTCACCATGAGAACTGTTACTATGAGAAATGTAACCATGGGCAATTTCTCGATGAGTACTCTCACCATGGGTATTTTCACCTTGGGCACTCTCAACGTAAACATTATTACCATGAGCACTTTCACTGTGAGCACTGTCACCATGGGCACTGTCACAATGCGGAGTGTCACCATGAGCCATGTCACCATGGGAAATGTCACCGTGAGAAGTGTCACCATAGGCAATGTCACCATGGGCAATGTCACCATGGGAAATGCCATTTTGAGCACTGTCACCATGGGTACTGCAACCATGAGTACTGTCACCATGAGTACTGTCACCATTGGCAGTATCACCAGGCGCACTGTCACCATGGGCACTATCACCATGACAACTCTCAGAGTGAGCACTGTCACTGGGGGCACTGCCATCGTGAGCAATTCCACCATGGGCAATGTCACCATGGGCACTAACGTTGTGAGCACTCTCAACATGAGCACGTCACCATGAGCCTTGTCACCATGGACAATGTCACTGTGAGAAGTTTCACCATAGGCAATGTCACCGTGGGCACTGTCACCATGGTCACTGCCACCACTGTCACTGTCATTTTGAGCACTGTCACCATGGGTACTGCAACCATGAGCACTGTCACCATGAGCACTGTCACCATTGCGAGTATCACCATGTGCACTGTCACCATGGGCACTATCACAATGAGAACTGTCATCTTGGGCACTGTCACTGTTGGCAAGGGCACCATGGCCACTTCCACCATGGGCAATGTCACCATGGGCACTATCACTGTGAGCACTGTCAACATGAGCACGTCACCATGGGCACTGTCAACATGGGTACTATCTCAAAGGGCAATGTCACCATGAGCATTGTCAGGATGGGCAATTTCACCATGAGCACTGTCACCAAAGGCACTAACGCCATGAGCAATGTCACTGTGGGCCGTGTCACCAGGGGCACTATCACCATGGTTAATGTTATCATTGGCACTTTCCCCGTGAGCACTGTCACCCTGGGCACTGTCATCATGGGCACGGTCACCGTGAGCACTATCTCCATGAGCACAGCCACTGTGAACACCATCACCATAATCACTGGCCTCATCGGTACTGTCACCATGAGCACTGCCACAATGAGCACTGTCAGCATGAGCACTTCCCCCATGAGCACTGTCACTATGAGAACTGCTACCATGGGTATATTCACCATGAGTACTGTCACCCTGTGTATTGTCACCATTTGCACTGTCACCATGAAGACTATAACCGTGAGCGCTATCACCATGAGATCTCTCACCATGGTCACTGTCACCATGGCACCTTGCACAATGGGGGCTGTCAACATGAGTGCTGTCACCATTGGCACTATCACTGTGAGCATTCTCACTGTGGTCAGTGTCACCATGGGCACTGTCACCATGAGCACTGTCACCATAGGCAATGTCACCGTGGTCAGTGTCACCATGAGCACTGTCAACATGGGCACTCATACAGTGGGCACTGTCACTGTGAGCACTGTCACCATGGGTACTGCCACCATGAGCAGTGTCTCTGTGAGTACTGTCAGCATGGGTTTTTACCGTGAGCACTGTCACCATGAGCCCTGTCACCATTTTTTAGTGACACCATGTGCACTACCACCATGCGCACTCTCACCATGGGCACTGTCACCGAGAAAACTGTCACCATAAGTACTGCCTTCATGGGCACTGTCACCAAGGGCACGGCCAACATGTGAACTGTAACCATTGTCAGTATCACTGTGAGAAGTGTCACCATGGGAATTACCAACATAAGCAGTGTCATCATGAGCACTTTCAGAACGGGAACTGTCACCATGGGCACTATCACCGTGAGGACTCTCACCATGGGAATTATCGCCATGGGCACTATCAGCATTAGAACTGTCACCGTGGTCACTGTCACGATGGAATTTGTTACGGTGAGCAGTGTCACGATAGGCAAAGTCATGGTTTGCACTGTCCCCTTGGGCCCTGTCACAGTGAGCACTATCACTTTGACGGTGGTGGCCATGGGCACTGCCACCATGGACACTACCACCTTGAGAATTATCACCATTTGTTCTCTCAGCGTGGTCACGGTCAACAAGTGCACTCTCACTATGCTCACTATGACCGTGAACACTGTCACCATGGGCACCTTAATCATGGGCACTCTCACGGTGAGCACTATCACCATCGGCACTATCACTGTGATCACTGTCACCATAGACACTATCATGGTGAGCACAGTTAACATGAGCATTGTAACTGTGAGCACTGTCACAATGGGTAATGCAACCATGAGCCCAGTCACCGTGAGCACTGTCAGCATGGGTTGTCACCTTGTGCACGGTCAGCATGAGCACTGTCACCATGGGCACTATAACTATCTTTCAGTGCCACCATGTGCACTGTCACCTTTGACACTATCACCACGAGCACTGTCACCATGAGTACTGTCATCATGGGCAATGGCACAGCCACCATCTGCAATCTTACCATGGTCACTATCACTGTGAGCACTGTCACCAATGGAACTACCAACATGGGCTCTGTCATCATGAGCACTTTCACCATACGAACTCTCACCATGGGCACTATGAACGTGAGAACGGTCACCATGGGCACTGTCACCATGAGCATTGTCATCATAGGCAATGTCACCGTGAGAACTATCACCATGCGCACTGTCCACAAGGGCACTATCACATTGAGTTGTATCACCATGTGTACTGTCATCTTGGGCACAGTCACCATGGGCACACTCACCAAGTACACTATCACTATGCTCACTATTACTCTGAACACTGTCACCATGGGCACCGTAACCATGGGCACTATCACCGGGAGCATTATCAGCATCGGCACAACAGGCGTGATAACTGTCACCATGGGTCATATCACCGTGAGCACGGTTGCCATGGGCACTGTCACGATGTGCAATGCCCCATTGGTACTCTCACCATGGGAACTGCCACCATGAGCACTGTCACCATGAGCACTGACACCACGATCACTGCCACCGAGGGCACTGCAACCATGAGCACTGTCACCATGAGAACTGTTACTATGTGAAATGTAACCATGGGCAATTTCTCGATGAGTACTCTCACCATGGGTATTTTCACCTTGGGCACTCTCAACGTAAACAGTATTACCATGAGCACTTTCACTGTGAGCACTGTCACCATGGGCACTGTCACAATGCGGAGTGTCACCATGAGCCATGTCACCATGGGAAATGTCACCGTGAGAAGTGTCACCATAGGCAATGTCACCATGGGCAATGTCACCATGGGAAATGCCATTTTGAGCACTGTCACCATGGGTACTGCAACCATGAGTACTGTCACCATGAGTACTGTCACCATTGGCAGTATCACCAGGCGCACTGTCACCATGGGCACTATCACCATGACAACTCTCAGAGTGAGCACTGTCACTGTGGGCACTGCCATCGTGAGCAATTCCACCATGGGCAATGTCACCATGGGCACTAACGCTGTGAGCACTCTCAACATGAGCACGTCACCATGAGCCCTGTCACCATGGACAATGTCACTGTGAGAAGTTTCACCATAGGCAATTTCACCGTGGGCACTGTCACCATGGTCACTGCCACCACTGTCACTGTCATTTTGAGCACTGTCACCATGGGTACTGCAACCATGAGCACTGTCACCATGAGCACTGTCACCATTGCGAGTATCACCATGTACACTGTCACCATGGGCACTATCACAATGAGAACTGTCAGCGTGGGCACTGTCACTGTTGGCAAGGGCACCATGGCCACTTCCACCATGGGCAATGTCACCATGGGCACTATCACTGTGAGCACTGTCAACATGAGCACGTCACCATGGGCACTGTCAACGTGGGTACTATCTCAAAGGGCAATGTCACCATGAGCATTGTCAGGATGGGCAATTTCACCATGGGCAGTGTCACCAAAGGCACTATCGCCATGAGCAATGTCACTGTGGGCCGTGTCACCAGGGGCACTATCACCATGGTTAATGTTATCATTGGCACTTTCCCCGTGAGCACTGTCACCCTGGGCACTGTCATCATGGGCACGGTCACCGTGAGCACTATCTCCATGAGCACAGCCACTGTGAACACCATCAACATAATCACGGGCCTCATCGGTACTGTCACCATGGGCACTGCCACAATGAGCACTGTCAGCATGGGCACTTCCCCCATGAGCACTGTCACTATGAGAACTGCTACCATGGGTATTTTCACCATGAGTACTGACACCCTGTGTATTGTCACCATTTGCACTGTCACCATGAAGACTATAACCGTGAGCGCTATCACCATGAGATCTCTCACCATGGTCACTGTCACCATGGCACCTTGCACAATGGGGGCTGTCAACATGAGTGCTGTCACCATTGGCACTATCACTGTGAGCATTCTCACTGTGGTCAGTGTCACCATGGGCACTGTCACCATGAGCACTGTCACCATAGGCAATGTCACCGTGGTCAGTGTCACCATGAGCACTGTCAACATGGGCACTCATACAGTGGGCACTGTCACTGTGAGCACTGTCACCATGGGTACTGCCACCATGAGCAGTGTCTCTGTGAGTACTGTCAGCATGGGTTTTTACCGTGAGCACTGTCACCATGAGCCCTGTCACCATTTTTAAGTGACACCATGTGCACTACCACCATGCGCACTCTCACCATGGGCACTGTCACTGAGAAAACTGTCACCATAAGTACTGTCTTCATGGGCACTGTCACCAAGGGCACGGCCAACATGTGAACTGTAACCATTGTCAGTATCACCGTGAGAAGTGTCACCATGGGAATTACCAACATAGGCACTGTCACCATGAGCACTTTCAGAACGGGAACTGTCACCATGGGCACTATCACCGTGAGGACTCTCACCATGGGAGTTATCGCCATGGGCACTATCAGCATTAGAACTGTCACCGTGGTCAATGTCACGATGGAATTTGTCACGGTGAACACTGTCACGATAGGCAAAGTCACGGTTTGCACTGTCCCCTTGGGCCCTGTCACAGTGAGCACTATCACTTTGACGGTGGTGGCCATGGGCACTGCCACCATGGACACTACCACCTTGAGAATTATCACCATTTGTTCTCTCAGCGTGGTCACGGTCAACAAGTGCACTCTCACTATGCTCACTATGACCGTGAACACTGTCACCATGGGCACCTTAATCATGGGCACTATCACCGTGAGCACTATCACCATCGGCACTATCACTGTGATCACTGTCACCATAGACACTATCATGGTGAGCACAGTTAACATGAGCATTGTAACTGTGAGCACTGTCACAATGGGTAATGCAACCATGAGCCCAGTCACCGTGAGCACTGTCAGCATGGGTTGTCACCTTGTGCACGGTCAGCATGAGCACTGTCACCAAGGGTCTATAACTATTTTTCAGTGCCGCCATGTGCACTGTCACCTTGGACACTATCACCACGAACACTGTCACCATGAGTACTGTCATCATGGGCAATGGCACAGCCACCATCTGCAATCTTACCATGGTCACTATCACTGTGAGCACTGTCACTAATGGAACTACCAACATGGGCACTGTCATCATGAGCACTTTCACCATACGAACTCTCACCATGGGCACTATGAACGTGAGAACGGTCACCATGGGCACTGTCACCATGAGCATTGTCATCATAGGCAATGTCACCGTGAGAACTATCACCATGCGCACTGTCCACAAGGGCACTATCACATTGAGTTGTATCACCATGTGTACTGTCATCTTGGGCACAGTCACCATGGGCACACTCACCAAGTACACTATCACTATGCTCACTATTACTCTGAACACTGTCACCATGGGCACCGTAACCCTGGGCACTATCACCGGGATCATTATCAGCATCGGCTCAACAGGCGTGATAACTGTCACCATGGGTCATATCACCGTGAGCACGGTTGCCATGGGCACTGTCACGATGTGCAATGCCCCATTGGTACTCTCACCATGGGAACTGCCACCATGAGCACTGTCACCATGAGCACTGACACCACGATCACTGCCACCGAGGGCACTGCAACCATGAGCACTGTCACCATGAGAACTGTTACTATGTGAAATGTAACCATGGGCAATTTCTCGATGAGTACTCTCACCATGGGTATTTTCACCTTGGGCACTCTCAACGTAAACAGTATTACCATGAGCACTTTCACTGTGAGCACTGTCACCATGGGCACTGTCACAATGCGGAGTGTCACCATGAGCCATGTCACCATGGGAAATGTCACCGTGAGAAGTGTCACCATAGGCAATGTCACCATGGGCAATGTCACCATGGGAAATGCCATTTTGAGCACTGTCACCATGGGTACTGCAACCATGAGTACTGTCACCATGAGTACTGTCACCATTGGCAGTATCACCAGGCGCACTGTCACCATGGGCACTATCACCATGACAACTCTCAGAGTGAGCACTGTCACTGTGGGCACTGCCATCGTGAGCAATTCCACCATGGGCAATGTCACCATGGGCACTAACGCTGTGAGCACTCTCAACATGAGCACGTCACCATGAGCCCTGTCACCATGGACAATGTCACTGTGAGAAGTTTCACCATAGGCAATGTCACCGTGGGCACTGTCACCATGGTCACTGCCACCACTGTCACTGTCATTTTGAGCACTGTCACCATGGGTACTGCAACCATGAGCACTGTCACCATGAGCACTGTCACCATTGCGAGTATCACCATGTACACTGTCACCATGGGCACTATCACAATGAGAACTGTCAGCGTGGGCACTGTCACTGTTGGCAAGGGCACCATGGCCACTTCCACCATGGGCAATGTCACCATGGGCACTATCACTGTGAGCACTGTCAACATGAGCACGTCACCATGGGCACTGTCAACGTGGGTACTATCTCAAAGGGCAATGTCACCATGAGCATTGTCAGGATGGGCAATTTCACCATGGGCACTGTCACCAAAGGCACTATCGCCATGAGCAATGTCACTGTGGGCCGTGTCACCAGGGGCACTATCACCATGGTTAATGTTATCATTGGCACTTTCCCCGTGAGCACTGTCACCCTGGGCACTGTCATCATGGGCACGGTCACCGTGAGCACTACCTCCATGAGCACAGCCACTGTGAACACCATCACCATAATCACTGGCCTCATCGGTACTGTCACCATGGGCACTGCCACAATGAGCACTGTCAGCATGGGCACTTCCCCCATGAGCACTGTCACTATGAGAACTGCTACCATGGGTATTTTCACCATGAGTACTGACACCCTGTGTATTGTCACCATTTGCACTGTCACCATGAAGACTATAACCGTGAGCGCTATCACCATGAGATCTCTCACCATGGTCACTGTCACCATGGCAACTTGCACAATGGGGGCTGTCAACATGAGTGATGTCACCATTGGCACTATCACTGTGAGCATTCTCACTGTAGTCAGTGTCACCATGGGCACGGTCACCATGAGCACTGTCACCATAGGCAATGTCACCGTGGTCAGTGTCACCATGAGCACTGTCAACATGGGCACTCATACAGTGGGCACTGTCACTGTGAGCACTGTCACCATGGGTACTGCCACCATGAGCAGTGTCTCTGTGAGTACTGTCAGCATGGGTTTTTACCGTGAGCACTGTCACCATGAGCCCTGTCACCATTTTTTAGTGACACCATGTGCACTACCACCATGCGCACTCTCACCATGGGCACTGTCACCGAGAAAACTGTCACCATAAGTACTGTCTTCATGGGCACTGTCACCAAGGGCACGGCCAACATGTGAACTGTAACCCTTGTCAGTATCACTGTGAGAAGTGTCACCATGGGAATTACCAACATAAGCAGTGTCATCATGAGCACTTTCAGAACGGGAACTGTCACCATGGGCACTATCACCGTGAGGACTCTCACCATGGGAATTATCGCCATGGACACTATCAGCATTAGAACTGTCACCGTGGTCACTGTCACGATGGAATTTGTTATGGTGAGCACTGTCACGATAGGCAAAGTCACGGTTTGCACTGTCCCCTTGGGCCCTGTCACAGTGAGCACTATCACTTTGACGGTGGTGGCCATGGGCACTGCCACCATGGAAACTACCACCTTGAGAATTATCACCATTTGTTCTCTCAGCGTGGTCACGGTCAACAAGTGCAGTCTCAGTATGCTCACTATGACCGTGAACACTGTCACCATGGGCACCTTAATCATGGGCACTATCACTGTGAGCACTATCACCATCGGCACTATCACTGTGATCACTGTCACCATAGACACTATCATGGTGAGCACAGTTAACATGAGCATTGTAACTGTGAGCACTGTCACAATGGGTAATGCAACCATGAGCCCAGTCACCGTGAGCACTGTCAGCATGGGTTGTCACCTTGTGCACGGTCAGCATGAGCACTGTCACCATGGGCACTATAACTATCTTTCAGTGCCACCATGTGCACTGTCACCTTGGACACTATCACCACGAGCACTGTCACCATGAGTACTGTCATCATGGGCAATGGCACAGCCACCATCTGCAATCTTACCATGGTCACTATCACTGTGAGCACTGTCACCAATGGAACTACCAACATGGGCACTGTCATCATGAGCACTTTCACCATACGAACTCTCACCATGGGCACTATGAACGTGAGAACGGTCACCATGGGCACTGTCACCATGAGCATTGTCATCATAGGCAATGTCACCGTGAGAACTATCACCATGCGCACTGTCCACAAGGGCACTATCACATTGAGTTGTATCACAATGTGTACTGTCATCTTGGTCACAGTCACCATGGGCACACTCACCAAGTACACTATCACTATGCTCACTATTACTCTGAACACTGTCACCATGGGCACCGTAACCATGGGCACTATCACCGGTAGCATTATCAGCATCGGCACAAAAGGCGTGATAACTGTCACCATGGGTCATATCACCGTGAGCACGGTTGCCATGGGCACTGTCACGATGTGCAATGCCCCGTTGGTACTCTCACCATGGGAACTGCCACCATGAGCACTGTCACCATGAGCACTGACACCACGATCACTGCCACCGAGGGCACTGCAACCATGAGCACTGTCACCATGAGAACTGTTACTATGTGAAATGTAACCATGGGCAATTTCTCGATGAGTACTCTCACCATGGGTATTTTCACCTTGGGCACTCTCAACGTAAACAGTATTACCATGAGCACTTTCACTGTGAGCACTGTCACCATGGGCACTGTCACAATGTGGAGTGTCACCATGAGCCATGTCACCATGGGAAATGTCACCGTGAAAAGTGTCACCATAGGCAATGTCACCATGGGCAATGTCACCATGGGAAATGCCATTTTGAGCACTGTCACCATGGGTACTGCAACCATGAGTACTGTCACCATGAGTACTGTCACCATTGGCAGTATCACCAGGCGCACTGTCACCATGGGCACTATCACCATGACAACTCTCAGAGTGAGCACTGTCACTGTGGGCACTGCCATCGTGAGCAATTCCACCATGGGCAATGTCACCATGGGCACTAACGCTGTGAGCACTCTCAACATGAGCACGTCACCATGAGCCCTGTCACCATGGACAATGTCACTGTGAGAAGTTTCACCATAGGCAATGTCACCGTGGGCACTGTCACCATGGTCACTGCCACCACTGTCACTGTCATTTTGAGCACTGTCACCATGGGTACTGCAACCATGAGCACTGTCACCATGAGCACTGTCACCATTGCGAGTATCACCATGTACACTGTCACCATGGGCACTATCACAATGAGAACTGTCAGCGTGGGCACTGTCACTGTTGGCAAGGGCACCATGGCCACTTCCACCATGGGCAATGTCACCATGGGCACTATCACTGTGAGCACTGTCAACATGAGCACGTCACCATGGGCACTGTCAACTTGGGTACTATCTCAAAGGGCAATGTCACCATGAGCATTGTCAGGATGGGCAATTTCACCATGGGCACTGTCACCAAAGGCACTATCGCCATGAGCAATGTCACTGTGGGCCGTGTCACCAGGGGCACTATCACCATGGTTAATGTTATCATTGGCACTTTCCCCGTGAGCACTGTCACCCTGGGCACTGTCATCATGGGCACGGTCACCGTGAGCACTACCTCCATGAGCACAGCCACTGTGAACACCATCACCATAATCACTGGCCTCATCGGTACTGTCACCATGGGCACTGCCACAATGAGCACTGTCAGCATGGGCACTTCCCCCATGAGCACTGTCACTATGAGAACTGCTACCATGGGTATTTTCACCATGAGTACTGACACCCTGTGTATTGTCACCATTTGCACTGTCACCATGAAGACTATAACCGTGAGCGCTATCACCATGAGATCTCTCACCATGGTCACTGTCACCATGGCAACTTGCACAATGGGGGCTGTCAACATGAGTGCTGTCACCATTGGCATTATCACTGTGAGCATTCTCACTGTAGTCAGTGTCACCATGGGCACAGTCACCATGAGCACTGTCACCATAGGCAATGTCACCGTGGTCAGTGTCACCATGAGCACTGTCAACATGGGCACTCATACAGTGGGCACTGTCACTGTGAGCACTGTCACCATGGGTACTGCCACCATGAGCAGTGTCTCTGTGAGTACTGTCAGCATGGGTTTTTACCGTGAGCACTGTCACCATGAGCCCTGTCACCATTTTCTAGTGACACCATGTGCACTACCACCATGCGCACTCTCACCATGGGCACTGTCACCGAGAAAACTGTCACCATAAGTACTGTCTTCATGGGCACTGTCACCAAGGGCACGGCCAATATGTGAACTGTAACCATTGTCAGTATCACTGTGAGAAGTGTCACAATGGGAATTACCAACATAAGCAGTGTCATCATGAGCACTTTCAGAACGGGAACTGTCACCATGGGCACTATCACCGTGAGGACTCTCACCATGGGAATTATCGCCATGGGCACTATCAGCATTAGAACTGTCACCGTGGTCACTGTCACGATGGAATTTGTCACGGTGAGCAGTGTCACGATAGGCAAAGTCACGGTTTGCACTGTCCCCTTGGGCCCTGTCACAGTGAGCACTATCACTTTGACGGTGGTGGCCATGGGCACTGCCACCATGGACACTACCACCTTGAGAATTATCACCATTTGTTCTCTCAGCGTGGTCACGTTCAACAAATGCAGTCTCAGTATGCTCACTATGACCGTGAACACTGTCACCATGGGCACCTTAATCATGGGCACTATCACCGTGAGCACTATCACCATCGGCACTATCACTGTGATCACTGTCACCATAGACACTATCATGGTGAGCACAGTTAACATGAGCATTGTAACTGTGAGCACTGTCACAATGGGTAATGCAACCATGAGCCCAGTCACCGTGAGCACTGTCAGCATGGGTTGTCACCTTGTGCACGGTCAGCATGAGCACTGTCACCATGGGCACTATAACTATCTTTCAGTGCCACCATGTGCACTGTCACCTTGGACACTATCACCACCAGCACTGTCACCATGAGTACTGTCATCATGGGCAATGGCACAGCCACCATCTGCAATCTTACCATGGTCACTATCACTGTGAGCACTGTCACCAATGGAACTACCAACATGGGCACTGTCATCATGAGCACTTTCACCATACGAACTCTCACCATGGGCACTATGAACGTGAGAACGGTCACCATGGGCACTGTCACCATGAGCATTGTCATCATAGGCAATGTCACCGTGAGAACTATCACCATGCGCACTGTCCACAAGGGCACTATCACATTGAGTTGTATCACCATGTGTACTGTCATCTTGGGCACAGTCACCATGGGCACACTCACCAAGTACACTATCACTATGCTCACTATTACTCTGAACACTGTCACCATGGGCACCGTAACCATGGGCACTATCACCGGGAGCATTATCAGCATCGGCTCAACAGGCGTGATAACTGTCACCATGGGTCATATCACCGTGAGCACGGTTGCCATGGGCACTGTCACGATGTGCAATGCCCCATTGGTACTCTCACCATGGGAACTGCCACCATGAGCACTGTCACCATGAGAACTGTTACTATGAGAAATGTAACCATGGGCAATTTCTCGATGAGTACTCTCACCATGGGTATTTTCACCTTGGGCACTCTCAACGTAAACATTATTAACATGAGCACTTTCACTGTGAGCACTGTCACCATGGGCACTGTCACAATGCGGAGTGTCACCATGAGCCATGTCACCATGGGAAATGTCACCGTGAGAAGTGTCACCATAGGCAATGTCACCATGGGCAATGTCACCATGGGAAATGCCATTTTGAGCACTGTCACCATGGGTACTGCAACCATGAGTACTGTCACCATGAGTACTGTCACCATTGGCAGTATCACCAGGCGCACTGTCACCATGGGCACTATCACCATGACAACTCTCAGAGTGAGCACTGTCACTGGGGGCACTGCCATCGTGAGCAATTCCACCATGGGCAATGTCACCATGGGCACTAACGTTGTGAGCACTCTCAACATGAGCACGTCACCATGAGCCTTGTCACCATGGACAATGTCACTGTGAGAAGTTTCACCATAGGCAATGTCACCGTGGGCACTGTCACCATGGTCACTGCCACCACTGTCACTGTCATTTTGAGCACTGTCACCATGGGTACTGCAACCATGAGCACTGTCACCATGAGCACTGTCACCATTGCGAGTATCACCATGTGCACTGTCACCATGGGCACTATCACAATGAGAACTGTCATCTTGGGCACTGTCACTGTTGGCAAGGGCACCATGGCCACTTCCACCATGGGCAATGTCACCATGGGCACTATCACTGTGAGCACTGTCAACATGAGCACGTCACCATGGGCACTGTCAACATGGGTACTATCTCAAAGGGCAATGTCACCATGAGCATTGTCAGGATGGGCAATTTCACCATGAGCACTGTCACCAAAGGCACTAACGCCATGAGCAATGTCACTGTGGGCCGTGTCACCAGGGGCACTATCACCATGGTTAATGTTATCATTGGCACTTTCCCCGTGAGCACTGTCACCCTGGGCACTGTCATCATGGGCACGGTCACCGTGAGCACTATCTCCATGAGCACAGCCACTGTGAACACCATCACCATAATCACTGGCCTCATCGGTACTGTCACCATGAGCACTGCCACAATGAGCACTGTCAGCATGAGCACTTCCCCCATGAGCACTGTCACTATGAGAACTGCTACCATGGGTATATTCACCATGAGTACTGTCACCCTGTGTATTGTCACCATTTGCACTGTCACCATGAAGACTATAACCGTGAGCGCTATCACCATGAGATCTCTCACCATGGTCACTGTCACCATGGCACCTTGCACAATGGGGGCTGTCAACATGAGTGCTGTCACCATTGGCACCATCACTGTGAGCATTCTCACTGTGGTCAGTGTCACCATGGGCACTGTCACCATGAGCACTGTCACCATAGGCAATGTCACCGTGGTCAGTGTCACCATGAGCACTGTCAACATGGGCACTCATACAGTGGGCACTGTCACTGTGAGCACTGTCACCATGGGTACTGCCACCATGAGCAGTGTCTCTGTGAGTACTGTCAGCATGGGTTTTTACCGTGAGCACTGTCACCATGAGCCCTGTCACCATTTTTTAGTGACACCATGTGCACTACCACCATGCGCACTCTCACCATGGGCACTGTCACCGAGAAAACTGTCACCATAAGTACTGTCTTCATGGGCACTGTCACCAAGGGCACGGCCAACATGTGAACTGTAACCATTGTCAGTATCACTGTGAGAAGTGTCACCATGGGAATTACCAACATAAGCAGTGTCATCATGAGCACTTTCAGAACGGGAACTCTCACCATGGGCACTATCACCGTGAGGACTCTCACCATGGGAATTATCGCCATGGGCACTATCAGCATTAGAACTGTCACCGTGGTCACTGTCACGATGGAATTTGTTACGGTGAGCAGTGTCACGATAGGCAAAGTCATGGTTTGCACTGTCCCCTTGGGCCCTGTCACAGTGAGCACTATCACTTTGACGGTGGTGGCCATGGGCACTGCCACCATGGACACTACCACCTTGAGAATTATCACCATTTGTTCTCTCAGCGTGGTCACGGTCAACAAGTGCACTCTCACTATGCTCACTATGACCGTGAACACTGTCACCATGGGCACCTTAATCATGGGCACTCTCACGGTGAGCACTATCACCATCGGCACTATCACTGTGATCACTGTCACCATAGACACTATCATGGTGAGCACAGTTAACATGAGCATTGTAACTGTGAGCACTGTCACAATGGGTAATGCAACCATGAGCCCAGTCACCGTGAGCACTGTCAGCATGGGTTGTCACCTTGTGCACGGTCAGCATGAGCACTGTCACCATGGGCACTATAACTATCTTTCAGTGCCACCATGTGCACTGTCACCTTTGACACTATCACCACGAGCACTGTCACCATGAGTACTGTCATCATGGGCAATGGCACAGCCACCATCTGCAATCTTACCATGGTCACTATCACTGTGAGCACTGTCACCAATGGAACTACCAACATGGGCACTGTCATCATGAGCACTTTCACCATACGAACTCTCACCATGGGCACTATGAACGTGAGAACGGTCACCATGGGCACTGTCACCATGAGCATTGTCATCATAGGCAATGTCACCGTGAGAACTATCACCATGCGCACTGTCCACAAGGGCACTATCACATTGAGTTGTATCACCATGTGTACTGTCATCTTGGGCACAGTCACCATGGGCACACTCACCAAGTACACTATCACTATGCTCACTATTACTCTGAACACTGTCACCATGGGCACCGTAACCATGGGCACTATCACCGGGAGCATTATCAGCATCGGCACAACAGGCGTGATAACTGTCACCATGGGTCATATCACCGTGAGCACGGTTGCCATGGGCACTGTCACGATGTGCAATGCCCCATTGGTACTCTCACCATGGGAACTGCCACCATGAGCACTGTCACCATGAGCACTGACACCACGATCACTGCCACCGAGGGCACTGCAACCATGAGCACTGTCACCATGAGAACTGTTACTATGTGAAATGTAACCATGGGCAATTTCTCGATGAGTACGCTCACCATGGGTATTTTCACCTTGGGCACTCTCAACGTAAACAGTATTACCATGAGCACTTTCACTGTGAGCACTGGCACCATGGGCACTGTCACAATGCGGAGTGTCACCATGAGCCATGTCACCATGGGAAATGTCACCGTGAGAAGTGTCACCATAGGCAATGTCACCATGGGCAATGTCACCATGGGAAATGCCATTTTGAGCACTGTCACCATGGGTACTGCAACCATGAGTACTGTCACCATGAGTACTGTCACCATTGGCAGTATCACCAGGCGCACTGTCACCATGGGCACTATCACCATGACAACTCTCAGAGTGAGCACTGTCACTGTGGGCACTGCCATCGTGAGCAATTCCACCATGGGCAATGTCACCATGGGCACTAACGCTGTGAGCACTCTCAACATGAGCACGTCACCATGAGCCCTGTCACCATGGACAATGTCACTGTGAGAAGTTTCACCATAGGCAATTTCACCGTGGGCACTGTCACCATGGTCACTGCCACCACTCTCACTGTCATTTTGAGCACTGTCACCATGGGTACTGCAACCATGAGCACTGTCACCATGAGCACTGTCACCATTGCGAGTATCACCATGTACACTGTCACCATGGGCACTATCACAATGAGAACTGTCAGCGTGGGCACTGTCACTGTTGGCAAGGGCACCATGGCCACTTCCACCATGGGCAATGTCACCATGGGCACTATCACTGTGAGCACTGTCAACATGAGCACGTCACCATGGGCACTGTCAACGTGGGTACTATCTCAAAGGGCAATGTCACCATGAGCATTGTCAGGATGGGCAATTTCACCATGGGCACTGTCACCAAAGGCACTATCGCCATGAGCAATGTCACTGTGGGCCGTGTCACCAGGGGCACTATCACCATGGTTAATGTTATCATTGGCACTTTCCCCGTGAGCACTGTCACCCTGGGCACTGTCATCATGGGCACGGTCACCGTGAGCACTATCTCCATGAGCACAGCCACTGTGAACACCATCAACATAATCACGGGCCTCATCGGTACTGTCACCATGGGCACTGCCACAATGAGCACTGTCAGCATGGGCACTTCCCCCATGAGCACTGTCACTATGAGAACTGCTACCATGGGTATTTTCACCATGAGTACTGACACCCTGTGTATTGTCACCATTTGCACTGTCACCATGAAGACTATAACCGTGAGCGCTATCACCATGAGATCTCTCACCATGGTCACTGTCACCATGGCACCTTGCACAATGGGGGCTGTCAACATGAGTGATGTCACCATTGGCACTATCACTGTGAGCATTCTCACTGTGGTCAATGTCACCATGGGCACGGTCACCATGAGCACTGTCACCATAGGCAATGTCACCGTGGTCAGTGTCACCATGAGCACTGTCAACATGGGCACTCATACAGTGGGCACTGTCACTGTGAGCACTGTCACCATGGGTACTGCCACCATGAGCAGTGTCTCTGTGAGTACTGTCAGCATGGGTTTTTACCGTGAGCACTGTCACCATGAGCCCTGTCACCATTTTTTAGTGACACCATGTGCACTACCACCATGCGCACTCTCACCATGGGCACTGTCACCGAGAAAACTGTCACCATAAGTACTGTCTTCATGGGCACTGTCACCAAGTGCACGGCCAACATGTGAACTGTAACCATTGTCAGTATCACCGTGAGAAGTGTCACCATGGGAATTACCAACATAGGCACTGTCATCATGAGCACTTTCAGAACGGGAACTGCCACCATGGGCACTATCACCGTGAGGACTCTCACCATGGGAATTATCGCCATGGGCACTATCAGCATTAGAACTGTCACCGTGGTCACTGTCACGATGGAATTTGTCACTGTGAGCACTGTCACGATAGGCAAAGTCACGGTTTGCACTGTCCCCTTGGGCCCTGTCACAGTGAGCACTATCACTTTGACGGTGGTGTCCATGGGCACTGCCACCATGGACACTACCAACTTGAGAATTATCACCATTTGCTCTCTCAGCGTGGTCACGGTCAACAAGTGCACTCTCACTATGCTCACTATGACCGTGAACACTGTCACCATGGGCACCTTAATCATGGGCACTATCACCGTGAGAACTAATACCATCGGCACTATCACTGTGATCACTGTCACCATAGACACTATCATGGTCAGCACAGTTAACATGAGCATTGTAACTGTGAGCACTGTTCACAATGGGTAATGCAACCATGATCCCAGTCACCGTGAGCACTGTCAGCATGGGTTGTCACCTTGTGCATGGTCAGCATGAGCACTGTCACCAAGGGACTATAACTATTTTTCAGTGCCACCATGTGCACTGTCACCTTGGACACTATCACCACGAGCACTGTCACCATGAGTACTGTCATCATGGGCAATGGCACAGCCACCATCTGCAATCTTACCATGGTCACTATCACTGTGAGCACTGTCACCAATGGAACTACCAACATGGGCACTGTCATCATGAGCACTTTCACCATACGAACTCTCACCTTGGGCACTATGAACGTGAGAACGGTCACCATGGGCACTGTCACCATGAGCATTGTCATCATAGGCAATGTCACCGTGAGAACTATCACCATGCGCACTGTCCAAAAGGGTACTATCACATTGAGTTGTATCACCATGTGTACTGTCATCTTGGGCACAGTCACCATGGGCACACTCACCAAGTACACTATCACTATGCTCACTATTACTCTGAACACTGTCACCATGGGCACCGTAACCATGGGCACTATCACCGGGAGCATTATCAGCATCTGCTCAACAGGCGTGATAACTGTCACCATGGGTCATATCACCGTGAGCACGGTTGCCATGGGCACTGTCACGATGTGCAATGCCCCATTGGTACTCTCAACATGGGAACTGCCACCATGAGCACTGTCACCATGAGAACTGTTACTATGAGAAATGTAACCATGGGCAATTTCTCGATGAGTACTCTCACCATGGGTATTTTCACCTTGGGCACTCTCAACGTAAACAGTATTACCATGAGCACTTTCACTGTGAGAACTGTCACCATGGGCACTGTCACAATGCGGAGTGTCACCATGAGCCATGTCACCATGGGAAATGGCACCGTGAGAAGTGTCACCATAGGCAATGTCACCATGGGCAATGTCACCATGGGAAATGCCATTTTGAGCACTGTCACCATGGGTACTGCAACCATGAGTACTGTCACCATGAGTACTGTCACCATTGGCAGTATCACCAGGCGCACTGTCACCATGGGCACTATCACCATGACAATTCTCAGAGTGAGCACTGTCACTGTGTGCACTGCCATCGTGAGCAATTCCACCATGGGCAATGTCACCATGGGCACTAACGTTGTGAGCACTCTCAACATGAGCACGTCACCATGAGCCCTGTCACCGTGGGCAATGTCACTGTGAGAAGTTTCACCATAGGCAATGTCACCGTGGGCACTGTCACCATGGTCACTGCCACCACTGTCACTGTCATTTTGAGCACTGTCACCATGGGTACTGCAACCATGAGCACTGTCACCATGAGCACTGTCACCATTGCGATTATCACCATGTGCACTGTCACCATGGGCATTATCGCCATGAGAACTGTCAGCGTGGGCACTGTCACTGTTGGCAAGGGCACCATGGCCACTTCCACCATGGGCAATGTCACCATGGGCACTATCACTGTGAGCACTGTCAACATGAGCACATCACCATGGGCACTGTCAACATGGGTACTATCTCAAAGGGCAATGTCACCATGAGCATTGTCAGGATGGGCAATTTCACCATGAGCACTGTCACCAAAGGCACTATCGCCATGAGCAATGTCACTGTGGGCCGTGTCACCAGGGGCACTATCACCATGGTTAATGTTATCATTGGCACTTTCCCCGTGAGCACTGTCACCCTGGGCACTGTCATCATGGGCACGGTCACCGTGAGCACTATCTCCATGAGCACAGCCACTGTGAACACCATCACCATAATCACTGGCCTCATCGGTACTGTCACCATGGGCACTGCCACAATGAGCACTGTCAGCATGGGCACTTCCCCCATGAGCACTGTCACTATGAGAACTGCTACCATGGGTATTTTCACCATGAGTACTGTCACCCTGTGTATTGTCACCATTTGCACTGTCACCATGAAGACTATAACCGTGAGCGCTATCACCATGAGATCTCTCACCATGGTCACTGTCACCATGGCACCTTGCACAATGGGGGCTGTCAACATGAGTGCTGTCACCATTGGCACTATCACTGTGAGCATTCTCACTGTGGTCAGTGTCACCATGGGCACTGTCACCATGAGCACTGTCACCATAGGCAATGTCACCGTGGTCAGTGTCACCATGAGCACTGTCAACATGGGCACTCATACAGTGGGCACTGTCACTGTGAGCACTGTCACCATGGGTACTGCCACCATGAGCAGTGTCTCTGTGAGTACTGTCAGCATGGGTTTTTACCGTGAGCACTGTCACCATGAGCCCTGTCACCATTTTTTAGTGACACCATGTGCACTACCACCATGCGCACTCTCACCATGGGCACTGTCACCGAGAAAACTGTCACCATAAGTACTGTCTTCATGGACACTGTCACCAAGGGCACGGCCAACATGTGAACTGTAACCCTTGTCAGTATCACTGTGAGAAGTGTCACCATGGGAATTACCAACATAAGCAGTGTCATCATGAGCACTTTCAGAACGGGAACTGTCACCATGGGCACTATCACCGTCAGGACTCTCACCATGGGAATTATCGCCATGGGCACTATCAGCATTAGAACTGTCACCGTGGTCACTGTCACGATGGAATTTGTTACGGTGAGCAGTGTCACGATAGGCAAAGTCACGGTTTGCACTGTCCCCTTGGGCCCTGTCACAGTGAGCACTATCACTTTGACGGTGGTGGCCATGGGCACTGCCACCATGGACACTACCACCTTAAGAATTATCACCATTTGTTCTCTCAGCGTGGTCACGGTCAACAAGTGCAGTCTCAGTATACTCACTATGACCGTGAACACTGTCACCATGGGCACCTTAATCATGGGCACTATCACTGTGAGCACTATCACCATCGGCACTATCACTGTGATCACTGTCACCATAGACACTATCATGGTGAGCACAGTTAACATGAGCATTGTAACTGTGAGCACTGTCACAATGGGTAATGCAACCATGAGCCCAGTCACCGTGAGCACTGTCAGCATGGGTTGTCACCTTGTGCACGGTCAGCATGAGCACTGTCACCATGGGCACTATAACTATCTTTCAGTGCCACCATGTGCACTGTCACCTTGGACACTATCACCACGAGCACTGTCACCATGAGTACTGTCATCATGGGCAATGGCACAGCCACCATCTGAAATCTTACCATGGTCACTATCACTGTGAGCACTGTCACCAATGGAACTACCAACATGGGCACTGTCATCATGAGCACTTTCACCATACGAACTCTCACCATGGGCACTATGAACGTGAGAACGGTCACCATGGGCACTGTCACCATGAGCATTGTCATCATAGGCAATGTCACCGTGAGAACTATCACCATGCGCACTGTCCACAAGGGCACTATCACATTGAGTTGTATCACCATGTGTACTGTCATCTTGGGCACAGTCACCATGGGCACACTCACCAAGTACACTATCACTATGCTCACTATTACTCTGAACACTGTCACCATGGGCACCGTAACCATGGGCACTATCACTGGTAGCATTATCAGCATCGGCACAACAGGCGTGATAACTGTCACCATGGGTCATATCACCGTGAGCACGGTTGCCATGGGCACTGTCACGATGTGCAATGCCCCATTGGTACTCTCACCATGGGAACTGCCACCATGAGCACTGTCACCATGAGCACTGACACCACGATCACTGCCACCGAGGGCACTGCAACCATGAGCACTGTCACCATGAGAACTGTTACTATGTGAAATGTAACCATGGGCAATTTCTCGATGAGTACTCTCACCATGGGTATTTTCACCTTGGGCACTCTCAACGTAAACAGTATTACCATGAGCACTTTCACTGTGAGCACTGTCACCATGGGCACTGTCACAATGTGGAGTGTCACCATGAGCCATGTCACCATGGGAAATGTCACCGTGAGAAGTGTCACCATAGGCAATGTCACCATGGGCAATGTCACCATGGGAAATGCCATTTTGAGCACTGTCACCATGGGTACTGCAACCATGAGTACTGTCACCATGAGTACTGTCACCATTGGCAGTATCACCAGGCGCACTGTCACCATGGGCACTATCACCATGACAACTCTCAGAGTGAGCACTGTCACTGTGGGCACTGCCATCGTGAGCAATTCCACCATGGGCAATGTCACCATGGGCACTAACGCTGTGAGCACTCTCAACATGAGCACGTCACCATGAGCCCTGTCACCATGGACAATGTCACTGTGAGAAGTTTCACCATAGGCAATGTCACCGTGGGCACTGTCACCATGGTCACTGCCACCACTGTCACTGTCATTTTGAGCACTGTCACCATGGGTACTGCAACCATGAGCACTGTCACCATGAGCACTGTCACCATTGCGAGTATCACCATGTACACTGTCACCATGGGCACTATCACAATGAGAACTGTCAGCGTGGGCACTGTCACTGTTGGCAAGGGCACCATGGCCACTTCCACCATGGGCAATGTCACCATGGGCACTATCACTGTGAGCACTGTCAACATGAGCACGTCACCATGGGCACTGTCAACGTGGGTACTATCTCAAAGGGCAATGTCACCATGAGCATTGTCAGGATGGGCAATTTTACCATGGGCACTGTCACCAAAGGCACTATCGCCATGAGCAATGTCACTGTGGGCCGTGTCACCAGGGGCACTATCACCATGGTTAATGTTATCATTGGCACTTTCCCCGTGAGCACTGTCACCCTGGGCACTGTCATCATGGGCACGGTCACCGTGAGCACTACCTCCATGAGCACAGCCACTGTGAACACCATCACCATAATCACTGGCCTCATCGGTACTGTCACCATGGGCACTGCCACAATGAGCACTGTCAGCATGGGCACTTCCCCCATGAGCACTGTCACTATGAGAACTGCTACCATGGGTATTTTCACCATGAGTACTGACACCCTGTGTATTGTCACCATTTGCACTGTCACCATGAAGACTATAACCGTGAGCGCTATCACCATGAGATCTCTCACCATGGTCACTGTCACCATGGCAACTTGCACAATGGGGGCTGTCAACATGAGTGCTGTCACCATTGGCACTATCACTGTGAGCATTCTCACTGTAGTCAGTGTCACCATGGGCACTGTCACCATGAGCACTGTCACCATAGGCAATGTCACCGTGGTCAGTGTCACCATGAGCACTGTCAACATGGGCACTCATACAGTGGGCACTGTCACTGTGAGCACTGTCACCATGGGTACTGCCACCATGAGCAGTGTCTCTGTGAGTACTGTCAGCATGGGTTTTTACCGTGAGCACTGTCACCATGAGCCCTGTCACCATTTTTTAGTGACACCAAGTGCACTACCACCATGCGCACTCTCACCATGGGCACTGTCACCGAGAAAACTGTCACCATAAGTACTGTCTTCATGGGCACTGTCACCAAGGGCACGGCCAACATGTGAACTGTAACCCTTGTCAGTATCACTGTGAGAAGTGTCACCATGGGAATTACCAACATAAGCAGTGTCATCATGAGCACTTTCAGAACGGGAACTGTCACCATGGGCACTATCACCGTGAGGACTCTCACCATGGGAATTATCGCCATGGACACTATCAGCATTAGAACTGTCACCGTGGTCACTGTCACGATGGAATTTGTTACGGTGAGCAGTGTCACGATAGGCAAAGTCACGGTTTGCACTGTCCCCTTGGGCCCTGTCACAGTGACCACTATCACTTTGCCGGTGGTGGCCATGGGCACTGCCACCATGGACACTACCACCTTGAGAATTATCACCATTTGTTCTTTCAGCGTGGTCACGGTCAACAAGTGCAGTCTCAGTATACTCACTATGACCGTGAACACTGTCACCATGGGCACCTTAATCATGGGCACTATCACTGTGAGCACTATCACCATCGGCACTATCACTGTGATCACTGTCACCATAGACACTATCATGGTGAGCACAGTTAACATGAGCATTGTAACTGTGAGCACTGTCACAATGGGTAATGCAACCATGAGCCCAGTCACCGTGAGCACTGTCAGCATGGGTTGTCACCTTGTGCACGGTCAGCATGAGCACTGTCACCATGGGCACTATAACTATCTTTCAGTGCCACCATGTGCACTGTCACCTTGGACACTATCACCACGAGCACTGTCACCATGAGTACTGTCATCATGGGCAATGGCACAGCCACCATCTGCAATCTTACCATGGTCACTATCACTGTGAGCACTGTCACCAATGGAACTACCAACATGGGCACTGTCATCATGAGCACTTTCACCATACGAACTCTCACCATGGGCACTATGAACGTGAGAACGGTCACCATGGGCACTGTCACCATGAGCATTGTCATCATAGGCAATGTCACCGTGAGAACTATCACCATGCGCACTGTCCACAAGGGCACTATCACATTGAGTTGTATCACCATGTGTACTGTCATCTTGGGCACAGTCACCATGGGCACACTCACCAAGTACACTATCACTATGCTCACTATTACTCTGAACACTGTCACCATGGGCACCGTAACCATGGGCACTATCACCGGTAGCATTATCAGCATCGGCACAACAGGCGTGATAACGGTCACCATGGGTCATATCACCGTGAGCACGGTTGCCATGGGCACTGTCACGATGTGCAATGCCCCATTGGTACTCTCACCATGGGAACTGCCACCATGAGCACTGTCACCATGAGCACTGACACCACGATCACTGCCACCGAGGGCACTGCCACCATGAGCACTGTCACCATGAGAACTGTTACTATGAGAAATGTAACCATGGGCAATTTCTCGATGAGTACTCTCACCATGGGTATTTTCACCTTGGGCACTCTCAACGTAAACAGTATTACCATGAGCACTTTCACTGTGAGCACTGTCACCATGGGCACTGTCACAATGCGGAGTGTCACCATGAGCCATGTCACCATGGGAAATGTCACCGTGAGAAGTGTCACCATAGGCAATGTCACCATGGGCAATGTCACCATGGGAAATGCCATTTTGAGCACTGTCACCATGGGTACTGCAACCATGAGTACTGTCACCATGAGTACTGTCACCATTGGCAGTATCACCAGGCGCACTGTCACCATGGGCACTATCACCATGACAACTCTCAGAGTGAGCACTGTCACTGTGGGCACTGCCATCGTGAGCAATTCCACCATGGGCAATGTCACCATGGGCACTAACGCTGTGAGCACTCTCAACATGAGCACGTCACCATGAGCCCTGTCACCATGGACAATGTCACTGTGAGAAGTTTCACCATAGGCAATGTCACCGTGGGCACTGTCACCATGGTCACTGCCACCACTGTCACTGTCATTTTGAGCACTGTCACCATGGGTACTGCAACCATGAGCACTGTCACCATGAGCACTGTCACCATTGCGAGTATCACCATGTACACTGTCACCATGGGCACTATCACAATGAGAACTGTCAGCGTGGGCACTGTCACTGTTGGCAAGGGCACCATGGCCACTTCCACCATGGGCAATGTCACCATGGGCACTATCACTGTGAGCACTGTCAACATGAGCACGTCACCATGGGCACTGTCAACGTGGGTACTATCTCAAAGGGCAATGTCACCATGAGCATTGTCAGGATGGGCAATTTCACCATGGGCACTGTCACCAAAGGCACTATCGCCATGAGCAATGTCACTGTGGGCCGTGTCACCAGGGGCACTATCACCATGGTTAATGTTATCATTGGCACTTTCCCCGTGAGCACTGTCACCCTGGGCACTGTCATCATGGGCACGGTCACCGTGAGCACTACCTCCATGAGCACAGCCACTGTGAACACCATCACCATAATCACTGGCCTCATCGGTACTGTCACCATGGGCACTGCCACAATGAGCACTGTCAGCATGGGCACTTCCCCCATGAGCACTGTCACTATGAGAACTGCTACCATGGGTATTTTCACCATGAGTACTGACACCCTGTGTATTGTCACCATTTGCACTGTCACCATGAAGACTATAACCGTGAGCGCTATCACCATGAGATCTCTCACCATGGTCACTGTCACCATGGCAACTTGCACAATGGGGGCTGTCAACATGAGTGCTGTCACCATTGGCACTATCACTGTGAGCATTCTCACTGTAGTCAGTGTCACCATGGGCACTGTCACCATGAGCACTGTCACCATAGGCAATGTCACCGTGGTCAGTGTCACCATGAGCACTGTCAACATGGGCACTCATACAGTGGGCACTGTCACTGTGAGCACTGTCACCATGGGTACTGCCACCATGAGCAGTGTCTCTGTGAGTACTGTCAGCATGGGTTTTTACCGTGAGCACTGTCACCATGAGCCCTGTCACCATTTTTTAGTGACACCATGTGCACTACCACCATGCGCACTCTCACCATGGGCACTGTCACCGAGAAAACTGTCACCATAAGTACTGTCTTCATGGGCACTGTCACCAAGGGCACGGCCAACATGTGAACTGTAACCCTTGTCAGTATCACTGTGAGAAGTGTCACCATGGGAATTACCAACATAAGCAGTGTCATCATGAGCACTTTCAGAACGGGAACTCTCACCATGGGCACTATCACCGTGAGGACTCTCACCATGGGAATTATCGCCATGGGCACTATCAGCATTAGAACTGTCACCGTGGTCACTGTCACGATGGAATTTGTCACGGTGAGCAGTGTCACGATAGGCAAAGTCACGGTTTGCACTGTCCCCTTGGGCCCTGTCACAGTGAGCACTATCACTTTGACGGTGGTGGCCATGGGCACTGCCACCATGGACACTACCACCTTGAGAATTATCACCATTTGTTCTCTCAGCGTGGTCACGGTCAACAAGTGCAGTCTCAGTATGCTCACTATGACCGTGAACACTGTCACCATGGGCACCTTAATCATGGGCACTATCACTGTGAGCACTATCACCATCGGCACTATCACTGTGATCACTGTCACCATAGACACTATCATGGTGAGCACAGTTAACATGAGCATTGTAACTGTGAGCACTGTCACAATGGGTAATGCAACCATGAGCCCAGTCACCGTGAGCACTGTCAGCATGGGTTGTCACCTTGTGCACGGTCAGCATGAGCACTGTCACCATGGGCACTATAACTATCTTTCAGTGCCACCATGTGCACTGTCACCTTGGACACTATCACCACGAGCACTGTCACCATGAGTACTGTCATCATGGGCAATGGCACAGCCACCATCTGCAATCTTACCATGGTCACTATCACTGTGAGCACTGTCACCAATGGAACTACCAACATGGGCACTGTCATCATGAGCACTTTCACCATACGAACTCTCACCATGGGCACTATGAACGTGAGAACGGTCACCATGGGCACTGTCACCATGAGCATTGTCATCATAGGCAATGTCACCGTGAGAACTATCACCATGCGCACTGTCCACAAGGGTACTATCACATTGAGTTGTATCACCATGTGTACTGTCATCTTGGGCACAGTCACCATGGGCACACTCACCAAGTACACTATCACTATGCTCACTATTACTCTGAACACTGTCACCATGGGCACCGTAACCATGGGCACTATCACCGGGAGCATTATCAGCATCGGCTCAACAGGCGTGATAACGGTCACCACGGGTCATATCACCGTGAGCACGGTTGCCATGGGCACTGTCACGATGTGCAATGCCCCATTGGTACTCTCAACATGGGAACTGCCACCATGAGCACTGTCACCATGAGAACTGTTACTATGAGAAATGTAACCATGGGCAATTTCTCGATGAGTACTCTCACCATGGGTATTTTCACCTTGGGCACTCTCAACGTAAACAGTATTACCATGAGCACTTTCACTGTGAGCACTGTCACCATGGGCACTGTCACAATGCGGAGTGTCACCATGAGCCATGTCACCATGGGAAATGGCACCGTGAGAAGTGTCACCATAGGCAATGTCACCATGGGCAATGTCACCATGGGAAATGCCATTTTGAGCACTGTCACCATGGGTACTGCAACCATGAGTACTGTCACCATGAGTACTGTCACCATTGGCAGTATCACCAGGCGCACTGTCACCATGGGCACTATCACCATGACAACTCTCAGAGTGAGCACTGTCACTGTGGGCACTGCCATCGTGAGCAATTCCACCATGGGCAATGTCACCATGGGCACTAACGTTGTGAGCACTCTCAACATGAGCACGTCACCATGAGCCCTGTCACCATGGACAATGTCACTGTGAGAAGTTTCACCATAGGCAATGTCACCGTGGGCACTGTCACCATGGTCACTGCCACCACTGTCACTGTCATTTTGAGCACTGTCACCAGGGGAACTGCAACCATGAGCACTGTCACCATGAGCACTGTCACCATTGCGAGTATCACCATGTGCACTGTCACCATGGGCACTATCACAATGAGAACTGTCATCTTGGGCACTGTCACTGTTGGCAAGGGCACCATGGCCACTTCCACCATGGGCAATGTCACCATGGGCACTATCACTGTGAGCACTGTCAACATGAGCACGTCACCATGGGCACTGTCAACATGGGTACTATCTCAAAGGGCAATGTCACCATGAGCATTGTCAGGATGGGCAATTTCACCATGGGCACTGTCACCAAAGGCACTATCGCCATGAGCAATGTCACTGTGGGCCGTGTCACCAGGGGCACTATCACCATGGTTAATGTTATCATTGGCACTTTCCCCGTGAGCACTGTCACCCTGGGCACTGTCATCATGGGCACGGTCACCGTGAGCACTATGTCCATGAGCACAGCCACTGTGAACACCATCACCATAATCACTGGCCTCATCGGTACTGTCACCATGGGCACTGCCACAATGAGCACTGTCAGCATGGGCACTTCCCCCATGAGCACTGTCACTATGAGAACTGCTACCATGGGGATTTTCACCATGAGTACTGTCACCCTGTGTATTGTCACCATTTGCACTGTCACCATGAAGACTATAACCGTGAGCGCTATCACCATGAGATCTCTCACCATGGTCACTGTCACCATGGCACCTTCCACAATGGGGGCTGTCAACATGAGTGCTGTCACCATTGGCACTATCACTGTGAGCATTCTCACTGTGGTCAGTGTCACCATTGGAACTGTCACCATGAGCACTGTCACCATAGGCAATGTAACCGTGGACAGTGTCACCATGAGCACTGTCAACATGGGCACTCATACAGTGGGCACTGTCACTGTGAGCACTGTCACCATGGGTACTGCCACCATGAGCAGTGTCTCTGTGAGTACTGTCAGCATGGGTTTTTACCGTGAGCACTGTCACCATGAGCCCTGTCACCATTTTTTAGTGACACCATGTGCACTACCACCATGCGCACTCTCACCATGGGCACTGTCACCGAGAAAACTGTCACCATAAGTACTGTCTTCATGGGCACTGTCACCAAGGGCACGGCCAATATGTGAACTGTAACCATTGTCAGTATCACTGTGAGAAGTGTCACCATGGGAATTACCAACATAAGCAGTGTCATCATGAGCACTTTCAGAACGGGAACTGTCACCATGGGCACTATCACCGTGAGGACTCTCACCATGGGAATTATCGCCATGGGCACTATCAGCATTAGAACTGTCACCGTGGTCACTGTCACGATGGAATTTGTCACGGTGAGCAGAGTCACGATAGGCAAAGTCACGGTTTGCACTGTCCCCTTGGGCCCTGTCACAGTGAGCACTATCACTTTGACGGTGGTGGCCATGGGCACTGCCACCATGGACACTACCACCTTGAGAATTATCACCATTTGTTCTCTCAGCGTGGTCACGGTCAACAAGTGCAGTCTCAGTATGCTCACTATGACCGTGAACACTGTCACCATGGGCACCTTAATCATGGGCACTATCACTGTGAGCACTATCACCATCGGCACTATCACTGTGATCACTGTCACCATAGACACTATCATGGTGAGCACAGTTAACATGAGCATTGTAACTGTGAGCACTGTCACAATGGGTAATGCAACCATGAGCCCAGTCACCGTGAGCACTGTCAGCATGGGTTGTCACCTTGTGCATGGTCAGCATGAGCACTGTCACCATGGGCACTATAACTATCTTTCAGTGCCACCATGTGCACTGTCACCTTGGACACTATCACCACGAGCACTGTCACCATGAGTACTGTCATCATGGGCAATGGCACAGCCACCATCTGCAATCTTACCATGGTCACTATCACTGTGAGCACTGTCACCAATGGAACTACCAACATGGGCACTGTCATCATGAGCACTTTCACCATACGAACTCTCACCATGGGCACTATGAACGTGAGAACGGTCACCATGGGCACTGTCACCATGAGCATTGTCATCATAGGCAATGTCACCGTGAGAACTATCACCATGCGCACTGTCCACAAGGGCACTATCACATTGAGTTGTATCACCATGTGTACTGTCATCTTGGGCACAGTCACCATGGGCACACTCACCAAGTACACTATCACTATGCTCACTATTACTCTGAACACTGTCACCATGGGCACCGTAACCATGGGCACTATCACCGGGAGCATTATCAGCATCGGCTCAACAGGCGTGATAACTGTCACCATGGGTCATATCACCGTGAGCACGGTTGCCATGGGCACTGTCACGATGTGCAATGCCCCATTGGTACTCTCACCATGGGAACTGCCACCATGAGCACTGTCACCATGAGAACTGTTACTATGAGAAATGTAACCATGGGCAATTTCTCGATGAGTACTCTCACCATGGGTATTTTCACCTTGGGCACTCTCAACGTAAACATTATTACCATGAGCACTTTCACTGTGAGCACTGTCACCATGGGCACTGTCACAATGCGGAGTGTCACCATGAGCCATGTCACCATGGGAAATGTCACCGTGAGAAGTGTCACCATAGGCAATGTCACCATGGGCAATGTCACCATGGGAAATGCCATTTTGAGCACTGTCACCATGGGTACTGCAACCATGAGTACTGTCACCATGAGTACTGTCACCATTGGCAGTATCACCAGGCGCACTGTCACCATGGGCACTATCACCATGACAACTCTCAGAGTGAGCACTGTCACTGGGGGCACTGCCATCGTGAGCAATTCCACCATGGGCAATGTCACCATGGGCACTAACGTTGTGAGCACTCTCAACATGAGCACGTCACCATGAGCCTTGTCACCATGGACAATGTCACTGTGAGAAGTTTCACCATAGGCAATGTCACCGTGGGCACTGTCACCATGGTCACTGCCACCACTGTCACTGTCATTTTGAGCACTGTCACCATGGGTACTGCAACCATGAGCACTGTCACCATGAGCACTGTCACCATTGCGAGTATCACCATGTGCACTGTCACCATGGGCACTATCACAATGAGAACTGTCATCTTGGGCACTGTCACTGTTGGCAAGGGCACCATGGCCACTTCCACCATGGGCAATGTCACCATGGGCACTATCACTGTGAGCACTGTCAACATGAGCACGTCACCATGGGCACTGTCAACATGGGTACTATCTAAAAGGGCAATGTCACCATGAGCATTGTCAGGATGGGCAATTTCACCATGAGCACTGTCACCAAAGGCACTAACGCCATGAGCAATGTCACTGTGGGCCGTGTCACCAGGGGCACTATCACCATGGTTAATGTTATCATTGGCACTTTCCCCGTGAGCACTGTCACCCTGGGCACTGTCATCATGGGCACGGTCACCGTGAGCACTATCTCCATGAGCACAGCCACTGTGAACACCATCACCATAATCACTGGCCTCATCGGTACTGTCACCATGAGCACTGCCACAATGAGCACTGTCAGCATGAGCACTTCCCCTATGAGCACTGTCACTATGAGAACTGCTACCATGGGTATATTCACCATGAGTACTGTCACCCTGTGTATTGTCACCATTTGCACTGTCACCATGAAGACTATAACCGTGAGCGCTATCACCATGAGATATCTCACCATGGTCACTATCACCATGGCACCTTGCACAATGGGGGCTGTCAACATGAGTGCTGTCACCATTGGCACTATCACTGTGAGCATTCTCACTGTGGTCAGTGTCACCATGGGCACTGTCACCATGAGCACTGTCACCATAGGCAATGTCACCGTGGTCAGTGTCACCATGAGCACTGTCAACATGGGCACTCATACAGTGGGCACTGTCACTGTGAGCACTGTCACCATGGGTACTGCCACCATGAGCAGTGTCTCTGTGAGTACTGTCAGCATGGGTTTTTACCGTGAGCACTGTCACCATGAGCCCTGTCACCATTTTTTAGTGACACCATGTGCACTACGACCATGCGCACTCTCACCATGGGCACTGTCACCGAGAAAACTGTCACCATAAGTACTGCCTTCATGGGCACTGTCACCAAGGGCACGGCCAACATGTGAACTGTAACCATTGTCAGTATCACTGTGAGAAGTGTCACCATGGGAATTACCAACATAAGCAGTGTCATCATGAGCACTTTCAGAACGGGAACTGTCACCATGGGCACTATCACCGTGAGGACTCTCACCATGGGAATTATCGCCATGGGCACTATCAGCATTAGAACTGTCACCGTGGTCACTGTCACGATGGAATTTGTTACGGTGAGCAGTGTCACGATAGGCAAAGTCATGGTTTGCACTGTCCCCTTGGGCCCTGTCACAGTGAGCACTATCACTTTGACGGTGGTGGCCATGGGCACTGCCACCATGGACACTACCACCTTGAGAATTATCACCATTTGTTCTCTCAGCGTGGTCACGGTCAACAAGTGCACTCTCACTATGCTCACTATGACCGTGAACACTGTCACCATGGGCACCTTAATCATGGGCACTCTCACGGTGAGCACTATCACCATCGGCACTATCACTGTGATCACTGTCACCATAGACACTATCATGGTGAGCACAGTTAACATGAGCATTGTAACTGTGAGCACTGTCACAATGGGTAATGCAACCATGAGCCCAGTCACCGTGAGCACTGTCAGCATGGGTTGTCACCTTGTGCACGGTCAGCATGAGCACTGTCACCATGGGCACTATAACTATCTTTCAGTGCCACCATGTGCACTGTCACCTTTGACACTATCACCACGAGCACTGTCACCATTAGTACTGTCATCATGGGCAATGGCACAGCCACCATCTGCAATCTTACCATGGTCACTATCACTGTGAGCACTGTCACCAATGGAACTACCAACATGGGCACTGTCATCATGAGCACTTTCACCATACGAACTCTCACCATGGGCACTATGAACGTGAGAACGGTCACCATGGGCACTGTCACCATGAGCATTGTCATCATAGGCAATGTCACCGTGAGAACTATCACCATGCGCACTGTCCACAAGGGCACTATCACATTGAGTTGTATCACCATGTGTACTGTCATCTTGGGCACAGTCACCATGGGCACACTCACCAAGTACACTATCACTATGCTCACTATTACTCTGAACACTGTCACCATGGGCACCGTAACCATGGGCACTATCACCGGGAGCATTATCAGCATCGGCACAACAGGCGTGATAACTGTCACCATGGGTCATATCACCGTGAGCACGGTTGCCATGGGCACTGTCACGATGTGCAATGCCCCATTGGTACTCTCACCATGGGAACTGCCACCATGAGCACTGTCACCATGAGCACTGACACCACGATCACTGCCACCGAGGGCACTGCAACCATGAGCACTGTCACCATGAGAACTGTTACTATGTGAAATGTAACCATGGGCAATTTCTCCATGAGTACTCTCACCATGGGTATTTTCACCTTGGGCACTCTCAACGTAAACAGTATTACCATGAGCACTTTCACTGTGAGCACTGTCACCATGGGCACTGTCACAATGCGGAGTGTCACCATGAGCCATGTCACCATGGGAAATGTCACCGTGAGAAGTGTCACCATAGGCAATGTCACCATGGGCAATGTCACCATGGGAAATGCCATTTTGAGCACTGTCACCATGGGTACTGCAACCATGAGTACTGTCACCATGAGTACTGTCACCATTGGCAGTATCACCAGGCGCACTGTCACCATGGGCACTATCACCATGACAACTCTCAGAGTGAGCACTGTCACTGTGGGCACTGCCATCGTGAGCAATTCCACCATGGGCAATGTCACCATGGGCACTAACGCTGTGAGCACTCTCAACATGAGCACGTCACCATGAGCCCTGTCACCATGGACAATGTCACTGTGAGAAGTTTCACCATAGGCAATTTCACCGTGGGCACTGTCACCATGGTCACTGCCACCACTGTCACTGTCATTTTGAGCACTGTCACCATGGGTACTGCAACCATGAGCACTGTCACCATGAGCACTGTCACCATTGCGAGTATCACCATGTACACTGTCACCATGGGCACTATCACAATGAGAACTGTCAGCGTGGGCACTGTCACTGTTGGCAAGGGCACCATGGCCACTTCCACCATGGGCAATGTCACCATGGGCACTATCACTGTGAGCACTGTCAACATGAGCACGTCACCATGGGCACTGTCAACGTGGGTACTATCTCAAAGGGCAATGTCACCATGAGCATTGTCAGGATGGGCAATTTCACCATGGGCAGTGTCACCAAAGGCACTATCGCCATGAGCAATGTCACTGTGGGCCGTGTCACCAGGGGCACTATCACCATGGTTAATGTTATCATTGGCACTTTCCCCGTGAGCACTGTCACCCTGGGCACTGTCATCATGGGCACGGTCACCGTGAGCACTATCTCCATGAGCACAGCCACTGTGAACACCATCAACATAATCACGGGCCTCATCGGTACTGTCACCATGGGCACTGCCACAATGAGCACTGTCAGCATGGGCACTTCCCCCATGAGCACTGTCACTATGAGAACTGCTACCATGGGTATTTTCACCATGAGTACTGACACCCTGTGTATTGTCACCATTTGCACTGTCACCATGAAGACTATAACCGTGAGCGCTATCACCATGAGATCTCTCACCATGGTCACTGTCACCATGGCACCTTGCACAATGGGGGCTGTCAACATGAGTGCTGTCACCATTGGCACTATCACTGTGAGCATTCTCACTGTGGTCAGTGTCACCATGGGCACTGTCACCATGAGCACTGTCACCATAGGCAATGTCACCGTGGTCAGTGTCACCATGAGCACTGTCAACATGGGCACTCATACAGTGGGCACTGTCACTGTGAGCACTGTCACCATGGGTACTGCCACCATGAGCAGTGTCTCTGTGAGTACTGTCAGCATGGGTTTTTACCGTGAGCACTGTCACCATGAGCCCTGTCACCATTTTTAAGTGACACCATGTGCACTACCACCATGCGCACTCTCACCATGGGCACTGTCACTGAGAAAACTGTCACCATAAGTACTGTCTTCATGGGCACTGTCACCAAGGGCACGGCCAACATGTGAACTGTAACCATTGTCAGTATCACCGTGAGAAGTGTCACCATGGGAATTACCAACATAGGCACTGTCACCATGAGCACTTTCAGAACGGGAACTGTCACCATGGGCACTATCACCGTGAGGACTCTCAACATGGGAGTTATCGCCATGGGCACTATCAGCATTAGAACTGTCACCGTGGTCAATGTCACGATGGAATTTGTCACGGTGAACACTGTCACGATAGGCAAAGTCACGGTTTGCACTGTCCCCTTGGGCCCTGTCACAGTGAGCACTATCACTTTGACGGTGGTGGCCATGGGCACTGCCACCATGGACACTACCACCTTGAGAATTATCACCATTTGTTCTCTCAGCGTGGTCACGGTCAACAAGTGCACTCTCACTATGCTCACTATGACCGTGAACACTGTCACCATGGGCACCTTAATCATGGGCACTATCACCGTGAGCACTATCACCATCGGCACTATCACTGTGATCACTGTCACCATAGACACTATCATGGTGAGCACAGTTAACATGAGCATTGTAACTGTGAGCACTGTCACAATGGGTAATGCAACCATGAGCCCAGTCACCGTGAGCACTGTCAGCATGGGTTGTCACCTTGTGCACGGTCAGCATGAGCACTGTCACCAAGGGTCTATAACTATTTTTCAGTGCCGCCATGTGCACTGTCACCTTGGACACTATCACCACGAACACTGTCACCATGAGTACTGTCATCATGGGCAATGGCACAGCCACCATCTGCAATCTTACCATGGTCACTATCACTGTGAGCACTGTCACTAATGGAACTACCAACATGGGCACTGTCATCATGAGCACTTTCACCATACGAACTCTCACCATGGGCACTATGAACGTGAGAACGGTCACCATGGGCACTGTCACCATGAGCATTGTCATCATAGGCAATGTCACCGTGAGAACTATCACCATGCGCACTGTCCACAAGGGCACTATCACATTGAGTTGTATCACCATGTGTACTGTCATCTTGGGCACAGTCACCATGGGCACACTCACCAAGTACACTATCACTATGCTCACTATTACTCTGAACACTGTCACCATGGGCACCGTAACCCTGGGCACTATCACCGGGATCATTATCAGCATCGGCTCAACAGGCGTGATAACTGTCACCATGGGTCATATCACCGTGAGCACGGTTGCCATGGGCACTGTCACGATGTGCAATGCCCCATTGGTACTCTCACCATGGGAACTGCCACCATGAGCACTGTCACCATGAGCACTGACACCACGATCACTGCCACCGAGGGCACTGCAACCATGAGCACTGTCACCATGAGAACTGTTACTATGTGAAATGTAACCATGGGCAATTTCTCGATGAGTACTCTCACCATGGGTATTTTCACCTTGGGCACTCTCAACGTAAACAGTATTACCATGAGCACTTTCACTGTGAGCACTGTCACCATGGGCACTGTCACAATGCGGAGTGTCACCATGAGCCATGTCACCATGGGAAATGTCACCGTGAGAAGTGTCACCATAGGCAATGTCACCATGGGCAATGTCACCATGGGAAATGCCATTTTGAGCACTGTCACCATGGGTACTGCAACCATGAGTACTGTCACCATGAGTACTGTCACCATTGGCAGTATCACCAGGCGCACTGTCACCATGGGCACTATCACCATGACAACTCTCAGAGTGAGCACTGTCACTGTGGGCACTGCCATCGTGAGCAATTCCACCATGGGCAATGTCACCATGGGCACTAACGCTGTGAGCACTCTCAACATGAGCACGTCACCATGAGCCCTGTCACCATGGACAATGTCACTGTGAGAAGTTTCACCATAGGCAATGTCACCGTGGGCACTGTCACCATGGTCACTGCCACCACTGTCACTGTCATTTTGAGCACTGTCACCATGGGTACTGCAACCATGAGCACTGTCACCATGAGCACTGTCACCATTGCGAGTATCACCATGTACACTGTCACCATGGGCACTATCACAATGAGAACTGTCAGCGTGGGCACTGTCACTGTTGGCAAGGGCACCATGGCCACTTCCACCATGGGCAATGTCACCATGGGCACTATCACTGTGAGCACTGTCAACATGAGCACGTCACCATGGGCACTGTCAACGTGGGTACTATCTCAAAGGGCAATGTCACCATGAGCATTGTCAGGATGGGCAATTTCACCATGGGCACTGTCACCAAAGGCACTATCGCCATGAGCAATGTCACTGTGGGCCGTGTCACCAGGGGCACTATCACCATGGTTAATGTTATCATTGGCACTTTCCCCGTGAGCACTGTCACCCTGGGCACTGTCATCATGGGCACGGTCACCGTGAGCACTACCTCCATGAGCACAGCCACTGTGAACACCATCACCATAATCACTGGCCTCATCGGTACTGTCACCATGGGCACTGCCACAATGAGCACTGTCAGCATGGGCACTTCCCCCATGAGCACTGTCACTATGAGAACTGCTACCATGGGTATTTTCACCATGAGTACTGACACCCTGTGTATTGTCACCATTTGCACTGTCACCATGAAGACTATAACCGTGAGCGCTATCACCATGAGATCTCTCACCATGGTCACTGTCACCATGGCAACTTGCACAATGGGGGCTGTCAACATGAGTGATGTCACCATTGGCACTATCACTGTGAGCATTCTCACTGTAGTCAGTGTCACCATGGGCACGGTCACCATGAGCACTGTCACCATAGGCAATGTCACCGTGGTCAGTGTCACCATGAGCACTGTCAACATGGGCACTCATACAGTGGGCACTGTCACTGTGAGCACTGTCACCATGGGTACTGCCACCATGAGCAGTGTCTCTGTGAGTACTGTCAGCATGGGTTTTTACCGTGAGCACTGTCACCATGAGCCCTGTCACCATTTTTTAGTGACACCATGTGCACTACCACCATGCGCACTCTCACCATGGGCACTGTCACCGAGAAAACTGTCACCATAAGTACTGTCTTCATGGGCACTGTCACCAAGGGCACGGCCAACATGTGAACTGTAACCCTTGTCAGTATCACTGTGAGAAGTGTCACCATGGGAATTACCAACATAAGCAGTGTCATCATGAGCACTTTCAGAACGGGAACTGTCACCATGGGCACTATCACCGTGAGGACTCTCACCATGGGAATTATCGCCATGGACACTATCAGCATTAGAACTGTCACCGTGGTCACTGTCACGATGGAATTTGTTACGGTGAGCACTGTCACGATAGGCAAAGTCACGGTTTGCACTGTCCCCTTGGGCCCTGTCACAGTGAGCACTATCACTTTGAAGGTGGTGGCCATGGGCACTGCCACCATGGAAACTACCACCTTGAGAATTATCACCATTTGTTCTTTCAGCGTGGTCACGGTCAACAAGTGCAGTCTCAGTATGCTCACTATGACCGTGAACACTGTCACCATGGGCACCTTAATCATGGGCACTATCACTGTGAGCACTATCACCATCGGCACTATCACTGTGATCACTGTCACCATAGACACTATCATGGTGAGCACAGTTAACATGAGCATTGTAACTGTGAGCACTGTCACAATGGGTAATGCAACCATGAGCCCAGTCACCGTGAGCACTGTCAGCATGGGTTGTCACCTTGTGCACGGTCAGCATGAGCACTGTCACCATGGGCACTATAACTATCTTTCAGTGCCACCATGTGCACTGTCACCTTGGACACTATCACCACGAGCACTGTCACCATGAGTACTGTCATCATGGGCAATGGCACAGCCACCATCTGCAATCTTACCATGGTCACTATCACTGTGAGCACTGTCACCAATGGAACTACCAACATGGGCACTGTCATCATGAGCACTTTCACCATACGAACTCTCACCATGGGCACTATGAACGTGAGAACGGTCACCATGGGCACTGTCACCATGAGCATTGTCATCATAGGCAATGTCACCGTGAGAACTATCACCATGCGCACTGTCCACAAGGGCACTATCACATTGAGTTGTATCACAATGTGTACTGTCATCTTGGTCACAGTCACCATGGGCACACTCACCAAGTACACTATCACTATGCTCACTATTACTCTGAACACTGTCACCATGGGCACCGTAACCATGGGCACTATCACCGGTAGCATTATCAGCATCGGCACAAAAGGCGTGATAACTGTCACCATGGGTCATATCACCGTGAGCACGGTTGCCATGGGCACTGTCACGATGTGCAATGCCCCGTTGGTACTCTCACCATGGGAACTGCCACCATGAGCACTGTCACCATGAGCACTGACACCACGATCACTGCCACCGAGGGCACTGCAACCATGAGCACTGTCACCATGAGAACTGTTACTATGTGAAATGTAACCATGGGCAATTTCTCGATGAGTACTCTCACCATGGGTATTTTCACCTTGGGCACTCTCAACGTAAACAGTATTACCATGAGCACTTTCACTGTGAGCACTGTCACCATGGGCACTGTCACAATGTGGAGTGTCACCATGAGCCATGTCACCATGGGAAATGTCACCGTGAAAAGTGTCACCATAGGCAATGTCACCATGGGCAATGTCACCATGGGAAATGCCATTTTGAGCACTGTCACCATGGGTACTGCAACCATGAGTACTGTCACCATGAGTACTGTCACCATTGGCAGTATCACCAGGCGCACTGTCACCATGGGCACTATCACCATGACAACTCTCAGAGTGAGCACTGTCACTGTGGGCACTGCCATCGTGAGCAATTCCACCATGGGCAATGTCACCATGGGCACTAACGCTGTGAGCACTCTCAACATGAGCACGTCACCATGAGCCCTGTCACCATGGACAATGTCACTGTGAGAAGTTTCACCATAGGCAATGTCACCGTGGGCACTGTCACCATGGTCACTGCCACCACTGTCACTGTCATTTTGAGCACTGTCACCATGGGTACTGCAACCATGAGCACTGTCACCATGAGCACTGTCACCATTGCGAGTATCACCATGTACACTGTCACCATGGGCACTATCACAATGAGAACTGTCAGCGTGGGCACTGTCACTGTTGGCAAGGGCACCATGGCCACTTCCACCATGGGCAATGTCACCATGGGCACTATCACTGTGAGCACTGTCAACATGAGCATGTCACCATGGGCACTGTCAACTTGGGTACTATCTCAAAGGGCAATGTCACCATGAGCATTGTCAGGATGGGCAATTTCACCATGGGCACTGTCACCAAAGGCACTATCGCCATGAGCAATGTCACTGTGGGCCGTGTCACCAGGGGCACTATCACCATGGTTAATGTTATCATTGGCACTTTCCCCG
Organism: Mesoplodon bidens; assembly: GCF_964165515.1. Classification (NCBI taxonomy): domain Eukaryota; kingdom Metazoa; phylum Chordata; class Mammalia; order Artiodactyla; family Ziphiidae; genus Mesoplodon; species Mesoplodon bidens. The sequence goes on along the minus strand of NC_138170.1, from coordinate 25,545,398 downwards.
TGAGCACTGTCACCCTGGGCACTGTCATCATGGGCACGGTCACCGTGAGCACTACCTCCATGAGCACAGCCACTGTGAACACCATCACCATAATCACTGGCCTCATCGGTACTGTCACCATGGGCACTGCCACAATGAGCACTGTCAGCATGGGCACTTCCCCCATGAGCACTGTCACTATGAGAACTGCTACCATGGGTATTTTCACCATGAGTACTGACACCCTGTGTATTGTCACCATTTGCACTGTCACCATGAAGACTATAACCGTGAGCGCTATCACCATGAGATCTCTCACCATGGTCACTGTCACCATGGCAACTTGCACAATGGGGGCTGTCAACATGAGTGCTGTCACCATTGGCATTATCACTGTGAGCATTCTCACTGTAGTCAGTGTCACCATGGGCACAGTCACCATGAGCACTGTCACCATAGGCAATGTCACCGTGGTCAGTGTCACCATGAGCACTGTCAACATGGGCACTCATACAGTGGGCACTGTCACTGTGAGCACTGTCACCATGGGTACTGCCACCATGAGCAGTGTCTCTGTGAGTACTGTCAGCATGGGTTTTTACCGTGAGCACTGTCACCATGAGCCCTGTCACCATTTTCTAGTGACACCATGTGCACTACCACCATGCGCACTCTCACCATGGGCACTGTCACCGAGAAAACTGTCACCATAAGTACTGTCTTCATGGGCACTGTCACCAAGGGCACGGCCAATATGTGAACTGTAACCATTGTCAGTATCACTGTGAGAAGTGTCACAATGGGAATTACCAACATAAGCAGTGTCATCATGAGCACTTTCAGAACGGGAACTGTCACCATGGGCACTATCACCGTGAGGACTCTCACCATGGGAATTATCGCCATGGGCACTATCAGCATTAGAACTGTCACCGTGGTCACTGTCACGATGGAATTTGTCACGGTGAGCAGTGTCACGATAGGCAAAGTCACGGTTTGCACTGTCCCCTTGGGCCCTGTCACAGTGAGCACTATCACTTTGACGGTGGTGGCCATGGGCACTGCCACCATGGACACTACCACCTTGAGAATTATCACCATTTGTTCTCTCAGCGTGGTCACGTTCAACAAATGCAGTCTCAGTATGCTCACTATGACCGTGAACACTGTCACCATGGGCACCTTAATCATGGGCACTATCACTGTGAGCACTATCACCATCGGCACTATCACTGTGATCACTGTCACCATAGACACTATCATGGTGAGCACAGTTAACATGAGCATTGTAACTGTGAGCACTGTCACAATGGGTAATGCAACCATGAGCCCAGTCACCGTGAGCACTGTCAGCATGGGTTGTCACCTTGTGCACGGTCAGCATGAGCACTGTCACCATGGGCACTATAACTATCTTTCAGTGCCACCATGTGCACTGTCACCTTGGACACTATCACCACGAGCACTGTCACCATGAGTACTGTCATCATGGGCAATGGCACAGCCACCATCTGCAATCTTACCATGGTCACTATCACTGTGAGCACTGTCACCAATGGAACTACCAACATGGGCACTGTCATCATGAGCACTTTCACCATACGAACTCTCACCATGGGCACTATGAACGTGAGAACGGTCACCATGGGCACTGTCACCATGAGCATTGTCATCATAGGCAATGTCACCGTGAGAACTATCACCATGCGCACTGTCCACAAGGGCACTATCACATTGAGTTGTATCACCATGTGTACTGTCATCTTGGGCACAGTCACCATGGGCACACTCACCAAGTACACTATCACTATGCTCACTATTACTCTGAACACTGTCACCATGGGCACCGTAACCATGGGCACTATCACCGGGAGCATTATCAGCATCGGCTCAACAGGCGTGATAACTGTCACCATGGGTCATATCACCGTGAGCACGGTTGCCATGGGCACTGTCACGATGTGCAATGCCCCATTGGTACTCTCACCATGGGAACTGCCACCATGAGCACTGTCACCATGAGAACTGTTACTATGAGAAATGTAACCATGGGCAATTTCTCGATGAGTACTCTCACCATGGGTATTTTCACCTTGGGCACTCTCAACGTAAACAGTATTACCATGAGCACTTTCACTGTGAGCACTGTCACCATGGGCACTGTCACAATGCGGAGTGTCACCATGAGCCATGTCACCATGGGAAATGTCACCGTGAGAAGTGTCACCATAGGCAATGTCACCATGGGCAATGTCACCATGGGAAATGCCATTTTGAGCACTGTCACCATGGGTACTGCAACCATGAGTACTGTCACCATGAGTACTGTCACCATTGGCAGTATCACCAGGCGCACTGTCACCATGGGCACTATCACCATGACAACTCTCAGAGTGAGCACTGTCACTGTGGGCACTGCCATCGTGAGCAATTCCACCATGGGCAATGTCACCATGGGCACTAACGCTGTGAGCACTCTCAACATGAGCACGTCACCATGAGCCCTGTCACCATGGACAATGTCACTGTGAGAAGTTTCACCATAGGCAATGTCACCGTGGGCACTGTCACCATGGTCACTGCCACCACTGTCACTGTCATTTTGAGCACTGTCACCATGGGTACTGCAACCATGAGCACTGTCACCATGAGCACTGTCACCATTGCGAGTATCACCATGTACACTGTCACCATGGGCACTATCACAATGAGAACTGTCAGCGTGGGCACTGTCACTGTTGGCAAGGGCACCATGGCCACTTCCACCATGGGCAATGTCACCATGGGCACTATCACTGTGAGCACTGTCAACATGAGCACGTCACCATGGGCACTGTCAACGTGGGTACTATCTCAAAGGGCAATGTCACCATGAGCATTGTCAGGATGGGCAATTTCACCATGGGCACTGTCACCAAAGGCACTATCGCCATGAGCAATGTCACTGTGGGCCGTGTCACCAGGGGCACTATCACCATGGTTAATGTTATCATTGGCACTTTCCCCGTGAGCACTGTCACCCTGGGCACTGTCATCATGGGCACGGTCACCGTGAGCACTACCTCCATGAGCACAGCCACTGTGAACACCATCACCATAATCACTGGCCTCATCGGTACTGTCACCATGGGCACTGCCACAATGAGCACTGTCAGCATGGGCACTTCCCCCATGAGCACTGTCACTATGAGAACTGCTACCATGGGTATTTTCACCATGAGTACTGACACCCTGTGTATTGTCACCATTTGCACTGTCACCATGAAGACTATAACCGTGAGCGCTATCACCATGAGATCTCTCACCATGGTCACTGTCACCATGGCAACTTGCACAATGGGGGCTGTCAACATGAGTGCTGTCACCATTGGCACTATCACTGTGAGCATTCTCACTGTAGTCAGTGTCACCATGGGCACTGTCACCATGAGCACTGTCACCATAGGCAATGTCACCGTGGTCAGTGTCACCATGAGCACTGTCAACATGGGCACTCATACAGTGGGCACTGTCACTGTGAGCACTGTCACCATGGGTACTGCCACCATGAGCAGTGTCTCTGTGAGTACTGTCAGCATGGGTTTTTACCGTGAGCACTGTCACCATGAGCCCTGTCACCATTTTTTAGTGACACCATGTGCACTACCACCATGCGCACTCTCACCATGGGCACTGTCACCGAGAAAACTGTCACCATAAGTACTGTCTTCATGGGCACTGTCACCAAGGGCACGGCCAACATGTGAACTGTAACCCTTGTCAGTATCACTGTGAGAAGTGTCACCATGGGAATTACCAACATAAGCAGTGTCATCATGAGCACTTTCAGAACGGGAACTCTCACCATGGGCACTATCACCGTGAGGACTCTCACCATGGGAATTATCGCCATGGGCACTATCAGCATTAGAACTGTCACCGTGGTCACTGTCACGATGGAATTTGTCACGGTGAGCAGTGTCACGATAGGCAAAGTCACGGTTTGCACTGTCCCCTTGGGCCCTGTCACAGTGAGCACTATCACTTTGACGGTGGTGGCCATGGGCACTGCCACCATGGACACTACCACCTTGAGAATTATCACCATTTGTTCTCTCAGCGTGGTCACGGTCAACAAGTGCAGTCTCAGTATGCTCACTATGACCGTGAACACTGTCACCATGGGCACCTTAATCATGGGCACTATCACTGTGAGCACTATCACCATCGGCACTATCACTGTGATCACTGTCACCATAGACACTATCATGGTGAGCACAGTTAACATGAGCATTGTAACTGTGAGCACTGTCACAATGGGTAATGCAACCATGAGCCCAGTCACCGTGAGCACTGTCAGCATGGGTTGTCACCTTGTGCACGGTCAGCATGAGCACTGTCACCATGGGCACTATAACTATCTTTCAGTGCCACCATGTGCACTGTCACCTTGGACACTATCACCACGAGCACTGTCACCATGAGTACTGTCATCATGGGCAATGGCACAGCCACCATCTGCAATCTTACCATGGTCACTATCACTGTGAGCACTGTCACCAATGGAACTACCAACATGGGCACTGTCATCATGAGCACTTTCACCATACGAACTCTCACCATGGGCACTATGAACGTGAGAACGGTCACCATGGGCACTGTCACCATGAGCATTGTCATCATAGGCAATGTCACCGTGAGAACTATCACCATGCGCACTGTCCACAAGGGTACTATCACATTGAGTTGTATCACCATGTGTACTGTCATCTTGGGCACAGTCACCATGGGCACACTCACCAAGTACACTATCACTATGCTCACTATTACTCTGAACACTGTCACCATGGGCACCGTAACCATGGGCACTATCACCGGGAGCATTATCAGCATCGGCTCAACAGGCGTGATAACGGTCACCACGGGTCATATCACCGTGAGCACGGTTGCCATGGGCACTGTCACGATGTGCAATGCCCCATTGGTACTCTCAACATGGGAACTGCCACCATGAGCACTGTCACCATGAGAACTGTTACTATGAGAAATGTAACCATGGGCAATTTCTCGATGAGTACTCTCACCATGGGTATTTTCACCTTGGGCACTCTCAACGTAAACAGTATTACCATGAGCACTTTCACTGTGAGCACTGTCACCATGGGCACTGTCACAATGCGGAGTGTCACCATGAGCCATGTCACCATGGGAAATGGCACCGTGAGAAGTGTCACCATAGGCAATGTCACCATGGGCAATGTCACCATGGGAAATGCCATTTTGAGCACTGTCACCATGGGTACTGCAACCATGAGTACTGTCACCATGAGTACTGTCACCATTGGCAGTATCACCAGGCGCACTGTCACCATGGGCACTATCACCATGACAACTCTCAGAGTGAGCACTGTCACTGTGGGCACTGCCATCGTGAGCAATTCCACCATGGGCAATGTCACCATGGGCACTAACGTTGTGAGCACTCTCAACATGAGCACGTCACCATGAGCCCTGTCACCATGGACAATGTCACTGTGAGAAGTTTCACCATAGGCAATGTCACCGTGGGCACTGTCACCATGGTCACTGCCACCACTGTCACTGTCATTTTGAGCACTGTCACCAGGGGAACTGCAACCATGAGCACTGTCACCATGAGCACTGTCACCATTGCGAGTATCACCATGTGCACTGTCACCATGGGCACTATCACAATGAGAACTGTCATCTTGGGCACTGTCACTGTTGGCAAGGGCACCATGGCCACTTCCACCATGGGCAATGTCACCATGGGCACTATCACTGTGAGCACTGTCAACATGAGCACGTCACCATGGGCACTGTCAACATGGGTACTATCTCAAAGGGCAATGTCACCATGAGCATTGTCAGGATGGGCAATTTCACCATGGGCACTGTCACCAAAGGCACTATCGCCATGAGCAATGTCACTGTGGGCCGTGTCACCAGGGGCACTATCACCATGGTTAATGTTATCATTGGCACTTTCCCCGTGAGCACTGTCACCCTGGGCACTGTCATCATGGGCACGGTCACCGTGAGCACTATGTCCATGAGCACAGCCACTGTGAACACCATCACCATAATCACTGGCCTCATCGGTACTGTCACCATGGGCACTGCCACAATGAGCACTGTCAGCATGGGCACTTCCCCCATGAGCACTGTCACTATGAGAACTGCTACCATGGGGATTTTCACCATGAGTACTGTCACCCTGTGTATTGTCACCATTTGCACTGTCACCATGAAGACTATAACCGTGAGCGCTATCACCATGAGATCTCTCACCATGGTCACTGTCACCATGGCACCTTCCACAATGGGGGCTGTCAACATGAGTGCTGTCACCATTGGCACTATCACTGTGAGCATTCTCACTGTGGTCAGTGTCACCATTGGAACTGTCACCATGAGCACTGTCACCATAGGCAATGTAACCGTGGACAGTGTCACCATGAGCACTGTCAACATGGGCACTCATACAGTGGGCACTGTCACTGTGAGCACTGTCACCATGGGTACTGCCACCATGAGCAGTGTCTCTGTGAGTACTGTCAGCATGGGTTTTTACCGTGAGCACTGTCACCATGAGCCCTGTCACCATTTTTTAGTGACACCATGTGCACTACCACCATGCGCACTCTCACCATGGGCACTGTCACCGAGAAAACTGTCACCATAAGTACTGTCTTCATGGGCACTGTCACCAAGGGCACGGCCAATATGTGAACTGTAACCATTGTCAGTATCACTGTGAGAAGTGTCACCATGGGAATTACCAACATAAGCAGTGTCATCATGAGCACTTTCAGAACGGGAACTGTCACCATGGGCACTATCACCGTGAGGACTCTCACCATGGGAATTATCGCCATGGGCACTATCAGCATTAGAACTGTCACCGTGGTCACTGTCACGATGGAATTTGTCACGGTGAGCAGAGTCACGATAGGCAAAGTCACGGTTTGCACTGTCCCCTTGGGCCCTGTCACAGTGAGCACTATCACTTTGACGGTGGTGGCCATGGGCACTGCCACCATGGACACTACCACCTTGAGAATTATCACCATTTGTTCTCTCAGCGTGGTCACGGTCAACAAGTGCAGTCTCAGTATGCTCACTATGACCGTGAACACTGTCACCATGGGCACCTTAATCATGGGCACTATCACTGTGAGCACTATCACCATCGGCACTATCACTGTGATCACTGTCACCATAGACACTATCATGGTGAGCACAGTTAACATGAGCATTGTAACTGTGAGCACTGTCACAATGGGTAATGCAACCATGAGCCCAGTCACCGTGAGCACTGTCAGCATGGGTTGTCACCTTGTGCATGGTCAGCATGAGCACTGTCACCATGGGCACTATAACTATCTTTCAGTGCCACCATGTGCACTGTCACCTTGGACACTATCACCACGAGCACTGTCACCATGAGTACTGTCATCATGGGCAATGGCACAGCCACCATCTGCAATCTTACCATGGTCACTATCACTGTGAGCACTGTCACCAATGGAACTACCAACATGGGCACTGTCATCATGAGCACTTTCACCATACGAACTCTCACCATGGGCACTATGAACGTGAGAACGGTCACCATGGGCACTGTCACCATGAGCATTGTCATCATAGGCAATGTCACCGTGAGAACTATCACCATGCGCACTGTCCACAAGGGCACTATCACATTGAGTTGTATCACCATGTGTACTGTCATCTTGGGCACAGTCACCATGGGCACACTCACCAAGTACACTATCACTATGCTCACTATTACTCTGAACACTGTCACCATGGGCACCGTAACCATGGGCACTATCACCGGGAGCATTATCAGCATCGGCTCAACAGGCGTGATAACTGTCACCATGGGTCATATCACCGTGAGCACGGTTGCCATGGGCACTGTCACGATGTGCAATGCCCCATTGGTACTCTCACCATGGGAACTGCCACCATGAGCACTGTCACCATGAGAACTGTTACTATGAGAAATGTAACCATGGGCAATTTCTCGATGAGTACTCTCACCATGGGTATTTTCACCTTGGGCACTCTCAACGTAAACATTATTACCATGAGCACTTTCACTGTGAGCACTGTCACCATGGGCACTGTCACAATGCGGAGTGTCACCATGAGCCATGTCACCATGGGAAATGTCACCGTGAGAAGTGTCACCATAGGCAATGTCACCATGGGCAATGTCACCATGGGAAATGCCATTTTGAGCACTGTCACCATGGGTACTGCAACCATGAGTACTGTCACCATGAGTACTGTCACCATTGGCAGTATCACCAGGCGCACTGTCACCATGGGCACTATCACCATGACAACTCTCAGAGTGAGCACTGTCACTGGGGGCACTGCCATCGTGAGCAATTCCACCATGGGCAATGTCACCATGGGCACTAACGTTGTGAGCACTCTCAACATGAGCACGTCACCATGAGCCTTGTCACCATGGACAATGTCACTGTGAGAAGTTTCACCATAGGCAATGTCACCGTGGGCACTGTCACCATGGTCACTGCCACCACTGTCACTGTCATTTTGAGCACTGTCACCATGGGTACTGCAACCATGAGCACTGTCACCATGAGCACTGTCACCATTGCGAGTATCACCATGTGCACTGTCACCATGGGCACTATCACAATGAGAACTGTCATCTTGGGCACTGTCACTGTTGGCAAGGGCACCATGGCCACTTCCACCATGGGCAATGTCACCATGGGCACTATCACTGTGAGCACTGTCAACATGAGCACGTCACCATGGGCACTGTCAACATGGGTACTATCTAAAAGGGCAATGTCACCATGAGCATTGTCAGGATGGGCAATTTCACCATGAGCACTGTCACCAAAGGCACTAACGCCATGAGCAATGTCACTGTGGGCCGTGTCACCAGGGGCACTATCACCATGGTTAATGTTATCATTGGCACTTTCCCCGTGAGCACTGTCACCCTGGGCACTGTCATCATGGGCACGGTCACCGTGAGCACTATCTCCATGAGCACAGCCACTGTGAACACCATCACCATAATCACTGGCCTCATCGGTACTGTCACCATGAGCACTGCCACAATGAGCACTGTCAGCATGAGCACTTCCCCTATGAGCACTGTCACTATGAGAACTGCTACCATGGGTATATTCACCATGAGTACTGTCACCCTGTGTATTGTCACCATTTGCACTGTCACCATGAAGACTATAACCGTGAGCGCTATCACCATGAGATATCTCACCATGGTCACTATCACCATGGCACCTTGCACAATGGGGGCTGTCAACATGAGTGCTGTCACCATTGGCACTATCACTGTGAGCATTCTCACTGTGGTCAGTGTCACCATGGGCACTGTCACCATGAGCACTGTCACCATAGGCAATGTCACCGTGGTCAGTGTCACCATGAGCACTGTCAACATGGGCACTCATACAGTGGGCACTGTCACTGTGAGCACTGTCACCATGGGTACTGCCACCATGAGCAGTGTCTCTGTGAGTACTGTCAGCATGGGTTTTTACCGTGAGCACTGTCACCATGAGCCCTGTCACCATTTTTTAGTGACACCATGTGCACTACGACCATGCGCACTCTCACCATGGGCACTGTCACCGAGAAAACTGTCACCATAAGTACTGCCTTCATGGGCACTGTCACCAAGGGCACGGCCAACATGTGAACTGTAACCATTGTCAGTATCACTGTGAGAAGTGTCACCATGGGAATTACCAACATAAGCAGTGTCATCATGAGCACTTTCAGAACGGGAACTGTCACCATGGGCACTATCACCGTGAGGACTCTCACCATGGGAATTATCGCCATGGGCACTATCAGCATTAGAACTGTCACCGTGGTCACTGTCACGATGGAATTTGTTACGGTGAGCAGTGTCACGATAGGCAAAGTCATGGTTTGCACTGTCCCCTTGGGCCCTGTCACAGTGAGCACTATCACTTTGACGGTGGTGGCCATGGGCACTGCCACCATGGACACTACCACCTTGAGAATTATCACCATTTGTTCTCTCAGCGTGGTCACGGTCAACAAGTGCACTCTCACTATGCTCACTATGACCGTGAACACTGTCACCATGGGCACCTTAATCATGGGCACTCTCACGGTGAGCACTATCACCATCGGCACTATCACTGTGATCACTGTCACCATAGACACTATCATGGTGAGCACAGTTAACATGAGCATTGTAACTGTGAGCACTGTCACAATGGGTAATGCAACCATGAGCCCAGTCACCGTGAGCACTGTCAGCATGGGTTGTCACCTTGTGCACGGTCAGCATGAGCACTGTCACCATGGGCACTATAACTATCTTTCAGTGCCACCATGTGCACTGTCACCTTTGACACTATCACCACGAGCACTGTCACCATTAGTACTGTCATCATGGGCAATGGCACAGCCACCATCTGCAATCTTACCATGGTCACTATCACTGTGAGCACTGTCACCAATGGAACTACCAACATGGGCACTGTCATCATGAGCACTTTCACCATACGAACTCTCACCATGGGCACTATGAACGTGAGAACGGTCACCATGGGCACTGTCACCATGAGCATTGTCATCATAGGCAATGTCACCGTGAGAACTATCACCATGCGCACTGTCCACAAGGGCACTATCACATTGAGTTGTATCACCATGTGTACTGTCATCTTGGGCACAGTCACCATGGGCACACTCACCAAGTACACTATCACTATGCTCACTATTACTCTGAACACTGTCACCATGGGCACCGTAACCATGGGCACTATCACCGGGAGCATTATCAGCATCGGCACAACAGGCGTGATAACTGTCACCATGGGTCATATCACCGTGAGCACGGTTGCCATGGGCACTGTCACGATGTGCAATGCCCCATTGGTACTCTCACCATGGGAACTGCCACCATGAGCACTGTCACCATGAGCACTGACACCACGATCACTGCCACCGAGGGCACTGCAACCATGAGCACTGTCACCATGAGAACTGTTACTATGTGAAATGTAACCATGGGCAATTTCTCCATGAGTACTCTCACCATGGGTATTTTCACCTTGGGCACTCTCAACGTAAACAGTATTACCATGAGCACTTTCACTGTGAGCACTGTCACCATGGGCACTGTCACAATGCGGAGTGTCACCATGAGCCATGTCACCATGGGAAATGTCACCGTGAGAAGTGTCACCATAGGCAATGTCACCATGGGCAATGTCACCATGGGAAATGCCATTTTGAGCACTGTCACCATGGGTACTGCAACCATGAGTACTGTCACCATGAGTACTGTCACCATTGGCAGTATCACCAGGCGCACTGTCACCATGGGCACTATCACCATGACAACTCTCAGAGTGAGCACTGTCACTGTGGGCACTGCCATCGTGAGCAATTCCACCATGGGCAATGTCACCATGGGCACTAACGCTGTGAGCACTCTCAACATGAGCACGTCACCATGAGCCCTGTCACCATGGACAATGTCACTGTGAGAAGTTTCACCATAGGCAATTTCACCGTGGGCACTGTCACCATGGTCACTGCCACCACTGTCACTGTCATTTTGAGCACTGTCACCATGGGTACTGCAACCATGAGCACTGTCACCATGAGCACTGTCACCATTGCGAGTATCACCATGTACACTGTCACCATGGGCACTATCACAATGAGAACTGTCAGCGTGGGCACTGTCACTGTTGGCAAGGGCACCATGGCCACTTCCACCATGGGCAATGTCACCATGGGCACTATCACTGTGAGCACTGTCAACATGAGCACGTCACCATGGGCACTGTCAACGTGGGTACTATCTCAAAGGGCAATGTCACCATGAGCATTGTCAGGATGGGCAATTTCACCATGGGCAGTGTCACCAAAGGCACTATCGCCATGAGCAATGTCACTGTGGGCCGTGTCACCAGGGGCACTATCACCATGGTTAATGTTATCATTGGCACTTTCCCCGTGAGCACTGTCACCCTGGGCACTGTCATCATGGGCACGGTCACCGTGAGCACTATCTCCATGAGCACAGCCACTGTGAACACCATCAACATAATCACGGGCCTCATCGGTACTGTCACCATGGGCACTGCCACAATGAGCACTGTCAGCATGGGCACTTCCCCCATGAGCACTGTCACTATGAGAACTGCTACCATGGGTATTTTCACCATGAGTACTGACACCCTGTGTATTGTCACCATTTGCACTGTCACCATGAAGACTATAACCGTGAGCGCTATCACCATGAGATCTCTCACCATGGTCACTGTCACCATGGCACCTTGCACAATGGGGGCTGTCAACATGAGTGCTGTCACCATTGGCACTATCACTGTGAGCATTCTCACTGTGGTCAGTGTCACCATGGGCACTGTCACCATGAGCACTGTCACCATAGGCAATGTCACCGTGGTCAGTGTCACCATGAGCACTGTCAACATGGGCACTCATACAGTGGGCACTGTCACTGTGAGCACTGTCACCATGGGTACTGCCACCATGAGCAGTGTCTCTGTGAGTACTGTCAGCATGGGTTTTTACCGTGAGCACTGTCACCATGAGCCCTGTCACCATTTTTAAGTGACACCATGTGCACTACCACCATGCGCACTCTCACCATGGGCACTGTCACTGAGAAAACTGTCACCATAAGTACTGTCTTCATGGGCACTGTCACCAAGGGCACGGCCAACATGTGAACTGTAACCATTGTCAGTATCACCGTGAGAAGTGTCACCATGGGAATTACCAACATAGGCACTGTCACCATGAGCACTTTCAGAACGGGAACTGTCACCATGGGCACTATCACCGTGAGGACTCTCAACATGGGAGTTATCGCCATGGGCACTATCAGCATTAGAACTGTCACCGTGGTCAATGTCACGATGGAATTTGTCACGGTGAACACTGTCACGATAGGCAAAGTCACGGTTTGCACTGTCCCCTTGGGCCCTGTCACAGTGAGCACTATCACTTTGACGGTGGTGGCCATGGGCACTGCCACCATGGACACTACCACCTTGAGAATTATCACCATTTGTTCTCTCAGCGTGGTCACGGTCAACAAGTGCACTCTCACTATGCTCACTATGACCGTGAACACTGTCACCATGGGCACCTTAATCATGGGCACTATCACCGTGAGCACTATCACCATCGGCACTATCACTGTGATCACTGTCACCATAGACACTATCATGGTGAGCACAGTTAACATGAGCATTGTAACTGTGAGCACTGTCACAATGGGTAATGCAACCATGAGCCCAGTCACCGTGAGCACTGTCAGCATGGGTTGTCACCTTGTGCACGGTCAGCATGAGCACTGTCACCAAGGGTCTATAACTATTTTTCAGTGCCGCCATGTGCACTGTCACCTTGGACACTATCACCACGAACACTGTCACCATGAGTACTGTCATCATGGGCAATGGCACAGCCACCATCTGCAATCTTACCATGGTCACTATCACTGTGAGCACTGTCACTAATGGAACTACCAACATGGGCACTGTCATCATGAGCACTTTCACCATACGAACTCTCACCATGGGCACTATGAACGTGAGAACGGTCACCATGGGCACTGTCACCATGAGCATTGTCATCATAGGCAATGTCACCGTGAGAACTATCACCATGCGCACTGTCCACAAGGGCACTATCACATTGAGTTGTATCACCATGTGTACTGTCATCTTGGGCACAGTCACCATGGGCACACTCACCAAGTACACTATCACTATGCTCACTATTACTCTGAACACTGTCACCATGGGCACCGTAACCCTGGGCACTATCACCGGGATCATTATCAGCATCGGCTCAACAGGCGTGATAACTGTCACCATGGGTCATATCACCGTGAGCACGGTTGCCATGGGCACTGTCACGATGTGCAATGCCCCATTGGTACTCTCACCATGGGAACTGCCACCATGAGCACTGTCACCATGAGCACTGACACCACGATCACTGCCACCGAGGGCACTGCAACCATGAGCACTGTCACCATGAGAACTGTTACTATGTGAAATGTAACCATGGGCAATTTCTCGATGAGTACTCTCACCATGGGTATTTTCACCTTGGGCACTCTCAACGTAAACAGTATTACCATGAGCACTTTCACTGTGAGCACTGTCACCATGGGCACTGTCACAATGCGGAGTGTCACCATGAGCCATGTCACCATGGGAAATGTCACCGTGAGAAGTGTCACCATAGGCAATGTCACCATGGGCAATGTCACCATGGGAAATGCCATTTTGAGCACTGTCACCATGGGTACTGCAACCATGAGTACTGTCACCATGAGTACTGTCACCATTGGCAGTATCACCAGGCGCACTGTCACCATGGGCACTATCACCATGACAACTCTCAGAGTGAGCACTGTCACTGTGGGCACTGCCATCGTGAGCAATTCCACCATGGGCAATGTCACCATGGGCACTAACGCTGTGAGCACTCTCAACATGAGCACGTCACCATGAGCCCTGTCACCATGGACAATGTCACTGTGAGAAGTTTCACCATAGGCAATGTCACCGTGGGCACTGTCACCATGGTCACTGCCACCACTGTCACTGTCATTTTGAGCACTGTCACCATGGGTACTGCAACCATGAGCACTGTCACCATGAGCACTGTCACCATTGCGAGTATCACCATGTACACTGTCACCATGGGCACTATCACAATGAGAACTGTCAGCGTGGGCACTGTCACTGTTGGCAAGGGCACCATGGCCACTTCCACCATGGGCAATGTCACCATGGGCACTATCACTGTGAGCACTGTCAACATGAGCACGTCACCATGGGCACTGTCAACGTGGGTACTATCTCAAAGGGCAATGTCACCATGAGCATTGTCAGGATGGGCAATTTCACCATGGGCACTGTCACCAAAGGCACTATCGCCATGAGCAATGTCACTGTGGGCCGTGTCACCAGGGGCACTATCACCATGGTTAATGTTATCATTGGCACTTTCCCCGTGAGCACTGTCACCCTGGGCACTGTCATCATGGGCACGGTCACCGTGAGCACTACCTCCATGAGCACAGCCACTGTGAACACCATCACCATAATCACTGGCCTCATCGGTACTGTCACCATGGGCACTGCCACAATGAGCACTGTCAGCATGGGCACTTCCCCCATGAGCACTGTCACTATGAGAACTGCTACCATGGGTATTTTCACCATGAGTACTGACACCCTGTGTATTGTCACCATTTGCACTGTCACCATGAAGACTATAACCGTGAGCGCTATCACCATGAGATCTCTCACCATGGTCACTGTCACCATGGCAACTTGCACAATGGGGGCTGTCAACATGAGTGATGTCACCATTGGCACTATCACTGTGAGCATTCTCACTGTAGTCAGTGTCACCATGGGCACGGTCACCATGAGCACTGTCACCATAGGCAATGTCACCGTGGTCAGTGTCACCATGAGCACTGTCAACATGGGCACTCATACAGTGGGCACTGTCACTGTGAGCACTGTCACCATGGGTACTGCCACCATGAGCAGTGTCTCTGTGAGTACTGTCAGCATGGGTTTTTACCGTGAGCACTGTCACCATGAGCCCTGTCACCATTTTTTAGTGACACCATGTGCACTACCACCATGCGCACTCTCACCATGGGCACTGTCACCGAGAAAACTGTCACCATAAGTACTGTCTTCATGGGCACTGTCACCAAGGGCACGGCCAACATGTGAACTGTAACCCTTGTCAGTATCACTGTGAGAAGTGTCACCATGGGAATTACCAACATAAGCAGTGTCATCATGAGCACTTTCAGAACGGGAACTGTCACCATGGGCACTATCACCGTGAGGACTCTCACCATGGGAATTATCGCCATGGACACTATCAGCATTAGAACTGTCACCGTGGTCACTGTCACGATGGAATTTGTTACGGTGAGCACTGTCACGATAGGCAAAGTCACGGTTTGCACTGTCCCCTTGGGCCCTGTCACAGTGAGCACTATCACTTTGAAGGTGGTGGCCATGGGCACTGCCACCATGGAAACTACCACCTTGAGAATTATCACCATTTGTTCTTTCAGCGTGGTCACGGTCAACAAGTGCAGTCTCAGTATGCTCACTATGACCGTGAACACTGTCACCATGGGCACCTTAATCATGGGCACTATCACTGTGAGCACTATCACCATCGGCACTATCACTGTGATCACTGTCACCATAGACACTATCATGGTGAGCACAGTTAACATGAGCATTGTAACTGTGAGCACTGTCACAATGGGTAATGCAACCATGAGCCCAGTCACCGTGAGCACTGTCAGCATGGGTTGTCACCTTGTGCACGGTCAGCATGAGCACTGTCACCATGGGCACTATAACTATCTTTCAGTGCCACCATGTGCACTGTCACCTTGGACACTATCACCACGAGCACTGTCACCATGAGTACTGTCATCATGGGCAATGGCACAGCCACCATCTGCAATCTTACCATGGTCACTATCACTGTGAGCACTGTCACCAATGGAACTACCAACATGGGCACTGTCATCATGAGCACTTTCACCATACGAACTCTCACCATGGGCACTATGAACGTGAGAACGGTCACCATGGGCACTGTCACCATGAGCATTGTCATCATAGGCAATGTCACCGTGAGAACTATCACCATGCGCACTGTCCACAAGGGCACTATCACATTGAGTTGTATCACAATGTGTACTGTCATCTTGGTCACAGTCACCATGGGCACACTCACCAAGTACACTATCACTATGCTCACTATTACTCTGAACACTGTCACCATGGGCACCGTAACCATGGGCACTATCACCGGTAGCATTATCAGCATCGGCACAAAAGGCGTGATAACTGTCACCATGGGTCATATCACCGTGAGCACGGTTGCCATGGGCACTGTCACGATGTGCAATGCCCCGTTGGTACTCTCACCATGGGAACTGCCACCATGAGCACTGTCACCATGAGCACTGACACCACGATCACTGCCACCGAGGGCACTGCAACCATGAGCACTGTCACCATGAGAACTGTTACTATGTGAAATGTAACCATGGGCAATTTCTCGATGAGTACTCTCACCATGGGTATTTTCACCTTGGGCACTCTCAACGTAAACAGTATTACCATGAGCACTTTCACTGTGAGCACTGTCACCATGGGCACTGTCACAATGTGGAGTGTCACCATGAGCCATGTCACCATGGGAAATGTCACCGTGAAAAGTGTCACCATAGGCAATGTCACCATGGGCAATGTCACCATGGGAAATGCCATTTTGAGCACTGTCACCATGGGTACTGCAACCATGAGTACTGTCACCATGAGTACTGTCACCATTGGCAGTATCACCAGGCGCACTGTCACCATGGGCACTATCACCATGACAACTCTCAGAGTGAGCACTGTCACTGTGGGCACTGCCATCGTGAGCAATTCCACCATGGGCAATGTCACCATGGGCACTAACGCTGTGAGCACTCTCAACATGAGCACGTCACCATGAGCCCTGTCACCATGGACAATGTCACTGTGAGAAGTTTCACCATAGGCAATGTCACCGTGGGCACTGTCACCATGGTCACTGCCACCACTGTCACTGTCATTTTGAGCACTGTCACCATGGGTACTGCAACCATGAGCACTGTCACCATGAGCACTGTCACCATTGCGAGTATCACCATGTACACTGTCACCATGGGCACTATCACAATGAGAACTGTCAGCGTGGGCACTGTCACTGTTGGCAAGGGCACCATGGCCACTTCCACCATGGGCAATGTCACCATGGGCACTATCACTGTGAGCACTGTCAACATGAGCATGTCACCATGGGCACTGTCAACTTGGGTACTATCTCAAAGGGCAATGTCACCATGAGCATTGTCAGGATGGGCAATTTCACCATGGGCACTGTCACCAAAGGCACTATCGCCATGAGCAATGTCACTGTGGGCCGTGTCACCAGGGGCACTATCACCATGGTTAATGTTATCATTGGCACTTTCCCCGTGAGCACTGTCACCCTGGGCACTGTCATCATGGGCACGGTCACCGTGAGCACTACCTCCATGAGCACAGCCACTGTGAACACCATCACCATAATCACTGGCCTCATCGGTACTGTCACCATGGGCACTGCCACAATGAGCACTGTCAGCATGGGCACTTCCCCCATGAGCACTGTCACTATGAGAACTGCTACCATGGGTATTTTCACCATGAGTACTGACACCCTGTGTATTGTCACCATTTGCACTGTCACCATGAAGACTATAACCGTGAGCGCTATCACCATGAGATCTCTCACCATGGTCACTGTCACCATGGCAACTTGCACAATGGGGGCTGTCAACATGAGTGCTGTCACCATTGGCATTATCACTGTGAGCATTCTCACTGTAGTCAGTGTCACCATGGGCACAGTCACCATGAGCACTGTCACCATAGGCAATGTCACCGTGGTCAGTGTCACCATGAGCACTGTCAACATGGGCACTCATACAGTGGGCACTGTCACTGTGAGCACTGTCACCATGGGTACTGCCACCATGAGCAGTGTCTCTGTGAGTACTGTCAGCATGGGTTTTTACCGTGAGCACTGTCACCATGAGCCCTGTCACCATTTTCTAGTGACACCATGTGCACTACCACCATGCGCACTCTCACCATGGGCACTGTCACCGAGAAAACTGTCACCATAAGTACTGTCTTCATGGGCACTGTCACCAAGGGCACGGCCAATATGTGAACTGTAACCATTGTCAGTATCACTGTGAGAAGTGTCACAATGGGAATTACCAACATAAGCAGTGTCATCATGAGCACTTTCAGAACGGGAACTGTCACCATGGGCACTATCACCGTGAGGACTCTCACCATGGGAATTATCGCCATGGGCACTATCAGCATTAGAACTGTCACCGTGGTCACTGTCACGATGGAATTTGTCACGGTGAGCAGTGTCACGATAGGCAAAGTCACGGTTTGCACTGTCCCCTTGGGCCCTGTCACAGTGAGCACTATCACTTTGACGGTGGTGGCCATGGGCACTGCCACCATGGACACTACCACCTTGAGAATTATCACCATTTGTTCTCTCAGCGTGGTCACGTTCAACAAATGCAGTCTCAGTATGCTCACTATGACCGTGAACACTGTCACCATGGGCACCTTAATCATGGGCACTATCACTGTGAGCACTATCACCATCGGCACTATCACTGTGATCACTGTCACCATAGACACTATCATGGTGAGCACAGTTAACATGAGCATTGTAACTGTGAGCACTGTCACAATGGGTAATGCAACCATGAGCCCAGTCACCGTGAGCACTGTCAGCATGGGTTGTCACCTTGTGCACGGTCAGCATGAGCACTGTCACCATGGGCACTATAACTATCTTTCAGTGCCACCATGTGCACTGTCACCTTGGACACTATCACCACGAGCACTGTCACCATGAGTACTGTCATCATGGGCAATGGCACAGCCACCATCTGCAATCTTACCATGGTCACTATCACTGTGAGCACTGTCACCAATGGAACTACCAACATGGGCACTGTCATCATGAGCACTTTCACCATACGAACTCTCACCATGGGCACTATGAACGTGAGAACGGTCACCATGGGCACTGTCACCATGAGCATTGTCATCATAGGCAATGTCACCGTGAGAACTATCACCATGCGCACTGTCCACAAGGGCACTATCACATTGAGTTGTATCACCATGTGTACTGTCATCTTGGGCACAGTCACCATGGGCACACTCACCAAGTACACTATCACTATGCTCACTATTACTCTGAACACTGTCACCATGGGCACCGTAACCATGGGCACTATCACCGGGAGCATTATCAGCATCGGCTCAACAGGCGTGATAACTGTCACCATGGGTCATATCACCGTGAGCACGGTTGCCATGGGCACTGTCACGATGTGCAATGCCCCATTGGTACTCTCACCATGGGAACTGCCACCATGAGCACTGTCACCATGAGAACTGTTACTATGAGAAATGTAACCATGGGCAATTTCTCGATGAGTACTCTCACCATGGGTATTTTCACCTTGGGCACTCTCAACGTAAACATTATTACCATGAGCACTTTCACTGTGAGCACTGTCACCATGGGCACTGTCACAATGCGGAGTGTCACCATGAGCCATGTCACCATGGGAAATGTCACCGTGAGAAGTGTCACCATAGGCAATGTCACCATGGGCAATGTCACCATGGGAAATGCCATTTTGAGCACTGTCACCATGGGTACTGCAACCATGAGTACTGTCACCATGAGTACTGTCACCATTGGCAGTATCACCAGGCGCACTGTCACCATGGGCACTATCACCATGACAACTCTCAGAGTGAGCACTGTCACTGTGGGCACTGCCATCGTGAGCAATTCCACCATGGGCAATGTCACCATGGGCACTAACGCTGTGAGCACTCTCAACATGAGCACGTCACCATGAGCCCTGTCACCATGGACAATGTCACTGTGAGAAGTTTCACCATAGGCAATGTCACCGTGGGCACTGTCACCATGGTCACTGCCACCACTGTCACTGTCATTTTGAGCACTGTCACCATGGGTACTGCAACCATGAGCACTGTCACCATGAGCACTGTCACCATTGCGAGTATCACCATGTACACTGTCACCATGGGCACTATCACAATGAGAACTGTCAGCGTGGGCACTGTCACTGTTGGCAAGGGCACCATGGCCACTTCCACCATGGGCAATGTCACCATGGGCACTATCACTGTGAGCACTGTCAACATGAGCACGTCACCATGGGCACTGTCAACTTGGGTACTATCTCAAAGGGCAATGTCACCATGAGCATTGTCAGGATGGGCAATTTCACCATGGGCACTGTCACCAAAGGCACTATCGCCATGAGCAATGTCACTGTGGGCCGTGTCACCAGGGGCACTATCACCATGGTTAATGTTATCATTGGCACTTTCCCCGTGAGCACTGTCACCCTGGGCACTGTCATCATGGGCACGGTCACCGTGAGCACTACCTCCATGAGCACAGCCACTGTGAACACCATCACCATAATCACTGGCCTCATCGGTACTGTCACCATGGGCACTGCCACAATGAGCACTGTCAGCATGGGCACTTCCCCCATGAGCACTGTCACTATGAGAACTGCTACCATGGGTATTTTCACCATGAGTACTGACACCCTGTGTATTGTCACCATTTGCACTGTCACCATGAAGACTATAACCGTGAGCGCTATCACCATGAGATCTCTCACCATGGTCACTGTCACCATGGCAACTTGCACAATGGGGGCTGTCAACATGAGTGCTGTCACCATTGGCATTATCACTGTGAGCATTCTCACTGTAGTCAGTGTCACCATGGGCACAGTCACCATGAGCACTGTCACCATAGGCAATGTCACCGTGGTCAGTGTCACCATGAGCACTGTCAACATGGGCACTCATACAGTGGGCACTGTCACTGTGAGCACTGTCACCATGGGTACTGCCACCATGAGCAGTGTCTCTGTGAGTACTGTCAGCATGGGTTTTTACCGTGAGCACTGTCACCATGAGCCCTGTCACCATTTTCTAGTGACACCATGTGCACTACCACCATGCGCACTCTCACCATGGGCACTGTCACCGAGAAAACTGTCACCATAAGTACTGTCTTCATGGGCACTGTCACCAAGGGCACGGCCAATATGTGAACTGTAACCATTGTCAGTATCACTGTGAGAAGTGTCACAATGGGAATTACCAACATAAGCAGTGTCATCATGAGCACTTTCAGAACGGGAACTGTCACCATGGGCACTATCACCGTGAGGACTCTCACCATGGGAATTATCGCCATGGGCACTATCAGCATTAGAACTGTCACCGTGGTCACTGTCACGATGGAATTTGTCACGGTGAGCAGTGTCACGATAGGCAAAGTCACGGTTTGCACTGTCCCCTTGGGCCCTGTCACAGTGAGCACTATCACTTTGACGGTGGTGGCCATGGGCACTGCCACCATGGACACTACCACCTTGAGAATTATCACCATTTGTTCTCTCAGCGTGGTCACGTTCAACAAATGCAGTCTCAGTATGCTCACTATGACCGTGAACACTGTCACCATGGGCACCTTAATCATGGGCACTATCACTGTGAGCACTATCATCATCGGCACTATCACTGTGATCACTGTCACCATAGACACTATCATGGTGAGCACAGTTAACATGAGCATTGTAACTGTGAGCACTGTCACAATGGGTAATGCAACCATGAGCCCAGTCACCGTGAGCACTGTCAGCATGGGTTGTCACCTTGTGCACGGTCAGCATGAGCACTGTCACCATGGGCACTATAACTATCTTTCAGTGCCACCATGTGCACTGTCACCTTGGACACTATCACCACGAGCACTGTCACCATGAGTACTGTCATCATGGGCAATGGCACAGCCACCATCTGCAATCTTACCATGGTCACTATCACTGTGAGCACTGTCACCAATGGAACTACCAACATGGGCACTGTCATCATGAGCACTTTCACCATACGAACTCTCACCATGGGCACTATGAACGTGAGAACGGTCACCATGGGCACTGTCACCATGAGCATTGTCATCATAGGCAATGTCACCGTGAGAACTATCACCATGCGCACTGTCCACAAGGGCACTATCACATTGAGTTGTATCACCATGTGTACTGTCATCTTGGGCACAGTCACCATGGGCACACTCACCAAGTACACTATCACTATGCTCACTATTACTCTGAACACTGTCACCATGGGCACCGTAACCATGGGCACTATCACCGGGAGCATTATCAGCATCGGCTCAACAGGCGTGATAACTGTCACCATGGGTCATATCACCGTGAGCACGGTTGCCATGGGCACTGTCACGATGTGCAATGCCCCATTGGTACTCTCACCATGGGAACTGCCACCATGAGCACTGTCACCATGAGAACTGTTACTATGAGAAATGTAACCATGGGCAATTTCTCGATGAGTACTCTCACCATGGGTATTTTCACCTTGGGCACTCTCAACGTAAACATTATTACCATGAGCACTTTCACTGTGAGCACTGTCACCATGGGCACTGTCACAATGCGGAGTGTCACCATGAGCCATGTCACCATGGGAAATGTCACCGTGAGAAGTGTCACCATAGGCAATGTCACCATGGGCAATGTCACCATGGGAAATGCCATTTTGAGCACTGTCACCATGGGTACTGCAACCATGAGTACTGTCACCATGAGTACTGTCACCATTGGCAGTATCACCAGGCGCACTGTCACCATGGGCACTATCACCATGACAACTCTCAGAGTGAGCACTGTCACTGGGGGCACTGCCATCGTGAGCAATTCCACCATGGGCAATGTCACCATGGGCACTAACGTTGTGAGCACTCTCAACATGAGCACGTCACCATGAGCCTTGTCACCATGGACAATGTCACTGTGAGAAGTTTCACCATAGGCAATGTCACCGTGGGCACTGTCACCATGGTCACTGCCACCACTGTCACTGTCATTTTGAGCACTGTCACCATGGGTACTGCAACCATGAGCACTGTCACCATGAGCACTGTCACCATTGCGAGTATCACCATGTGCACTGTCACCATGGGCACTATCACAATGAGAACTGTCATCTTGGGCACTGTCACTGTTGGCAAGGGCACCATGGCCACTTCCACCATGGGCAATGTCACCATGGGCACTATCACTGTGAGCACTGTCAACATGAGCACGTCACCATGGGCACTGTCAACATGGGTACTATCTCAAAGGGCAATGTCACCATGAGCATTGTCAGGATGGGCAATTTCACCATGAGCACTGTCACCAAAGGCACTAACGCCATGAGCAATGTCACTGTGGGCCGTGTCACCAGGGGCACTATCACCATGGTTAATGTTATCATTGGCACTTTCCCCGTGAGCACTGTCACCCTGGGCACTGTCATCATGGGCACGGTCACCGTGAGCACTATCTCCATGAGCACAGCCACTGTGAACACCATCACCATAATCACTGGCCTCATCGGTACTGTCACCATGAGCACTGCCACAATGAGCACTGTCAGCATGAGCACTTCCCCCATGAGCACTGTCACTATGAGAACTGCTACCATGGGTATATTCACCATGAGTACTGTCACCCTGTGTATTGTCACCATTTGCACTGTCACCATGAAGACTATAACCGTGAGCGCTATCACCATGAGATCTCTCACCATGGTCACTGTCACCATGGCACCTTGCACAATGGGGGCTGTCAACATGAGTGCTGTCACCATTGGCACTATCACTGTGAGCATTCTCACTGTGGTCAGTGTCACCATGGGCACTGTCACCATGAGCACTGTCACCATAGGCAATGTCACCGTGGTCAGTGTCACCATGAGCACTGTCAACATGGGCACTCATACAGTGGGCACTGTCACTGTGAGCACTGTCACCATGGGTACTGCCACCATGAGCAGTGTCTCTGTGAGTACTGTCAGCATGGGTTTTTACCGTGAGCACTGTCACCATGAGCCCTGTCACCATTTTTTAGTGACACCATGTGCACTACCACCATGCGCACTCTCACCATGGGCACTGTCACCGAGAAAACTGTCACCATAAGTACTGTCTTCATGGGCACTGTCACCAAGGGCACGGCCAACATGTGAACTGTAACCATTGTCAGTATCACTGTGAGAAGTGTCACCATGGGAATTACCAACATAAGCAGTGTCATCATGAGCACTTTCAGAACGGGAACTCTCACCATGGGCACTATCACCGTGAGGACTCTCACCATGGGAATTATCGCCATGGGCACTATCAGCATTAGAACTGTCACCGTGGTCACTGTCACGATGGAATTTGTTACGGTGAGCAGTGTCACGATAGGCAAAGTCATGGTTTGCACTGTCCCCTTGGGCCCTGTCACAGTGAGCACTATCACTTTGACGGTGGTGGCCATGGGCACTGCCACCATGGACACTACCACCTTGAGAATTATCACCATTTGTTCTCTCAGCGTGGTCACGGTCAACAAGTGCACTCTCACTATGCTCACTATGACCGTGAACACTGTCACCATGGGCACCTTAATCATGGGCACTCTCACTGTGAGCACTATCACCATCGGCACTATCACTGAGATCACTGTCACCATAGACACTATCATGGTGAGCACAGTTAACATGAGCATTGTAACTGTGAGCACTGTCACAATGGGTAATGCAACCATGAGCCCAGTCACCCTGAGCACTGTCAGCATGGGTTGTCACCTTGTGCACGGTCAGCATGAGCACTGTCACCATGGGCACTATAACTATCTTTCAGTGCCACCATGTGCACTGTCACCTTGGACACTATCACCACGAGCACTGTCACCATGAGTACTGTCATCATGGGCAATGGCACAGCCACCATCTGCAATCTTACCATGGTCACTATCACTGTGAGCACTGTCACCAATGGAACTACCAACATGGGCACTGTCATCATGAGCACTTTCACCATACGAACTCTCACCATGGGCACTATGAACGTGAGAACGGTCACCATGGGCACTGTCACCATGAGCATTGTCATCATAGGCAATGTCACCGTGAGAACTATCACCATGCGCACTGTCCACAAGGGCACTATCACATTGAGTTGTATCACCATGTGTACTGTCATCTTGGGCACAGTCACCATGGGCACACTCACCAAGTACACTATCACTATGCTCACTATTACTCTGAACACTGTCACCATGGGCACCGTAACCATGGGCACTATCACCGGGAGCATTATCAGCATCGGCACAACAGGCGTGATAACTGTCACCATGGGTCATATCACCGTGAGCACGGTTGCCATGGGCACTGTCACGATGTGCAATGCCCCATTGGTACTCTCACCATGGGAACTGCCACCATGAGCACTGTCACCATGAGCACTGACACCACGATCACTGCCACCGAGGGCACTGCAACCATGAGCACTGTCACCATGAGAACTGTTACTATGTGAAATGTAACCATGGGCAATTTCTCGATGAGTACTCTCACCATGGGTATTTTCACCTTGGGCACTCTCAACGTAAACAGTATTACCATGAGCACTTTCACTGTGAGCACTGGCACCATGGGCACTGTCACAATGCGGAGTGTCACCATGAGCCATGTCACCATGGGAAATGTCACCGTGAGAAGTGTCACCATAGGCAATGTCACCATGGGCAATGTCACCATGGGAAATGCCATTTTGAGCACTGTCACCATGGGTACTGCAACCATGAGTACTGTCACCATGAGTACTGTCACCATTGGCAGTATCACCAGGCGCACTGTCACCATGGGCACTATCACCATGACAACTCTCAGAGTGAGCACTGTCACTGTGGGCACTGCCATCGTGAGCAATTCCACCATGGGCAATGTCACCATGGGCACTAACGCTGTGAGCACTCTCAACATGAGCACGTCACCATGAGCCCTGTCACCATGGACAATGTCACTGTGAGAAGTTTCACCATAGGCAATGTCACCGTGGGCACTGTCACCATGGTCACTGCCACCACTCTCACTGTCATTTTGAGCACTGTCACCATGGGTACTGCAACCATGAGCACTGTCACCATGAGCACTGTCACCATTGCGAGTATCACCATGTACACTGTCACCATGGGCACTATCACAATGAGAACTGTCAGCGTGGGCACTGTCACTGTTGGCAAGGGCACCATGGCCACTTCCACCATGGGCAATGTCACCATGGGCACTATCACTGTGAGCACTGTCAACATGAGCACGTCACCATGGGCACTGTCAACGTGGGTACTATCTCAAAGGGCAATGTCACCATGAGCATTGTCAGGATGGGCAATTTCACCATGGGCACTGTCACCAAAGGCACTATCGCCATGAGCAATGTCACTGTGGGCCGTGTCACCAGGGGCACTATCACCATGGTTAATGTTATCATTGGCACTTTCCCCGTGAGCACTGTCACCCTGGGCACTGTCATCATGGGCACGGTCACCGTGAGCACTATCTCCATGAGCACAGCCACTGTGAACACCATCAACATAATCACGGGCCTCATCGGTACTGTCACCATGGGCACTGCCACAATGAGCACTGTCAGCATGGGCACTTCCCCCATGAGCACTGTCACTATGAGAACTGCTACCATGGGTATTTTCACCATGAGTACTGACACCCTGTGTATTGTCACCATTTGCACTGTCACCATGAAGACTATAACCGTGAGCGCTATCACCATGAGATCTCTCACCATGGTCACTGTCACCATGGCACCTTGCACAATGGGGGCTGTCAACATGAGTGCTGTCACCATTGGCACTATCACTGTGAGCATTCTCACTGTGGTCAGTGTCACCATGGGCACTGTCACCATGAGCACTGTCACCATAGGCAATGTCACCGTGGTCAGTGTCACCATGAGCACTGTCAACATGGGCACTCATACAGTGGGCACTGTCACTGTGAGCACTGTCACCATGGGTACTGCCACCATGAGCAGTGTCTCTGTGAGTACTGTCAGCATGGGTTTTTACCGTGAGCACTGTCACCATGAGCCCTGTCACCATTTTTAAGTGACACCATGTGCACTACCACCATGCGCACTCTCACCATGGGCACTGTCACTGAGAAAACTGTCACCATAAGTACTGTCTTCATGGGCACTGTCACCAAGGGCACGGCCAACATGTGAACTGTAACCATTGTCAGTATCACCGTGAGAAGTGTCACCATGGGAATTACCAACATAGGCACTGTCACCATGAGCACTTTCAGAACGGGAACTGTCACCATGGGCACTATCACCGTGAGGACTCTCACCATGGGAGTTATCGCCATGGGCACTATCAGCATTAGAACTGTCACCGTGGTCAATGTCACGATGGAATTTGTCACGGTGAACACTGTCACGATAGGCAAAGTCACGGTTTGCACTGTCCCCTTGGGCCCTGTCACAGTGCGCACTATCACTTTGACGGTGGTGGCCATGGGCACTGCCACCAAGGACACTACCACCTTGAGAATTATCACCATTTGTTCTCTCAGCGTGGTCACGGTCAACAAGTGCACTCTCACTATGCTCACTATGACCGTGAACACTGTCACCATGGGCACCTTAATCATGGGCACTATCACCGTGAGCACTATCACCATCGGCACTATCACTGTGATCACTGTCACCATAGACACTATCATGGTGAGCACAGTTAACATGAGCATTGTAACTGTGAGCACTGTCACAATGGGTAATGCAACCATGAGCCCAGTCACCGTGAGCACTGTCAGCATGGGTTGTCACCTTGTGCACGGTCAGCATGAGCACTGTCACCAAGGGACTATAACTATTTTTCAGTGCCGCCATGTGCACTGTCACCTTGGACACTATCACCACGAGCACTGTCACCATGAGTACTGTCATCATGGGCAATGGCACAGCCACCATCTGCAATCTTACCATGGTCACTATCACTGTGAGCACTGTCACTAATGGAACTACCAACATGGGCACTGTCATCATGAGCACTTTCACCATACGAACTCTCACCATGGGCACTATGAACGTGAGAACGGTCACCATGGGCACTGTCACCATGAGCATTGTCATCATAGGCAATGTCACCGTGAGAACTATCACCATGCGCACTGTCCACAAGGGCACTATCACATTGAGTTGTATCACCATGTGTACTGTCATCTTGGGCACAGTCACCATGGGCACACTCACCAAGTACACTATCACTATGCTCACTATTACTCTGAACACTGTCACCATGGGCACCGAAACCATGGGCACTATCACCGGGAGCATTATCAGCATCGGCTCAACAGGCGTGATAACTGTCACCATGGGTCATATCACCGTGAGCACGGTTGCCATGGGCACTGTCACGATGTGCAATGCCCCATTGGTACTCTCACCATGGGAACTGCCACCATGAGCACTGTCACCATGAGCACTGACACCACGATCACTGCCACCGAGGGCACTGCAACCATGAGCACTGTCACCAAGAGAACTGTTACTATGTGAAATGTAACCATGGGCAATTTCTCGATGAGTACTCTCACCATGGGTATTTTCACCTTGGGCACTCTCAACGTAAACAGTATTACCATGAGCACTTTCACTGTGAGCACTGTCACCATGGGCACTGTCACAATGCGGAGTGTCACCATGAGCCATGTCACCATGGGAAATGTCACCGTTAGAAGTGTCACCATAGGCAATGTCATCATGGGCAATGTCACCATGGGAAATGCCATTTTGAGCACTGTCACCATGGGTACTGCAACCATGAGTACTGTCACCATGAGTACTGTCACCATTGGCAGTATCACCAGGCGCACTGTCACCATGGGCACTATCACCATGACAACTCTCAGAGTGAGCACTGTCACTGTGGGCACTGCCATCGTGAGCAATTCCACCATGGGCAATGTCACCATGGGCACTAACGCTGTGAGCACTCTCAACATGAGCACGTCACCATGAGCCCTGTCACCATGGACAATGTCACTGTGAGAAGTTTCACCATAGGCAATTTCACCGTGGGCACTGTCACCATGGTCACTGCCACCACTCTCACTGTCATTTTGAGCACTGTCACCATGGGTACTGCAACCATGAGCACTGTCACCATGAGCACTGTCACCATAGCGAGTATCACCATGTACACTGTCACCATGGGCACTATCACAATGAGAACTGTCAGCGTGGGCACTGTCACTGTTGGCAAGGGCACCATGGCCACTTCCACCATGGGCAATGTCACCATGGGCACTATCACTGTGAGCACTGTCAACATGAGCACGTCACCATGGGCACTGTCAACATGGGTACTATCTCAAAGGGCAATGTCACCATGAGCATTGTCAGGATGGGCAATTTCACCATGGTCACTGTCACCAAAGGCACTATCGCCATGAGCAATGTCACTGTGGGCCGTGTCACCAGGGGCACTATCACCATGGTTAATGTTTTCATTGGCACTTTCCCCGTGAGCACTGTCACCCTGGGCACTGTCATCATGGGCACGGTCACCGTGAGCACTATCTCCATGAGCACAGCCACTGTGAACACCATCACCATAATCACTGGCCTCATCGGTACTGTCACCATGGGCACTGCCACAATGAGCACTGTCAGCATGGGCACTTCCCCCATGAGCACTGTCACTATGAGAACTGCTACCATGGGTATTTTCACCATGAGTACTGTCACCCTGTGTATTGTCACCATTTGCACTGTCACCATGAAGACTATAACCGTGAGCGCTATCACCATGAGATCTCTCACCATGGTCACTGTCACCATGGCACCTTGCACAATGGGGGCTGTCAACATGAGTGATGTCACCATTGGCACTATCACTGTGAGCATTCTCACTGTGGTCAATGTCACCATGGGCACGGTCACCATGAGCACTGTCACCATAGGCAATGTCACCGTGGTCAGTGTCACCATGAGCACTGTCAACATGGGCACTCATACAGTGGGCACTGTCACTGTGAGCACTGTCACCATGGGTACTGCCACCATGAGCAGTGTCTCTGTGAGTACTGTCAGCATGGGTTTTTACCGTGAGCATTGTCACCATGAGCCCTGTCACCATTTTTTAGTGACACCGTGTGCACTACCACCATGCGCACTCTCACCATGGGCACTGTCACCGAGAAAACTGTCACCATAAGTACTGTCTTCATGGGCACTGTCACCAAGTGCACGGCCAACATGTGAACTGTAACCATTGTCAGTATCACCGTGAGAAGTGTCACCATGGGAATTACCAACATAGGCACTGTCATCATGAGCACTTTCAGAACGGGAACTGCCACCATGGGCACTATCACCGTGAGGACTCTCACCATGGGAATTATCGCCATGGGCACTATCAGCATTAGAACTGTCACCGTGGTCACTGTCACGATGGAATTTGTCACTGTGAGCACTGTCACGATAGGCAAAGTCACGGTTTGCACTGTCCCCTTGGGCCCTGTCACAGTGAGCACTATCACTTTGACGGTGGTGTCCATGGGCACTGCCACCATGGACACTACCAACTTGAGAATTATCACCATTTGCTCTCTCAGCGTTGTCACGGTCAACAAGTGCACTCTCACTATGCTCACTATGACCGTGAACACTGTCACCATGGGCACCTTAATCATGGGCACTATCACCGTGAGCACTAATACGATCGGCACTATCACTGTGATCACTGTCACCATAGACACTATCATGGTCAGCACAGTTAACATGAGCATTGTAACTGTGAGCACTGTTCACAATGGGTAATGCAACCATGATCCCAGTCACCGTGAGCACTGTCAGCATGGGTTGTCACCTTGTGCACGGTCAGCATGAGCACTGTCACCAAGGGACTATAACTATTTTTCAGTGCCACCATGTGCACTGTCACCTTGGACACTATCACCACGAGCACTGTCACCATGAGTACTGTCATCATGGGCAATGGCACAGCCACCATCTGCAATCTTACCATGGTCACTATCACTGTGAGCACTGTCACCAATGGAACTACCAACATGGGCACTGTCATCATGAGCACTTTCACCATACGAACTCTCACCTTGGGCACTATGAACGTGAGAACGGTCACCATGGGCACTGTCACCATGAGCATTGTCATCATAGGCAATGTCACCGTGAGAACTATCACCATGCGCACTGTCCACAAGGGTACTATCACATTGAGTTGTATCACCATGTGTACTGTCATCTTGGGCACAGTCACCATGGGCACACTCACCAAGTACACTATCACTATGCTCACTATTACTCTGAACACTGTCACCATGGGCACCGTAACCATGGGCACTATCACCGGGAGCATTATCAGCATCTGCTCAACAGGCGTGATAACTGTCACCATGGGTCATATCACCGTGAGCACGGTTGCCATGGGCACTGTCACGATGTGCAATGCCCCATTGGTACTCTCACCATGGGAACTGCCACCATGAGCACTGTCACCATGAGAACTGTTACTATGAGAAATGTAACCATGGGCAATTTCTCGATGAGTACTCTCACCATGGGTATTTTCACCTTGGGCACTCTCAACGTAAACAGTATTACCATGAGCACTTTCACTGTGAGAACTGTCACCATGGGCACTGTCACAATGCGGAGTGTCACCATGAGCCATGTCACCATGGGAAATGTCACCGTGAGAAGTGTCACCATAGGCAATGTCACCATGGGCAATGTCACCATGGGAAATGCCATTTTGAGCACTGTCACCATGGGTACTGCAACCATGAGTACTGTCACCATGAGTACTGTCACCATTGGCAGTATCACCAGGCGCACTGTCACCATGGGCACTATCACCATGACAATTCTCAGAGTGAGCACTGTCACTGTGTGCACTGCCATCGTGAGCAATTCCACCATGGGCAATGTCACCATGGGCACTAACGTTGTGAGCACTCTCAACATGAGCACGTCACCATGAGCCCTGTCACCGTGGGCAATGTCACTGTGAGAAGTTTCACCATAGGCAATGTCACCGTGGGCACTGTCACCATGGTCACTGCCACCACTGTCACTGTCATTTTGAGCACTGTCACCATGGGTACTGCAACCATGAGCACTGTCACCATGAGCACTGTCACCATTGCGATTATCACCATGTGCACTGTCACCATGGGCATTATCGCCATGAGAACTGTCAGCGTGGGCACTGTCACTGTTGGCAAGGGCACCATGGCCACTTCCACCATGGGCAATGTCACCATGGGCACTATCACTGTGAGCACTGTCAACATGAGCACATCACCATGGGCACTGTCAACATGGGTACTATCTCAAAGGGCAATGTCACCATGAGCATTGTCAGGATGGGCAATTTCACCATGAGCACTGTCACCAAAGGCACTATCGCCATGAGCAATGTCACTGTGGGCCGTGTCACCAGGGGCACTATCACCATGGTTAATGTTATCATTGGCACTTTCCCCATGAGCACTGTCACCCTGGGCACTGTCATCATGGGCACGGTCACCGTGAGCACTATCTCCATGAGCACAGCCACTGTGAACACCATCACCATAATCACTGGCCTCATCGGTACTGTCACCATGGGCACTGCCACAATGAGCACTGTCAGCATGGGCACTTCCCCCATGAGCACTGTCACTATGAGAACTGCTACCATGGGTATTTTCACCATGAGTACTGTCACCCTGTGTATTGTCACCATTTGCACTGTCACCATGAAGACTATAACCGTGAGCGCTATCACCATGAGATCTCTCACCATGGTCACTGTCACCATGGCACCTTGCACAATGGGGGCTGTCAACATGAGTGCTGTCACCATTGGCACTATCACTGTGAGCATTCTCACTGTGGTCAGTGTCACCATGGGCACTGTCACCATGAGCACTGTCACCATAGGCAATGTCACCGTGGTCAGTGTCACCATGAGCACTGTCAACATGGGCACTCATACAGTGGGCACTGTCACTGTGAGCACTGTCACCATGGGTACTGCCACCATGAGCAGTGTCTCTGTGAGTACTGTCAGCATGGGTTTTTACCGTGAGCACTGTCACCATGAGCCCTGTCACCATTTTTTAGTGACACCATGTGCACTACCACCATGCGCACTCTCACCATGGGCACTGTCACCGAGAAAACTGTCACCATAAGTACTGTCTTCATGGGCACTGTCACCAAGGGCACGGCCAACATGTGAACTGTAACCCTTGTCAGTATCACTGTGAGAAGTGTCACCATGGGAATTACCAACATAAGTAGTGTCATCATGAGCACTTTCAGAACGGGAACTGTCACCATGGGCACTATCACCGTCAGGACTCTCACCATGGGAATTATCGCCATGGGCACTATCAGCATTAGAACTGTCACCGTGGTCACTGTCACGATGGAATTTGTTACGGTGAGCAGTGTCACGATAGGCAAAGTCACGGTTTGCACTGTCCCCTTGGGCCCTGTCACAGTGAGCACTATCACTTTGACGGTGGTGGCCATGGGCACTGCCACCATGGACACTACCACCTTGAGAATTATCACCATTTGTTCTCTCAGCGTGGTCACGGTCAACAAGTGCAGTCTCAGTATGCTCACTATGACCGTGAACACTGTCACCATGGGCACCTTAATCATGGGCACTATCACTGTGAGCACTATCACCATCGGCACTATCACTGTGATCACTGTCACCATAGACACTATCATGGTGAGCACAGTTAACATGAGCATTGTAACTGTGAGCACTGTCACAATGGGTAATGCAACCATGAGCCCAGTCACCGTGAGCACTGTCAGCATGGGTTGTCACCTTGTGCACGGTCAGCATGAGCACTGTCACCATGGGCACTATAACTATCTTTCAGTGCCACCATGTGCACTGTCACCTTGGACACTATCACCACGAGCACTGTCACCATGAGTACTGTCATCATGGGCAATGGCACAGCCACCATCTGCAATCTTACCATGGTCACTATCACTGTGAGCACTGTCACCAATGGAACTACCAACATGGGCACTGTCATCATGAGCACTTTCACCATACGAACTCTCACCATGGGCACTATGAACGTGAGAACGGTCACCATGGGCACTGTCACCATGAGCATTGTCATCATAGGCAATGTCACCGTGAGAACTATCACCATGCGCACTGTCCACAAGGGCACTATCACATTGAGTTGTATCACCATGTGTACTGTCATCTTGGGCACAGTCACCATGGGCACACTCACCAAGTACACTATCACTATGCTCACTATTACTCTGAACACTATCACCATGGGCACCGTAACCATGGGCACTATCACCGGTAGCATTATAAGCATCGGCACAACAGGCGTGATAACTGTCACCATGGGTCATATCACCGTGAGCACGGTTGCCATGGGCACTGTCACGATGTGCAATGCCCCATTGGTACTCTCACCATGGGAACTGCCACCATGAGCACTGTCACCATGAGCACTGACACCACGATCACTGCCACCGAGGGCACTGCAACCATGAGCACTGTCACCATGAGAACTGTTACTATGTGAAATGTAACCATGGGCAATTTCTCGATGAGTACTCTCACCATGGGTATTTTCACCTTGGGCACTCTCAACGTAAACATTATTACCATGAGCACTTTCACTGTGAGCACTGTCACCATGGGCACTGTCACAATGTGGAGTGTCACCATGAGCCATGTCACCATGGGAAATGTCACCGTGAGAAGTGTCACCATAGGCAATGTCACCATGGGCAATGTCACCATGGGAAATGCCATTTTGAGCACTGTCACCATGGGTACTGCAACCATGAGTACTGTCACCATGAGTACTGTCACCATTGGCAGTATCACCAGGCGCACTGTCACCATGGGCACTATCACCATGACAACTCTCAGAGTGAGCACTGTCACTGTGGGCACTGCCATCGTGAGCAATTCCACCATGGGCAATGTCACCATGGGCACTAACGCTGTGAGCACTCTCAACATGAGCACGTCACCATGAGCCCTGTCACCATGGACAATGTCACTGTGAGAAGTTTCACCATAGGCAATGTCACCGTGGGCACTGTCACCATGGTCACTGCCACCACTGTCACTGTCATTTTGAGCACTGTCACCATGGGTACTGCAACCATGAGCACTGTCACCATGAGCACTGTCACCATTGCGAGTATCACCATGTACACTGTCACCATGGGCACTATCACAATGAGAACTGTCAGCGTGGGCACTGTCACTGTTGGCAAGGGCACCATGGCCACTTCCACCATGGGCAATGTCACCATGGGCACTATCACTGTGAGCACTGTCAACATGAGCACGTCACCATGGGCACTGTCAACGTGGGTACTATCTCAAAGGGCAATGTCACCATGAGCATTGTCAGGATGGGCAATTTCACCATGGGCACTGTCACCAAAGGCACTATCGCCATGAGCAATGTCACTGTGGGCCGTGTCACCAGGGGCACTATCACCATGGTTAATGTTATCATTGGCACTTTCCCCGTGAGCACTGTCACCCTGGGCACTGTCATCATGGGCACGGTCACTGTGAGCACTACCTCCGTGAGCACAGCCACTGTGAACACCATCACCATAATCACTGGCCTCATCGGTACTGTCACCATGGGCACTGCCACAATGAGCACTGTCAGCATGGGCACTTCCCCCATGAGCACTGTCACTATGAGAACTGCTACCATGGGTATTTTCACCATGAGTACTGACACCCTGTGTATTGTCACCATTTGCACTGTCACCATGAAGACTATAACCGTGAGCGCTATCACCATGAGATCTCTCACCATGGTCACTGTCACCATGGCAACTTGCACAATGGGGGCTGTCAACATGAGTGCTGTCACCATTGGCACTATCACTGTGAGCATTCTCACTGTAGTCAGTGTCACCATGGGCACTGTCACCATGAGCACTGTCACCATAGGCAATGTCACCATGGTCAGTGTCACCATGAGCACTGTCAACATGGGCACTCATACAGTGGGCACTGTCACTGTGAGCACTGGCACCATGGGTACTGCCACCATGAGCAGTGTCTCTGTGAGTACTGTCAGCATGGGTTTTTACCGTGAGCACTGTCACCATGAGCCCTGTCACCATTTTTTAGTGACACCATGTGCACTACCACCATGCGCACTCTCACCATGGGCACTGTCACCGAGAAACCTGTCACCATAAGTCCTGTCTTCATGGGCACTGTCACCAAGGGCACGGCCAACATGTGAACTGTAACCCTTGTCAGTATCACTGTGAGAAGTGTCACCATGGGAATTACCAACATAAGCAGTGTCATCATGAGCACTTTCAGAACGGGAACTGTCACCATGGGCACTATCACCGTGAGGACTCTCACCATGGGAATTTTCGCCATGGGCACTATCAGCATTAGAACTGTCACCGTGGTCACTGTCACGATGGAATTTGTTACGGTGAGCAGTGTCACGATAGGCAAAGTCACGGTTTGCACTGTCCCCTTGGGCCCTGTCACAGTGAGCACTATCACTTTGACGGTGGTGGCCATGGGCACTGCCACCATGGACACTACCACCTTGAGAATTATCACCATTTGTTCTCTCAGCGTGGTCACGGTCAACAAGTGCAGTCTCAGTATGCTCACTATGACCGTGAACACTGTCACCATGGGCACCTTAATCATGGGCACTATCACTGTGAGCACTATCACCATCGGCACTATCACTGTGATCACTGTCACCATAGACACTATCATGGTGAGCACAGTTAATATGAGCATTGTAACTGTGAGCACTGTCACAATGGGTAATGCAACCATGAGCCCAGTCACCGTGAGCACTGTCAGCATGGGTTGTCACCTTGTGCACGGTCAGCATGAGCACTGTCACCATGGGCACTATAACTATCTTTCAGTGCCACCATGTGCACTGTCACCTTGGACACTATCACCACGAGCACTGTCACCATGAGTACTGTCATCATGGGCAATGGCACAGCCACCATCTGCAATCTTACCATGGTCACTATCACTGTGAGCACTGTCACCAATGGAACTACCAACATGGGCACTGTCATCATGAGCACTTTCACCATACGAACTCTCACCATGGGCACTATGAACGTGAGAACGGTCACCATGGGCACTGTCACCATGAGCATTGTCATCATAGGCAATGTCACCGTGAGAACTATCACCATGCGCACTGTCCACAAGGGCACTATCACATTGAGTTGTATCACCATGTGTACTGTCATCTTGGGCACAGTCACCATGGGCACACTCACCAAGTACACTATCACTATGCTCACTATTACTCTGAACACTGTCACCATGGGCACCGTAACCATGGGCAATATCACCGGTAGCATTATCAGCATCGGCACAACAGGCGTGATAACTGTCACCATGGGTCATATCACCGTGAGCACGGTTGCCATGGGCACTGTCACGATGTGCAATGCCCCATTGGTACTCTCACCATGGGAACTGCCACCATGAGCACTGTCACCATGAGCACTGACACCACGATCACTGCCACCGAGGGCACTGCAACCATGAGCACTGTCACCATGAGAACTGTTACTATGTGAAATGTAACCATGGGCAATTTCTCGATGAGTACTCTCACCATGGGTATTTTCACCTTGGGCACTCTCAACGTAAACAGTATTACCATGAGCACTTTCACTGTGAGCACTGTCACCATGGGCACTGTCACAATGTGGAGTGTCACCATGAGCCATGTCACCATGGGAAATGTCACCGTGAGAAGTGTCACCATAGGCAATGTCACCATGGGCAATGTCACCATGGGAAATGCCATTTTGAGCACTGTCACCATGGGTACTGCAACCATGAGTACTGTCACCATGAGTACTGTCACCATTGGCAGTATCACCAGGCGCACTGTCACCATTGGCACTATCACCATGACAACTCTCAGAGTGAGCACTGTCACTGTGGGCACTGCCATCGTGAGCAATTCCACCATGGGCAATGTCACCATGGGCACTAACGCTGTGAGCACTCACAACATGAGCACGTCACCATGAGCCCTGTCACCATGGACAATGTCACTGTGAGAAGTTTCACCATAGGCAATGTCACCGTGGGCACTGTCACCATGGTCACTGCCACCACTGTCACTGTCATTTTGAGCACTGTCACCATGGGTACTGCAACCATGAGCACTGTCACCATGAGCACTGTCACCATTGCGAGTATCACCATGTACACTGTCACCATGGGCACTATCACAATGAGAACTGTCAGCGTGGGCACTGTCACTGTTGGCAAGGGCACCATGGCCACTTCCACCATGGGCAATGTCACCATGGGCACTATCACTGTGAGCACTGTCAACATGAGCACGTCACCATGGGCACTGTCAACGTGGGTACTATCTCAAACGGCAATGTCACCATGAGCATTGTCAGGATGGGCAATTTCACCATGGGCACTGTCACCAAAGGCACTATCGCCATGAGCAATGTCACTGTGGGCCGTGTCACCAGGGGCACTATCACCATGGTTAATGTTATCATTGGCACTTTCCCCGTGAGCACTGTCACCCTGGGCACTGTCATCATGGGCACGGTCACCGTGAGCACTATCTCCATGAGCACAGCCACTGTGAACACCATCACCATAATCACTGGCCTCATCGGTAATGTCACCATGGGCACTGCCACAATGAGCACTGTCAGCATGGGCACTTCCCCCATGAGCACTGTCACTATGAGAACTGCTACCATGGGTATTTTCACCATGAGTACTGACACCCTGTGTATTGTCACCATTTGCACTGTCACCATGAAGACTATAACCGTGAGCGCTATCACCATGAGATCTCTCACCATGGTCACTGTCACCATGGAACCTTGCACAATGGGGGCTGTCAACATGAGTGCTGTCACCATTGGCACTATCACTGTGAGCATTCTCACTGTAGTCAGTGTCACCATGGGCACTGTCACCATGAGCACTGTCACCATAGGCAATGTCACCGTGGTCAGTGTCACCATGAGCACTGTCAACATGGGCACTCATACAGTGGGCACTGTCACTGTGAGCACTGTCACCATGGGTACTGCCACCATGAGCAGTGTCTCTGTGAGTACTGTCAGCATGGGTTTTTACCGTGAGCACTGTCACCATGAGCCCTGTCACCATTTTTAAGTGACACCATGTGCACTACCACCATGCGCACTCTCACC
The DNA here is from genome assembly GCF_964165515.1 of Mesoplodon bidens. Lineage (NCBI taxonomy): Eukaryota > Metazoa > Chordata > Mammalia > Artiodactyla > Ziphiidae > Mesoplodon > Mesoplodon bidens. The sequence goes on along the minus strand of NC_138170.1, from coordinate 25,505,504 downwards.
ATGGGCACTGTCACTGAGAAAACTGTCACCATAAGTACTGTCTTCATGGGCACTGTCACCAAGGGCATGGCCAACATGTGAACTGTAACCATTGTCAGTATCACCGTGAGAAGTGTCACCATGGGAATTACCAACATAGGCACTGTCACCATGAGCACTTTCAGAACGGGAACTGTCACCATGGGCACTATCACCGTGAGGACTCTCACCATGGGAGTTATCGCCATGGGCACTATCAGCATTAGAACTGTCACCGTGGTCACTGTCACGATGGAATTTGTCACGGTGAACACTGTCACGATAGGCAAAGTCACGGTTTGCACTGTCCCCTTGGGCCCTGTCACAGTGAGCACTATCACTTTGACGGTGGTGGCCATGGGCACTGCCACCATGAACACTACCACCTTGAGAATTATCACCATTTGTTCTCTCAGCGTGGTCACGGTCAACAAGTGCACTCTCACTATGCTCACTATGACCGTGAACACTGTCACCATGGGCACCTTAATCATGGGCACTATCGCCGTGAGCACTATCACCATCGACACTATCACTGTGATCACTGTCACCATAGACACTATCATGGTGAGCACAGTTAACATGAGCATTGTAACTGTGAGCACTGTCACAATGGGTAATGCAACCATGAGCCCAGTCACCGTGAGCACTGTCAGCATGGGTTGTCACCTTGTGCACGGTCAGCATGAGCACTGTCACCAAGGGACTATAACTATTTTTCAGTGCCGCCATGTGCACTGTCACCTTGGACACTATCACCACGAGCACTGTCACCATGAGTACTGTCATCATGGGCAATGGCACAGCCACCATCTGCAATCTTACCATGGTCACTATCACTGTGAGCACTGTCACTAATGGAACTACCAACATGGGCACTGTCATCATGAGCACTTTCACCATACGAACTCTCACCATGGGCACTATGAACGTGAGAACGGTCACCATGGGCACTGTCACCATGAGCATTGTCATCATAGGCAATGTCACCGTGAGAACTATCACCATGCGCACTGTCCACAAGGGCACTATCACATTGAGTTGTATCACCATGTGTACTGTCATCTTGGGCACAGTCACCATGGGCACACTCACCAAGTACACTATCACTATGCTCACTATTACTCTGAACACTGTCACCATGGGCACCGTAACCATGGGCACTATCACCAGGATCATTATCAGCATCGGCTCAACAGGCGTGATAACTGTCACCATGGGTCATATCACCGTGAGCACGGTTGCCATGGGCACTGTCACGATGTGCAATGCCCCATTGGTACTCTCACCATGGGAACTGCCACCATGAGCACTGTCACCATGAGCACTGACACCACGATCACTGCCACCGAGGGCACTGCAACCATGAGCACTCTCACCATGAGAACTGTTACTATGTGAAATGTAACCATGGGGAATTTCTCGATGAGTACTCTCACCATGGGTATTTTCACCTTGGGCACTCTCAACGTAAACAGTATTACCATGAGCACTTTCACTGTGAGCACTGTCACCATGGGCACTGTCACAATGCGGAGTGTCACCATGAGCCATGTCACCATGGGAAATGTCACCGTGAGAAGTGTCACCATAGGCAATGTCACCATGGGCAATGTCACCATGGGAAATGCCATTTTGAGCACTGTCACCATGGGTACTGCAACCATGAGTACTGTCACCATGAGTACTGTCACCATTGGCAGTATCACCAGGCGCACTGTCACCATGGCCACTATCACCATGACAACTCTCAGAGTGAGCACTGTCACTGTGGGCACTGCCATCGTGAGCAATTCCACCATGGGCAATGTCACCATGGGCACTAACGCTGTGAGCACTCTCAACATGAGCACGTCACCATGAGCCCTGTCACCATGGACAATGTCACTGTGAGAAGTTTCACCATAGGCAATTTCACCGTGGGCACTGTCACCATGGTCACTGCCACCACTGTCACTGTCATTTAGAGCACTGTCACCATGGGTACTGCAACCATGAGCACTGTCACCATGAGCACTGTCACCATTGCGAGTATCACCATGTACACTGTCACCATGGGCACTATCACAATGAGAACTGTCAGCGTGGGCACTGTCACTGTTGGCAAGGGCACCATGGCCAATTCCACCATGGGCAATGTCACCATGGGCACTATCACTGTGAGCATTGTCAACATGAGCACGTCACCATGGGCACTGTCAACGTGGGTACTATCTCAAAGGGCAATGTCACCATGAGCATTGTCAGCATGGGCAATTTCACCATGGGCACTGTCACCATGGGCACTATCGCCATGAGCAATGTCACTGTGGGCCGTGTCACCAGGGGCACTATCACCATGGTTAATGTTATCATTGGCACTTACCCCGTGAGCACTGTCACCCTGGGCACTGTCATCATGGGCACGGTCACCGTGAGCACTATCTCCATGAGCACAGCCACTGTGAACACCATCACCATAATCACTGGCCTCATCGGTACTGTCACCATGGGCACTGCCACAATGAGCACTGTCATCATGGGCACTTCCCCCATGAGCACTGTCACTATGAGAAATGCTACCATGGGTATTTTCACCATGAGTACTGACACCCTGTGTATTGTCACCATTTGCACTGTCACCATGAAGACTATAACCGTGAGCGCTATCACCATGAGATCTCTCACCATGGTCACAGTCACCATGGCACCTTGCACAATTGGGGCTGTCAACATGAGTGCTGTCACCATTGGCACTATCACTGTGAGCATTCTCACTGTGGTCAGTGTCACCATGGGCACTGTCACCATGAGCACTGTCACCATAGGCAATGTCACCGTGGTCAGTGTCACCATGAGCACTGTCAACATGGGCACTCATACAGTGGGCACTGTCACTGTGAGCACTGTCACCATGGGTACTGCCACCATGAGCAGTGTCTCTGTGAGTACTGTCAGCATGGGTTTTTACCGTGAGCACTGTCACCATGAGCCCTGTCACCATTTTTAAGTGACACCATGTGCACTACCACCATGCGCACTCTCACCATGGGCACTGTCACCGAGAAAACTGTCACCATAAGTACTGTCTTCATGGGCACTGTAACCAAGGGCACGGCCAACATGTGAACTGTAACCATTGTCAGTATCACCATGAGAAGTGTCACCATGGGAATTACCGACATAGGCACTGTCATCATGAGCACTTTCAGAACGGGAACTGTCACCATGGGCACTATCACCGTGAGGACTCTCACCATGGGAGTTATCGCCATGGGCACTATCAGCATTAGAACTGTCACCGTGGTCACTGTCACGATGGAATTTATCACGGTGAACACTGTCACGATAGGCAAAGTCACGGTTTGCACTGTCCCCTTGGGCCCTGTCACAGTGAGCACTATCACTTTGACGGTGGTGGCCATGGGCACTGCCACCATGGACACTACCAACTTGAGAATTATCACCATTTGTTCTCTCAGCGTGGTCACGGTCAACAAGTGCACTCTCACTATGCTCACTATGACCGTGAACACTGTCACCATGGGCACCTTAATCATGGGCACTATCACCGTGAGCACTATCACCATCGGCACTATCACTGTGATCACTGTCACCATAGACACTATCATGGTGAGCACAGTTAACATGAGCATTGTAACTGTGAGCACTGTCACAATGGGTAATGCAACCATGAGCCCAGTCACCGTGAGCACTGTCAGCATGGGTTGTCACCTTGTGCACGGTCAGCATGAGCACTGTCACCATGGGCACTATAACTATTTTTCAGTGCCACCATGTGCACTGTCACCTTGGACACTATCACCACGAGCACTGTCACCATGAGTACTGTCATCATGGGCAATGGCACAGCCACCATCTGCAATCTTATCATGGTCACTATCACTGTGAGCACTGTCAACAATGGAACTACCAACATGGGCACTGTCATCAAGAGCACTTTCACCATACGAACTCTCACCATGGGCACTATGAACGTGAGAACGGTCACCATGGGCACTGTCACCATGAGCATTGTCATCATAGGCAATGTCACCGTGAGAACTATCACCATGCGCACTGTCCACAAGGGCACTATCACATTGAGTTGTATCACCATGTGTACCGTCATCTTGGGCACAGTCACCATGGGCAAACTCACCAAGTACACTATCACTATGCTCACTATTACTCTGAACTCTGTCACCATGGGCACCGTAACCATGGGCACTATCACCGGGAGCATTATCAGCATCGGCACAACAGGCGTAATAACTGTCACAATGGGTCATATCACCGTGAGCACGGTTGCCATGGGCACTGTCACGATGTGCAATGCCCCATTGGTACTCTCACCATGGGAACTGCCACCATGAGCACTGTCACCATGAGCACTGACACCACGATCACTGCCACCGAGGGCACTGCAACCATGAGCACTGTCACCATGAGAACTGTTACTATGAGAAATGTAACCATGGGCAATCTCTCGATGAGTACTCTCACCATGGGTATTTTCACATTGGGCATTCTCAACGTAAACAGTATTACCATGAGCACTTTCACTGTGAGCACTGTCACCATGGGCACTGTCACAATGCGGAGTGTCACCATGAGCCATGTCACCATGGGAAATGTCACCTTGAGAAGTGTCACCATAGGCAATGTCACCATGGGCAATGTCACCATGGGAAATGCCATTTTGAGCACTGTCACCTTGGGTACTGCAACCATGAGTACTGTCACCATGAGTACTGTCACCACTGGCAGTATCACCAGGCGCACTGTCACCATGGGCACTATCACCATGACAATTCTCAGAGTGAGCACTGTCACTGTGTGCACTGCCATCGTGAGCAATTCCACCATGGGCAATGTCACCATGGGCACTAACGTTGTGAGCACTCTCAACATGAGCACGTCACCATGAGCCCTGTCACCGTGGGCAATGTCACTGTGAGAAGTTTCACCATAGGCAATGTCACCGTGGGCACTGTCACCATGGTCACTGCCACCACTGTCACTGTAATTTTGAGCACTGTCACCATGGGTACTGCAACCATGAGCACTGTCACCATGAGCACTGTCACCATTGCGATTATCACCATGTGCACTGTCACCATGGGCATTATCGCAATGAGAACTGTCAGCGTGGGCACTGTCACTGTTGGCAAGGGCACCATGGCCACTTCCACCATGGGCAATGTCACCATGGGCACTATCACTGTGAGCACTGTCAACATGAGCACGTCTCCATGGGCACTGTCAACATGGGTACTATCTCAAAGGGCAATGTCACCATGAGCATTGTCAGGATGGGCAATTTCACCATGGGCACTGTCACCAAAGGCACTATCGCCATGAGCAATGTCACTGTGGGCCGTGTCACCAGGGGCACTATCACCATGGTTAATGTTATCATTGGCACTTTCCCCGTGAGCACTGTCACCCTGGGCACTGTCATCATGGGCACGGTCACCGTGAGCACTATCTCCATGAGCACAGCCACTGTGAACACCATCACCATAATCACTGGCCTCATCGGTACTGTCACCATGGGCACTGCCACAATGAGCACTGTCAGCATGGGCACTTCCCCCATGAGCACTGTCACTATGAGAACTGCTACCATGGGTATTTTCACCATGAGTACTGTCACCCTGTGTATTGTCACCATTTGCACTGTCACCATGAAGACTATAACCGTGAGCGCTATCACCATGAGATCTCTCACCATGGTCACTGTCACCATGGCACCTTGCACAATGGGGGCTGTCAACATGAGTGCTGTCACCATTGGCACTATCACTGTGAGCATTCTCACTGTGGTCAGTGTCACCATGGGCACTGTCACCATGAGCACTGTCACCATAGGCAATGTCACCGTGGTCAGTGTCACCATGAGCACTGTCAACATGGGCACTCATACAGTGGGCACTGTCACTGTGAGCACTGTCACCATGGGTACTGCCACCATGAGCAGTGTCTCTGTGAGTACTGTCAGCATGGGTTTTTACCGTGAGCACTGTCACCATGAGCCCTGTCACCATTTTTTAGTGACACCATGTGCACTACCACCATGCACACTCTCACCATGGGCACTGTCACCGAGAAAACTGTCACCATAAGTACTGTCTTCATGGGCACTGTCACCAAGGGCACGGCCAACATGTGAACTGTAACCCTTGTCAGTATCACTGTGAGAAGTGTCACCATGGGAATTACCAACATAAGCAGTGTCATCATGAGCACTTTCAGAACGGGAACTGTCACCATGGGCACTATCACCGTGAGGACTCTCACCATGGGAATTATCGCCATGGGCACTATCAGCATTAGAACTGTCACCGTGGTCACTGTCACGATGGAATTTGTCACGGTGAGCAGTGTCACGATAGGCAAAGTCACGGTTTGCACTGTCCCCTTGGGCCCTGTCACAGTGAGCACTATCACTTTGACGGTGGTGGCCATGGGCACTGCCACCATGGACACTACCACCTTGAGAATTATCACCATTTGTTCTCTCAGCGTGGTCACGTTCAACAAATGCAGTCTCAGTATGCTCACTATGACCGTGAACACTGTCACCATGGGCACCTTAATCATGGGCACTATCACTGTGAGCACTATCACCATCGGCACTATCACTGTGATCACTGTCACCATAGACACTATCATGGTGAGCACAGTTAACATGAGCATTGTAACTGTGAGCACTGTCACAATGGGTAATGCAACCATGAGCCCAGTCACCGTGAGCACTGTCAGCATGGGTTGTCACCTTGTGCACGGTCAGCATGAGCACTGTCACCATGGGCACTATAACTATCTTTCAGTGCCACCATGTGCACTGTCACCTTGGACACTATCACCACGAGCACTGTCACCATGAGTACTGTCATCATGGGCAATGGCACAGCCACCATCTGCAATCTTACCATGGTCACTATCACTGTGAGCACTGTCACCAATGGAACTACCAACATGGGCACTGTCATCATGAGCACTTTCACCATACGAACTCTCACCATGGGCACTATGAACGTGAGAACGGTCACCATGGGCACTGTCACCATGAGCATTGTCATCATAGGCAATGTCACCGTGAGAACTATCACCATGCGCACTGTCCACAAGGGCACTATCACATTGAGTTGTATCACCATGTGTACTGTCATCTTGGGCACAGTCACCATGGGCACACTCACCAAGTACACTATCACTATGCTCACTATTACTCTGAACACTGTCACCATGGGCACCGTAACCATGGGCACTATCACCGGGAGCATTATCAGCATCGGCTCAACAGGCGTGATAACTGTCACCATGGGTCATATCACCGTGAGCACGGTTGCCATGGGCACTGTCACGATGTGCAATGCCCCATTGGTACTCTCACCATGGGAACTGCCACCATGAGCACTGTCACCATGAGAACTGTTACTATGAGAAATGTAACCATGGGCAATTTCTCGATGAGTACTCTCACCATGGGTATTTTCACCTTGGGCACTCTCAACGTAAACATTATTACCATGAGCACTTTCACTGTGAGCACTGTCACCATGGGCACTGTCACAATGCGGAGTGTCACCATGAGCCATGTCACCATGGGAAATGTCACCGTGAGAAGTGTCACCATAGGCAATGTCACCATGGGCAATGTCACCATGGGAAATGCCATTTTGAGCACTGTCACCATGGGTACTGCAACCATGAGTACTGTCACCATGAGTACTGTCACCATTGGCAGTATCACCAGGCGCACTGTCACCATGGGCACTATCACCATGACAACTCTCAGAGTGAGCACTGTCACTGTGGGCACTGCCATCGTGAGCAATTCCACCATGGGCAATGTCACCATGGGCACTAACGCTGTGAGCACTCTCAACATGAGCACGTCACCATGAGCCCTGTCACCATGGACAATGTCACTGTGAGAAGTTTCACCATAGGCAATGTCACCGTGGGCACTGTCACCATGGTCACTGCCACCACTGTCACTGTCATTTTGAGCACTGTCACCATGGGTACTGCAACCATGAGCACTGTCACCATGAGCACTGTCACCATTGCGAGTATCACCATGTACACTGTCACCATGGGCACTATCACAATGAGAACTGTCAGCGTGGGCACTGTCACTGTTGGCAAGGGCACCATGGCCACTTCCACCATGGGCAATGTCACCATGGGCACTATCACTGTGAGCACTGTCAACATGAGCACGTCACCATGGGCACTGTCAACTTGGGTACTATCTCAAAGGGCAATGTCACCATGAGCATTGTCAGGATGGGCAATTTCACCATGGGCACTGTCACCAAAGGCACTATCGCCATGAGCAATGTCACTGTGGGCCGTGTCACCAGGGGCACTATCACCATGGTTAATGTTATCATTGGCACTTTCCCCGTGAGCACTGTCACCCTGGGCACTGTCATCATGGGCACGGTCACCGTGAGCACTACCTCCATGAGCACAGCCACTGTGAACACCATCACCATAATCACTGGCCTCATCGGTACTGTCACCATGGGCACTGCCACAATGAGCACTGTCAGCATGGGCACTTCCCCCATGAGCACTGTCACTATGAGAACTGCTACCATGGGTATTTTCACCATGAGTACTGACACCCTGTGTATTGTCACCATTTGCACTGTCACCATGAAGACTATAACCGTGAGCGCTATCACCATGAGATCTCTCACCATGGTCACTGTCACCATGGCAACTTGCACAATGGGGGCTGTCAACATGAGTGCTGTCACCATTGGCATTATCACTGTGAGCATTCTCACTGTAGTCAGTGTCACCATGGGCACAGTCACCATGAGCACTGTCACCATAGGCAATGTCACCGTGGTCAGTGTCACCATGAGCACTGTCAACATGGGCACTCATACAGTGGGCACTGTCACTGTGAGCACTGTCACCATGGGTACTGCCACCATGAGCAGTGTCTCTGTGAGTACTGTCAGCATGGGTTTTTACCGTGAGCACTGTCACCATGAGCCCTGTCACCATTTTCTAGTGACACCATGTGCACTACCACCATGCGCACTCTCACCATGGGCACTGTCACCGAGAAAACTGTCACCATAAGTACTGTCTTCATGGGCACTGTCACCAAGGGCACGGCCAATATGTGAACTGTAACCATTGTCAGTATCACTGTGAGAAGTGTCACAATGGGAATTACCAACATAAGCAGTGTCATCATGAGCACTTTCAGAACGGGAACTGTCACCATGGGCACTATCACCGTGAGGACTCTCACCATGGGAATTATCGCCATGGGCACTATCAGCATTAGAACTGTCACCGTGGTCACTGTCACGATGGAATTTGTCACGGTGAGCAGTGTCACGATAGGCAAAGTCACGGTTTGCACTGTCCCCTTGGGCCCTGTCACAGTGAGCACTATCACTTTGACGGTGGTGGCCATGGGCACTGCCACCATGGACACTACCACCTTGAGAATTATCACCATTTGTTCTCTCAGCGTGGTCACGTTCAACAAATGCAGTCTCAGTATGCTCACTATGACCGTGAACACTGTCACCATGGGCACCTTAATCATGGGCACTATCACTGTGAGCACTATCATCATCGGCACTATCACTGTGATCACTGTCACCATAGACACTATCATGGTGAGCACAGTTAACATGAGCATTGTAACTGTGAGCACTGTCACAATGGGTAATGCAACCATGAGCCCAGTCACCGTGAGCACTGTCAGCATGGGTTGTCACCTTGTGCACGGTCAGCATGAGCACTGTCACCATGGGCACTATAACTATCTTTCAGTGCCACCATGTGCACTGTCACCTTGGACACTATCACCACGAGCACTGTCACCATGAGTACTGTCATCATGGGCAATGGCACAGCCACCATCTGCAATCTTACCATGGTCACTATCACTGTGAGCACTGTCACCAATGGAACTACCAACATGGGCACTGTCATCATGAGCACTTTCACCATACGAACTCTCACCATGGGCACTATGAACGTGAGAACGGTCACCATGGGCACTGTCACCATGAGCATTGTCATCATAGGCAATGTCACCGTGAGAACTATCACCATGCGCACTGTCCACAAGGGCACTATCACATTGAGTTGTATCACCATGTGTACTGTCATCTTGGGCACAGTCACCATGGGCACACTCACCAAGTACACTATCACTATGCTCACTATTACTCTGAACACTGTCACCATGGGCACCGTAACCATGGGCACTATCACCGGGAGCATTATCAGCATCGGCTCAACAGGCGTGATAACTGTCACCATGGGTCATATCACCGTGAGCACGGTTGCCATGGGCACTGTCACGATGTGCAATGCCCCATTGGTACTCTCACCATGGGAACTGCCACCATGAGCACTGTCACCATGAGAACTGTTACTATGAGAAATGTAACCATGGGCAATTTCTCGATGAGTACTCTCACCATGGGTATTTTCACCTTGGGCACTCTCAACGTAAACATTATTACCATGAGCACTTTCACTGTGAGCACTGTCACCATGGGCACTGTCACAATGCGGAGTGTCACCATGAGCCATGTCACCATGGGAAATGTCACCGTGAGAAGTGTCACCATAGGCAATGTCACCATGGGCAATGTCACCATGGGAAATGCCATTTTGAGCACTGTCACCATGGGTACTGCAACCATGAGTACTGTCACCATGAGTACTGTCACCATTGGCAGTATCACCAGGCGCACTGTCACCATGGGCACTATCACCATGACAACTCTCAGAGTGAGCACTGTCACTGGGGGCACTGCCATCGTGAGCAATTCCACCATGGGCAATGTCACCATGGGCACTAACGTTGTGAGCACTCTCAACATGAGCACGTCACCATGAGCCCTGTCACCATGGACAATGTCACTGTGAGAAGTTTCACCATAGGCAATGTCACCGTGGGCACTGTCACCATGGTCACTGCCACCACTGTCACTGTCATTTTGAGCACTGTCACCATGGGTACTGCAACCATGAGCACTGTCACCATGAGCACTGTCACCATTGCGAGTATCACCATGTGCACTGTCACCATGGGCACTATCACAATGAGAACTGTCATCTTGGGCACTGTCACTGTTGGCAAGGGCACCATGGCCACTTCCACCATGGGCAATGTCACCATGGGCACTATCACTGTGAGCACTGTCAACATGAGCACGTCACCATGGGCACTGTCAACATGGGTACTATCTCAAAGGGCAATGTCACCATGAGCATTGTCAGGATGGGCAATTTCACCATGAGCACTGTCACCAAAGGCACTAACGCCATGAGCAATGTCACTGTGGGCCGTGTCACCAGGGGCACTATCACCATGGTTAATGTTATCATTGGCACTTTCCCCGTGAGCACTGTCACCCTGGGCACTGTCATCATGGGCACGGTCACCGTGAGCACTATCTCCATGAGCACAGCCACTGTGAACACCATCACCATAATCACTGGCCTCATCGGTACTGTCACCATGAGCACTGCCACAATGAGCACTGTCAGCATGAGCACTTCCCCCATGAGCACTGTCACTATGAGAACTGCTACCATGGGTATATTCACCATGAGTACTGTCACCCTGTGTATTGTCACCATTTGCACTGTCACCATGAAGACTATAACCGTGAGCGCTATCACCATGAGATCTCTCACCATGGTCACTGTCACCATGGCACCTTGCACAATGGGGGCTGTCAACATGAGTGCTGTCACCATTGGCACTATCACTGTGAGCATTCTCACTGTGGTCAGTGTCACCATGGGCACTGTCACCATGAGCACTGTCACCATAGGCAATGTCACCGTGGTCAGTGTCACCATGAGCACTGTCAACATGGGCACTCATACAGTGGGCACTGTCACTGTGAGCACTGTCACCATGGGTACTGCCACCATGAGCAGTGTCTCTGTGAGTACTGTCAGCATGGGTTTTTACCGTGAGCACTGTCACCATGAGCCCTGTCACCATTTTTTAGTGACACCATGTGCACTACCACCATGCGCACTCTCACCATGGGCACTGTCACCGAGAAAACTGTCACCATAAGTACTGTCTTCATGGGCACTGTCACCAAGGGCACGGCCAACATGTGAACTGTAACCATTGTCAGTATCACTGTGAGAAGTGTCACCATGGGAATTACCAACATAAGCAGTGTCATCATGAGCACTTTCAGAACGGGAACTCTCACCATGGGCACTATCACCGTGAGGACTCTCACCATGGGAATTATCGCCATGGGCACTATCAGCATTAGAACTGTCACCGTGGTCACTGTCACGATGGAATTTGTTACGGTGAGCAGTGTCACGATAGGCAAAGTCATGGTTTGCACTGTCCCCTTGGGCCCTGTCACAGTGAGCACTATCACTTTGACGGTGGTGGCCATGGGCACTGCCACCATGGACACTACCACCTTGAGAATTATCACCATTTGTTCTCTCAGCGTGGTCACGGTCAACAAGTGCACTCTCACTATGCTCACTATGACCGTGAACACTGTCACCATGGGCACCTTAATCATGGGCACTCTCACTGTGAGCACTATCACCATCGGCACTATCACTGAGATCACTGTCACCATAGACACTATCATGGTGAGCACAGTTAACATGAGCATTGTAACTGTGAGCACTGTCACAATGGGTAATGCAACCATGAGCCCAGTCACCCTGAGCACTGTCAGCATGGGTTGTCACCTTGTGCACGGTCAGCATGAGCACTGTCACCATGGGCACTATAACTATCTTTCAGTGCCACCATGTGCACTGTCACCTTGGACACTATCACCACGAGCACTGTCACCATGAGTACTGTCATCATGGGCAATGGCACAGCCACCATCTGCAATCTTACCATGGTCACTATCACTGTGAGCACTGTCACCAATGGAACTACCAACATGGGCACTGTCATCATGAGCACTTTCACCATACGAACTCTCACCATGGGCACTATGAACGTGAGAACGGTCACCATGGGCACTGTCACCATGAGCATTGTCATCATAGGCAATGTCACCGTGAGAACTATCACCATGCGCACTGTCCACAAGGGCACTATCACATTGAGTTGTATCACCATGTGTACTGTCATCTTGGGCACAGTCACCATGGGCACACTCACCAAGTACACTATCACTATGCTCACTATTACTCTGAACACTGTCACCATGGGCACCGTAACCATGGGCACTATCACCGGGAGCATTATCAGCATCGGCACAACAGGCGTGATAACTGTCACCATGGGTCATATCACCGTGAGCACGGTTGCCATGGGCACTGTCACGATGTGCAATGCCCCATTGGTACTCTCACCATGGGAACTGCCACCATGAGCACTGTCACCATGAGCACTGACACCACGATCACTGCCACCGAGGGCACTGCAACCATGAGCACTGTCACCATGAGAACTGTTACTATGTGAAATGTAACCATGGGCAATTTCTCGATGAGTACTCTCACCATGGGTATTTTCACCTTGGGCACTCTCAACGTAAACAGTATTACCATGAGCACTTTCACTGTGAGCACTGGCACCATGGGCACTGTCACAATGCGGAGTGTCACCATGAGCCATGTCACCATGGGAAATGTCACCGTGAGAAGTGTCACCATAGGCAATGTCACCATGGGCAATGTCACCATGGGAAATGCCATTTTGAGCACTGTCACCATGGGTACTGCAACCATGAGTACTGTCACCATGAGTACTGTCACCATTGGCAGTATCACCAGGCGCACTGTCACCATGGGCACTATCACCATGACAACTCTCAGAGTGAGCACTGTCACTGTGGGCACTGCCATCGTGAGCAATTCCACCATGGGCAATGTCACCATGGGCACTAACGCTGTGAGCACTCTCAACATGAGCACGTCACCATGAGCCCTGTCACCATGGACAATGTCACTGTGAGAAGTTTCACCATAGGCAATTTCACCGTGGGCACTGTCACCATGGTCACTGCCACCACTCTCACTGTCATTTTGAGCACTGTCACCATGGGTACTGCAACCATGAGCACTGTCACCATGAGCACTGTCACCATTGCGAGTATCACCATGTACACTGTCACCATGGGCACTATCACAATGAGAACTGTCAGCGTGGGCACTGTCACTGTTGGCAAGGGCACCATGGCCACTTCCACCATGGGCAATGTCACCATGGGCACTATCACTGTGAGCACTGTCAACATGAGCACGTCACCATGGGCACTGTCAACGTGGGTACTATCTCAAAGGGCAATGTCACCATGAGCATTGTCAGGATGGGCAATTTCACCATGGGCACTGTCACCAAAGGCACTATCGCCATGAGCAATGTCACTGTGGGCCGTGTCACCAGGGGCACTATCACCATGGTTAATGTTATCATTGGCACTTTCCCCGTGAGCACTGTCACCCTGGGCACTGTCATCATGGGCACGGTCACCGTGAGCACTATCTCCATGAGCACAGCCACTGTGAACACCATCAACATAATCACGGGCCTCATCGGTACTGTCACCATGGGCACTGCCACAATGAGCACTGTCAGCATGGGCACTTCCCCCATGAGCACTGTCACTATGAGAACTGCTACCATGGGTATTTTCACCATGAGTACTGACACCCTGTGTATTGTCACCATTTGCACTGTCACCATGAAGACTATAACCGTGAGCGCTATCACCATGAGATCTCTCACCATGGTCACTGTCACCATGGCACCTTGCACAATGGGGGCTGTCAACATGAGTGCTGTCACCATTGGCACTATCACTGTGAGCATTCTCACTGTGGTCAGTGTCACCATGGGCACTGTCACCATGAGCACTGTCACCATAGGCAATGTCACCGTGGTCAGTGTCACCATGAGCACTGTCAACATGGGCACTCATACAGTGGGCACTGTCACTGTGAGCACTGTCACCATGGGTACTGCCACCATGAGCAGTGTCTCTGTGAGTACTGTCAGCATGGGTTTTTACCGTGAGCACTGTCACCATGAGCCCTGTCACCATTTTTAAGTGACACCATGTGCACTACCACCATGCGCACTCTCACCATGGGCACTGTCACTGAGAAAACTGTCACCATAAGTACTGTCTTCATGGGCACTGTCACCAAGGGCACGGCCAACATGTGAACTGTAACCATTGTCAGTATCACCGTGAGAAGTGTCACCATGGGAATTACCAACATAGGCACTGTCACCATGAGCACTTTCAGAACGGGAACTGTCACCATGGGCACTATCACCGTGAGGACTCTCACCATGGGAGTTATCGCCATGGGCACTATCAGCATTAGAACTGTCACCGTGGTCAATGTCACGATGGAATTTGTCACGGTGAACACTGTCACGATAGGCAAAGTCACGGTTTGCACTGTCCCCTTGGGCCCTGTCACAGTGCGCACTATCACTTTGACGGTGGTGGCCATGGGCACTGCCACCAAGGACACTACCACCTTGAGAATTATCACCATTTGTTCTCTCAGCGTGGTCACGGTCAACAAGTGCACTCTCACTATGCTCACTATGACCGTGAACACTGTCACCATGGGCACCTTAATCATGGGCACTATCACCGTGAGCACTATCACCATCGGCACTATCACTGTGATCACTGTCACCATAGACACTATCATGGTGAGCACAGTTAACATGAGCATTGTAACTGTGAGCACTGTCACAATGGGTAATGCAACCATGAGCCCAGTCACCGTGAGCACTGTCAGCATGGGTTGTCACCTTGTGCACGGTCAGCATGAGCACTGTCACCAAGGGACTATAACTATTTTTCAGTGCCGCCATGTGCACTGTCACCTTGGACACTATCACCACGAGCACTGTCACCATGAGTACTGTCATCATGGGCAATGGCACAGCCACCATCTGCAATCTTACCATGGTCACTATCACTGTGAGCACTGTCACTAATGGAACTACCAACATGGGCACTGTCATCATGAGCACTTTCACCATACGAACTCTCACCATGGGCACTATGAACGTGAGAACGGTCACCATGGGCACTGTCACCATGAGCATTGTCATCATAGGCAATGTCACCGTGAGAACTATCACCATGCGCACTGTCCACAAGGGCACTATCACATTGAGTTGTATCACCATGTGTACTGTCATCTTGGGCACAGTCACCATGGGCACACTCACCAAGTACACTATCACTATGCTCACTATTACTCTGAACACTGTCACCATGGGCACCGAAACCATGGGCACTATCACCGGGAGCATTATCAGCATCGGCTCAACAGGCGTGATAACTGTCACCATGGGTCATATCACCGTGAGCACGGTTGCCATGGGCACTGTCACGATGTGCAATGCCCCATTGGTACTCTCACCATGGGAACTGCCACCATGAGCACTGTCACCATGAGCACTGACACCACGATCACTGCCACCGAGGGCACTGCAACCATGAGCACTGTCACCAAGAGAACTGTTACTATGTGAAATGTAACCATGGGCAATTTCTCGATGAGTACTCTCACCATGGGTATTTTCACCTTGGGCACTCTCAACGTAAACAGTATTACCATGAGCACTTTCACTGTGAGCACTGTCACCATGGGCACTGTCACAATGCGGAGTGTCACCATGAGCCATGTCACCATGGGAAATGTCACCGTGAGAAGTGTCACCATAGGCAATGTCATCATGGGCAATGTCACCATGGGAAATGCCATTTTGAGCACTGTCACCATGGGTACTGCAACCATGAGTACTGTCACCATGAGTACTGTCACCATTGGCAGTATCACCAGGCGCACTGTCACCATGGGCACTATCACCATGACAACTCTCAGAGTGAGCACTGTCACTGTGGGCACTGCCATCGTGAGCAATTCCACCATGGGCAATGTCACCATGGGCACTAACGCTGTGAGCACTCTCAACATGAGCACGTCACCATGAGCCCTGTCACCATGGACAATGTCACTGTGAGAAGTTTCACCATAGGCAATTTCACCGTGGGCACTGTCACCATGGTCACTGCCACCACTCTCACTGTCATTTTGAGCACTGTCACCATGGGTACTGCAACCATGAGCACTGTCACCATGAGCACTGTCACCATAGCGAGTATCACCATGTACACTGTCACCATGGGCACTATCACAATGAGAACTGTCAGCGTGGGCACTGTCACTGTTGGCAAGGGCACCATGGCCACTTCCACCATGGGCAATGTCACCATGGGCACTATCACTGTGAGCACTGTCAACATGAGCACGTCACCATGGGCACTGTCAACATGGGTACTATCTCAAAGGGCAATGTCACCATGAGCATTGTCAGGATGGGCAATTTCACCATGGTCACTGTCACCAAAGGCACTATCGCCATGAGCAATGTCACTGTGGGCCGTGTCACCAGGGGCACTATCACCATGGTTAATGTTTTCATTGGCACTTTCCCCGTGAGCACTGTCACCCTGGGCACTGTCATCATGGGCACGGTCACCGTGAGCACTATCTCCATGAGCACAGCCACTGTGAACACCATCACCATAATCACTGGCCTCATCGGTACTGTCACCATGGGCACTGCCACAATGAGCACTGTCAGCATGGGCACTTCCCCCATGAGCACTGTCACTATGAGAACTGCTACCATGGGTATTTTCACCATGAGTACTGTCACCCTGTGTATTGTCACCATTTGCACTGTCACCATGAAGACTATAACCGTGAGCGCTATCACCATGAGATCTCTCACCATGGTCACTGTCACCATGGCACCTTGCACAATGGGGGCTGTCAACATGAGTGATGTCACCATTGGCACTATCACTGTGAGCATTCTCACTGTGGTCAATGTCACCATGGGCACGGTCACCATGAGCACTGTCACCATAGGCAATGTCACCGTGGTCAGTGTCACCATGAGCACTGTCAACATGGGCACTCATACAGTGGGCACTGTCACTGTGAGCACTGTCACCATGGGTACTGCCACCATGAGCAGTGTCTCTGTGAGTACTGTCAGCATGGGTTTTTACCGTGAGCATTGTCACCATGAGCCCTGTCACCATTTTTTAGTGACACCGTGTGCACTACCACCATGCGCACTCTCACCATGGGCACTGTCACCGAGAAAACTGTCACCATAAGTACTGTCTTCATGGGCACTGTCACCAAGTGCACGGCCAACATGTGAACTGTAACCATTGTCAGTATCACCGTGAGAAGTGTCACCATGGGAATTACCAACATAGGCACTGTCATCATGAGCACTTTCAGAACGGGAACTGCCACCATGGGCACTATCACCGTGAGGACTCTCACCATGGGAATTATCGCCATGGGCACTATCAGCATTAGAACTGTCACCGTGGTCACTGTCACGATGGAATTTGTCACTGTGAGCACTGTCACGATAGGCAAAGTCACGGTTTGCACTGTCCCCTTGGGCCCTGTCACAGTGAGCACTATCACTTTGACGGTGGTGTCCATGGGCACTGCCACCATGGACACTACCAACTTGAGAATTATCACCATTTGCTCTCTCAGCGTTGTCACGGTCAACAAGTGCACTCTCACTATGCTCACTATGACCGTGAACACTGTCACCATGGGCACCTTAATCATGGGCACTATCACCGTGAGCACTAATACCATCGGCACTATCACTGTGATCACTGTCACCATAGACACTATCATGGTCAGCACAGTTAACATGAGCATTGTAACTGTGAGCACTGTTCACAATGGGTAATGCAACCATGATCCCAGTCACCGTGAGCACTGTCAGCATGGGTTGTCACCTTGTGCACGGTCAGCATGAGCACTGTCACCAAGGGACTATAACTATTTTTCAGTGCCACCATGTGCACTGTCACCTTGGACACTATCACCACGAGCACTGTCACCATGAGTACTGTCATCATGGGCAATGGCACAGCCACCATCTGCAATCTTACCATGGTCACTATCACTGTGAGCACTGTCACCAATGGAACTACCAACATGGGCACTGTCATCATGAGCACTTTCACCATACGAACTCTCACCTTGGGCACTATGAACGTGAGAACGGTCACCATGGGCACTGTCACCATGAGCATTGTCATCATAGGCAATGTCACCGTGAGAACTATCACCATGCGCACTGTCCACAAGGGTACTATCACATTGAGTTGTATCACCATGTGTACTGTCATCTTGGGCACAGTCACCATGGGCACACTCACCAAGTACACTATCACTATGCTCACTATTACTCTGAACACTGTCACCATGGGCACCGTAACCATGGGCACTATCACCGGGAGCATTATCAGCATCTGCTCAACAGGCGTGATAACTGTCACCATGGGTCATATCACCGTGAGCACGGTTGCCATGGGCACTGTCACGATGTGCAATGCCCCATTGGTACTCTCACCATGGGAACTGCCACCATGAGCTCTGTCACCATGAGAACTGTTACTATGAGAAATGTAACCATGGGCAATTTCTCGATGAGTACTCTCACCATGGGTATTTTCACCTTGGGCACTCTCAACGTAAACAGTATTACCATGAGCACTTTCACTGTGAGAACTGTCACCATGGGCACTGTCACAATGCGGAGTGTCACCATGAGCCATGTCACCATGGGAAATGTCACCGTGAGAAGTGTCACCATAGGCAATGTCACCATGGGCAATGTCACCATGGGAAATGCCATTTTGAGCACTGTCACCATGGGTACTGCAACCATGAGTACTGTCACCATGAGTACTGTCACCATTGGCAGTATCACCAGGCGCACTGTCACCATGGGCACTATCACCATGACAATTCTCAGAGTGAGCACTGTCACTGTGTGCACTGCCATCGTGAGCAATTCCACCATGGGCAATGTCACCATGGGCACTAACGTTGTGAGCACTCTCAACATGAGCACGTCACCATGAGCCCTGTCACCGTGGGCAATGTCACTGTGAGAAGTTTCACCATAGGCAATGTCACCGTGGGCACTGTCACCATGGTCACTGCCACCACTGTCACTGTCATTTTGAGCACTGTCACCATGGGTACTGCAACCATGAGCACTGTCACCATGAGCACTGTCACCATTGCGATTATCACCATGTGCACTGTCACCATGGGCATTATCGCCATGAGAACTGTCAGCGTGGGCACTGTCACTGTTGGCAAGGGCACCATGGCCACTTCCACCATGGGCAATGTCACCATGGGCACTATCACTGTGAGCACTGTCAACATGAGCACATCACCATGGGCACTGTCAACATGGGTACTATCTCAAAGGGCAATGTCACCATGAGCATTGTCAGGATGGGCAATTTCACCATGAGCACTGTCACCAAAGGCACTATCGCCATGAGCAATGTCACTGTGGGCCGTGTCACCAGGGGCACTATCACCATGGTTAATGTTATCATTGGCACTTTCCCCATGAGCACTGTCACCCTGGGCACTGTCATCATGGGCACGGTCACCGTGAGCACTATCTCCATGAGCACAGCCACTGTGAACACCATCACCATAATCACTGGCCTCATCGGTACTGTCACCATGGGCACTGCCACAATGAGCACTGTCAGCATGGGCACTTCCCCCATGAGCACTGTCACTATGAGAACTGCTACCATGGGTATTTTCACCATGAGTACTGTCACCCTGTGTATTGTCACCATTTGCACTGTCACCATGAAGACTATAACCGTGAGCGCTATCACCATGAGATCTCTCACCATGGTCACTGTCACCATGGCACCTTGCACAATGGGGGCTGTCAACATGAGTGCTGTCACCATTGGCACTATCACTGTGAGCATTCTCACTGTGGTCAGTGTCACCATGGGCACTGTCACCATGAGCACTGTCACCATAGGCAATGTCACCGTGGTCAGTGTCACCATGAGCACTGTCAACATGGGCACTCATACAGTGGGCACTGTCACTGTGAGCACTGTCACCATGGGTACTGCCACCATGAGCAGTGTCTCTGTGAGTACTGTCAGCATGGGTTTTTACCGTGAGCACTGTCACCATGAGCCCTGTCACCATTTTTTAGTGACACCATGTGCACTACCACCATGCGCACTCTCACCATGGGCACTGTCACCGAGAAAACTGTCACCATAAGTACTGTCTTCATGGGCACTGTCACCAAGGGCACGGCCAACATGTGAACTGTAACCCTTGTCAGTATCACTGTGAGAAGTGTCACCATGGGAATTACCAACATAAGTAGTGTCATCATGAGCACTTTCAGAACGGGAACTGTCACCATGGGCACTATCACCGTCAGGACTCTCACCATGGGAATTATCGCCATGGGCACTATCAGCATTAGAACTGTCACCGTGCTCACTGTCACGATGGAATTTGTTACGGTGAGCAGTGTCACGATAGGCAAAGTCACGGTTTGCACTGTCCCCTTGGGCCCTGTCACAGTGAGCACTATCACTTTGACGGTGGTGGCCATGGGCACTGCCACCATGGACACTACCACCTTGAGAATTATCACCATTTGTTCTCTCAGCGTGGTCACGGTCAACAAGTGCAGTCTCAGTATGCTCACTATGACCGTGAACACTGTCACCATGGGCACCTTAATCATGGGCACTATCACTGTGAGCACTATCACCATCGGCACTATCACTGTGATCACTGTCACCATAGACACTATCATG
Source organism: Mesoplodon bidens (assembly GCF_964165515.1). Taxonomy (NCBI): domain Eukaryota; kingdom Metazoa; phylum Chordata; class Mammalia; order Artiodactyla; family Ziphiidae; genus Mesoplodon; species Mesoplodon bidens. The sequence goes on along the minus strand of NC_138170.1, from coordinate 25,483,779 downwards.
GTGAGCACAGTTAACATGAGCATTGTAACTGTGAGCACTGTCACAATGGGTAATGCAACCATGAGCCCAGTCACCGTGAGCACTGTCAGCATGGGTTGTCACCTTGTGCACGGTCAGCATGAGCACTGTCACCATGGGCACTATAACTATCTTTCAGTGCCACCATGTGCACTGTCACCTTGGACACTATCACCACGAGCACTGTCACCATGAGTACTGTCATCATGGGCAATGGCACAGCCACCATCTGCAATCTTACCATGGTCACTATCACTGTGAGCACTGTCACCAATGGAACTACCAACATGGGCACTGTCATCATGAGCACTTTCACCATACGAACTCTCACCATGGGCACTATGAACGTGAGAACGGTCACCATGGGCACTGTCACCATGAGCATTGTCATCATAGGCAATGTCACCGTGAGAACTATCACCATGCGCACTGTCCACAAGGGCACTATCACATTGAGTTGTATCACCATGTGTACTGTCATCTTGGGCACAGTCACCATGGGCACACTCACCAAGTACACTATCACTATGCTCACTATTACTCTGAACACTATCACCATGGGCACCGTAACCATGGGCACTATCACCGGTAGCATTATAAGCATCGGCACAACAGGCGTGATAACTGTCACCATGGGTCATATCACCGTGAGCACGGTTGCCATGGGCACTGTCACGATGTGCAATGCCCCATTGGTACTCTCACCATGGGAACTGCCACCATGAGCACTGTCACCATGAGCACTGACACCACGATCACTGCCACCGAGGGCACTGCAACCATGAGCACTGTCACCATGAGAACTGTTACTATGTGAAATGTAACCATGGGCAATTTCTCGATGAGTACTCTCACCATGGGTATTTTCACCTTGGGCACTCTCAACGTAAACATTATTACCATGAGCACTTTCACTGTGAGCACTGTCACCATGGGCACTGTCACAATGTGGAGTGTCACCATGAGCCATGTCACCATGGGAAATGTCACCGTGAGAAGTGTCACCATAGGCAATGTCACCATGGGCAATGTCACCATGGGAAATGCCATTTTGAGCACTGTCACCATGGGTACTGCAACCATGAGTACTGTCACCATGAGTACTGTCACCATTGGCAGTATCACCAGGCGCACTGTCACCATGGCCACTATCACCATGACAACTCTCAGAGTGAGCACTGTCACTGTGGGCACTGCCATCGTGAGCAATTCCACCATGGGCAATGTCACCATGGGCACTAACGCTGTGAGCACTCTCAACATGAGCACGTCACCATGAGCCCTGTCACCATGGACAATGTCACTGTGAGAAGTTTCACCATAGGCAATGTCACCGTGGGCACTGTCACCATGGTCACTGCCACCACTGTCACTGTCATTTTGAGCACTGTCACCATGGGTACTGCAACCATGAGCACTGTCACCATGAGCACTGTCACCATTGCGAGTATCACCATGTACACTGTCACCATGGGCACTATCACAATGAGAACTGTCAGCGTGGGCACTGTCACTGTTGGCAAGGGCACCATGGCCACTTCCACCATGGGCAATGTCACCATGGGCACTATCACTGTGAGCACTGTCAACATGAGCACGTCACCATGGGCACTGTCAACGTGGGTACTATCTCAAAGGGCAATGTCACCATGAGCATTGTCAGGATGGGCAATTTCACCATGGGCACTGTCACCAAAGGCACTATCGCCATGAGCAATGTCACTGTGGGCCGTGTCACCAGGGGCACTATCACCATGGTTAATGTTATCATTGGCACTTTCCCCGTGAGCACTGTCACCCTGGGCACTGTCATCATGGGCACGGTCACTGTGAGCACTACCTCCGTGAGCACAGCCACTGTGAACACCATCACCATAATCACTGGCCTCATCGGTACTGTCACCATGGGCACTGCCACAATGAGCACTGTCAGCATGGGCACTTCCCCCATGAGCACTGTCACTATGAGAACTGCTACCATGGGTATTTTCACCATGAGTACTGACACCCTGTGTATTGTCACCATTTGCACTGTCACCATGAAGACTATAACCGTGAGCGCTATCACCATGAGATCTCTCACCATGGTCACTGTCACCATGGCAACTTGCACAATGGGGGCTGTCAACATGAGTGCTGTCACCATTGGCACTATCACTGTGAGCATTCTCACTGTAGTCAGTGTCACCATGGGCACTGTCACCATGAGCACTGTCACCATAGGCAATGTCACCATGGTCAGTGTCACCATGAGCACTGTCAACATGGGCACTCATACAGTGGGCACTGTCACTGTGAGCACTGGCACCATGGGTACTGCCACCATGAGCAGTGTCTCTGTGAGTACTGTCAGCATGGGTTTTTACCGTGAGCACTGTCACCATGAGCCCTGTCACCATTTTTTAGTGACACCATGTGCACTACCACCATGCGCACTCTCACCATGGGCACTGTCACCGAGAAAACTGTCACCATAAGTCCTGTCTTCATGGGCACTGTCACCAAGGGCACGGCCAACATGTGAACTGTAACCCTTGTCAGTATCACTGTGAGAAGTGTCACCATGGGAATTACCAACATAAGCAGTGTCATCATGAGCACTTTCAGAACGGGAACTGTCACCATGGGCACTATCACCGTGAGGACTCTCACCATGGGAATTTTCGCCATGGGCACTATCAGCATTAGAACTGTCACCGTGGTCACTGTCACGATGGAATTTGTTACGGTGAGCAGTGTCACGATAGGCAAAGTCACGGTTTGCACTGTCCCCTTGGGCCCTGTCACAGTGAGCACTATCACTTTGACGGTGGTGGCCATGGGCACTGCCACCATGGACACTACCACCTTGAGAATTATCACCATTTGTTCTCTCAGCGTGGTCACGGTCAACAAGTGCAGTCTCAGTATGCTCACTATGACCGTGAACACTGTCACCATGGGCACCTTAATCATGGGCACTATCACTGTGAGCACTATCACCATCGGCACTATCACTGTGATCACTGTCACCATAGACACTATCATGGTGAGCACAGTTAATATGAGCATTGTAACTGTGAGCACTGTCACAATGGGTAATGCAACCATGAGCCCAGTCACCGTGAGCACTGTCAGCATGGGTTGTCACCTTGTGCACGGTCAGCATGAGCACTGTCACCATGGGCACTATAACTATCTTTCAGTGCCACCATGTGCACTGTCACCTTGGACACTATCACCACGAGCACTGTCACCATGAGTACTGTCATCATGGGCAATGGCACAGCCACCATCTGCAATCTTACCATGGTCACTATCACTGTGAGCACTGTCACCAATGGAACTACCAACATGGGCACTGTCATCATGAGCACTTTCACCATACGAACTCTCACCATGGGCACTATGAACGTGAGAACGGTCACCATGGGCACTGTCACCATGAGCATTGTCATCATAGGCAATGTCACCGTGAGAACTATCACCATGCGCACTGTCCACAAGGGCACTATCACATTGAGTTGTATCACCATGTGTACTGTCATCTTGGGCACAGTCACCATGGGCACACTCACCAAGTACACTATCACTATGCTCACTATTACTCTGAACACTGTCACCATGGGCACCGTAACCATGGGCAATATCACCGGTAGCATTATCAGCATCGGCACAACAGGCGTGATAACTGTCACCATGGGTCATATCACCGTGAGCACGGTTGCCATGGGCACTGTCACGATGTGCAATGCCCCATTGGTACTCTCACCATGGGAACTGCCACCATGAGCACTGTCACCATGAGCACTGACACCACGATCACTGCCACCGAGGGCACTGCAACCATGAGCACTGTCACCATGAGAACTGTTACTATGTGAAATGTAACCATGGGCAATTTCTCGATGAGTACTCTCACCATGGGTATTTTCACCTTGGGCACTCTCAACGTAAACAGTATTACCATGAGCACTTTCACTGTGAGCACTGTCACCATGGGCACTGTCACAATGTGGAGTGTCACCATGAGCCATGTCACCATGGGAAATGTCACCGTGAGAAGTGTCACCATAGGCAATGTCACCATGGGCAATGTCACCATGGGAAATGCCATTTTGAGCACTGTCACCATGGGTACTGCAACCATGAGTACTGTCACCATGAGTACTGTCACCATTGGCAGTATCACCAGGCGCACTGTCACCATTGGCACTATCACCATGACAACTCTCAGAGTGAGCACTGTCACTGTGGGCACTGCCATCGTGAGCAATTCCACCATGGGCAATGTCACCATGGGCACTAACGCTGTGAGCACTCACAACATGAGCACGTCACCATGAGCCCTGTCACCATGGACAATGTCACTGTGAGAAGTTTCACCATAGGCAATGTCACCGTGGGCACTGTCACCATGGTCACTGCCACCACTGTCACTGTCATTTTGAGCACTGTCACCATGGGTACTGCAACCATGAGCACTGTCACCATGAGCACTGTCACCATTGCGAGTATCACCATGTACACTGTCACCATGGGCACTATCACAATGAGAACTGTCAGCGTGGGCACTGTCACTGTTGGCAAGGGCACCATGGCCACTTCCACCATGGGCAATGTCACCATGGGCACTATCACTGTGAGCACTGTCAACATGAGCACGTCACCATGGGCACTGTCAACGTGGGTACTATCTCAAACGGCAATGTCACCATGAGCATTGTCAGGATGGGCAATTTCACCATGGGCACTGTCACCAAAGGCACTATCGCCATGAGCAATGTCACTGTGGGCCGTGTCACCAGGGGCACTATCACCATGGTTAATGTTATCATTGGCACTTTCCCCGTGAGCACTGTCACCCTGGGCACTGTCATCATGGGCACGGTCACCGTGAGCACTATCTCCATGAGCACAGCCACTGTGAACACCATCACCATAATCACTGGCCTCATCGGTAATGTCACCATGGGCACTGCCACAATGAGCACTGTCAGCATGGGCACTTCCCCCATGAGCACTGTCACTATGAGAACTGCTACCATGGGTATTTTCACCATGAGTACTGACACCCTGTGTATTGTCACCATTTGCACTGTCACCATGAAGACTATAACCGTGAGCGCTATCACCATGAGATCTCTCACCATGGTCACTGTCACCATGGAACCTTGCACAATGGGGGCTGTCAACATGAGTGCTGTCACCATTGGCACTATCACTGTGAGCATTCTCACTGTAGTCAGTGTCACCATGGGCACTGTCACCATGAGCACTGTCACCATAGGCAATGTCACCGTGGTCAGTGTCACCATGAGCACTGTCAACATGGGCACTCATACAGTGGGCACTGTCACTGTGAGCACTGTCACCATGGGTACTGCCACCATGAGCAGTGTCTCTGTGAGTACTGTCAGCATGGGTTTTTACCGTGAGCACTGTCACCATGAGCCCTGTCACCATTTTTAAGTGACACCATGTGCACTACCACCATGCGCACTCTCACCATGGGCACTGTCACTGAGAAAACTGTCACCATAAGTACTGTCTTCATGGGCACTGTCACCAAGGGCATGGCCAACATGTGAACTGTAACCATTGTCAGTATCACCGTGAGAAGTGTCACCATGGGAATTACCAACATAGGCACTGTCACCATGAGCACTTTCAGAACGGGAACTGTCACCATGGGCACTATCACCGTGAGGACTCTCACCATGGGAGTTATCGCCATGGGCACTATCAGCATTAGAACTGTCACCGTGGTCACTGTCACGATGGAATTTGTCACGGTGAACACTGTCACGATAGGCAAAGTCACGGTTTGCACTGTCCCCTTGGGCCCTGTCACAGTGAGCACTATCACTTTGACGGTGGTGGCCATGGGCACTGCCACCATGAACACTACCACCTTGAGAATTATCACCATTTGTTCTCTCAGCGTGGTCACGGTCAACAAGTGCACTCTCACTATGCTCACTATGACCGTGAACACTGTCACCATGGGCACCTTAATCATGGGCACTATCGCCGTGAGCACTATCACCATCGACACTATCACTGTGATCACTGTCACCATAGACACTATCATGGTGAGCACAGTTAACATGAGCATTGTAACTGTGAGCACTGTCACAATGGGTAATGCAACCATGAGCCCAGTCACCGTGAGCACTGTCAGCATGGGTTGTCACCTTGTGCACGGTCAGCATGAGCACTGTCACCAAGGGACTATAACTATTTTTCAGTGCCGCCATGTGCACTGTCACCTTGGACACTATCACCACGAGCACTGTCACCATGAGTACTGTCATCATGGGCAATGGCACAGCCACCATCTGCAATCTTACCATGGTCACTATCACTGTGAGCACTGTCACTAATGGAACTACCAACATGGGCACTGTCATCATGAGCACTTTCACCATACGAACTCTCACCATGGGCACTATGAACGTGAGAACGGTCACCATGGGCACTGTCACCATGAGCATTGTCATCATAGGCAATGTCACCGTGAGAACTATCACCATGCGCACTGTCCACAAGGGCACTATCACATTGAGTTGTATCACCATGTGTACTGTCATCTTGGGCACAGTCACCATGGGCACACTCACCAAGTACACTATCACTATGCTCACTATTACTCTGAACACTGTCACCATGGGCACCGTAACCATGGGCACTATCACCGGGATCATTATCAGCATCGGCTCAACAGGCGTGATAACTGTCACCATGGGTCATATCACCGTGAGCACGGTTGCCATGGGCACTGTCACGATGTGCAATGCCCCATTGGTACTCTCACCATGGGAACTGCCACCATGAGCACTGTCACCATGAGCACTGACACCACGATCACTGCCACCGAGGGCACTGCAACCATGAGCACTCTCACCATGAGAACTGTTACTATGTGAAATGTAACCATGGGGAATTTCTCGATGAGTACTCTCACCATGGGTATTTTCACCTTGGGCACTCTCAACGTAAACAGTATTACCATGAGCACTTTCACTGTGAGCACTGTCACCATGGGCACTGTCACAATGCGGAGTGTCACCATGAGCCATGTCACCATGGGAAATGTCACCGTGAGAAGTGTCACCATAGGCAATGTCACCATGGGCAATGTCACCATGGGAAATGCCATTTTGAGCACTGTCACCATGGGTACTGCAACCATGAGTACTGTCACCATGAGTACTGTCACCATTGGCAGTATCACCAGGCGCACTGTCACCATGGCCACTATCACCATGACAACTCTCAGAGTGAGCACTGTCACTGTGGGCACTGCCATCGTGAGCAATTCCACCATGGGCAATGTCACCATGGGCACTAACGCTGTGAGCACTCTCAACATGAGCACGTCACCATGAGCCCTGTCACCATGGACAATGTCACTGTGAGAAGTTTCACCATAGGCAATGTCACCGTGGGCACTGTCACCATGGTCACTGCCACCACTGTCACTGTCATTTTGAGCACTGTCACCATGGGTACTGCAACCATGAGCACTGTCACCATGAGCACTGTCACCATTGCGAGTATCACCATGTACACTGTCACCATGGGCACTATCACAATGAGAACTGTCAGCGTGGGCACTGTCACTGTTGGCAAGGGCACCATGGCCACTTCCACCATGGGCAATGTCACCATGGGCACTATCACTGTGAGCACTGTCAACATGAGCACGTCACCATGGGCACTGTCAACGTGGGTACTATCTCAAAGGGCAATGTCACCATGAGCATTGTCAGGATGGGCAATTTCACCATGGGCACTGTCACCAAAGGCACTATCGCCATGAGCAATGTCACTGTGGGCCGTGTCACCAGGGGCACTATCACCATGGTTAATGTTATCATTGGCACTTTCCCCGTGAGCACTGTCACCCTGGGCACTGTCATCATGGGCACGGTCACTGTGAGCACTACCTCCGTGAGCACAGCCACTGTGAACACCATCACCATAATCACTGGCCTCATCGGTACTGTCACCATGGGCACTGCCACAATGAGCACTGTCAGCATGGGCACTTCCCCCATGAGCACTGTCACTATGAGAACTGCTACCATGGGTATTTTCACCATGAGTACTGACACCCTGTGTATTGTCACCATTTGCACTGTCACCATGAAGACTATAACCGTGAGCGCTATCACCATGAGATCTCTCACCATGGTCACTGTCACCATGGCAACTTGCACAATGGGGGCTGTCAACATGAGTGCTGTCACCATTGGCACTATCACTGTGAGCATTCTCACTGTAGTCAGTGTCACCATGGGCACTGTCACCATGAGCACTGTCACCATAGGCAATGTCACCATGGTCAGTGTCACCATGAGCACTGTCAACATGGGCACTCATACAGTGGGCACTGTCACTGTGAGCACTGGCACCATGGGTACTGCCACCATGAGCAGTGTCTCTGTGAGTACTGTCAGCATGGGTTTTTACCGTGAGCACTGTCACCATGAGCCCTGTCACCATTTTTTAGTGACACCATGTGCACTACCACCATGCGCACTCTCACCATGGGCACTGTCACCGAGAAACCTGTCACCATAAGTCCTGTCTTCATGGGCACTGTCACCAAGGGCACGGCCAACATGTGAACTGTAACCCTTGTCAGTATCACTGTGAGAAGTGTCACCATGGGAATTACCAACATAAGCAGTGTCATCATGAGCACTTTCAGAACGGGAACTGTCACCATGGGCACTATCACCGTGAGGACTCTCACCATGGGAATTTTCGCCATGGGCACTATCAGCATTAGAACTGTCACCGTGGTCACTGTCACGATGGAATTTGTTACGGTGAGCAGTGTCACGATAGGCAAAGTCACGGTTTGCACTGTCCCCTTGGGCCCTGTCACAGTGAGCACTATCACTTTGACGGTGGTGGCCATGGGCACTGCCACCATGGACACTACCACCTTGAGAATTATCACCATTTGTTCTCTCAGCGTGGTCACGGTCAACAAGTGCAGTCTCAGTATGCTCACTATGACCGTGAACACTGTCACCATGGGCACCTTAATCATGGGCACTATCACTGTGAGCACTATCACCATCGGCACTATCACTGTGATCACTGTCACCATAGACACTATCATGGTGAGCACAGTTAATATGAGCATTGTAACTGTGAGCACTGTCACAATGGGTAATGCAACCATGAGCCCAGTCACCGTGAGCACTGTCAGCATGGGTTGTCACCTTGTGCACGGTCAGCATGAGCACTGTCACCATGGGCACTATAACTATCTTTCAGTGCCACCATGTGCACTGTCACCTTGGACACTATCACCACGAGCACTGTCACCATGAGTACTGTCATCATGGGCAATGGCACAGCCACCATCTGCAATCTTACCATGGTCACTATCACTGTGAGCACTGTCACCAATGGAACTACCAACATGGGCACTGTCATCATGAGCACTTTCACCATACGAACTCTCACCATGGGCACTATGAACGTGAGAACGGTCACCATGGGCACTGTCACCATGAGCATTGTCATCATAGGCAATGTCACCGTGAGAACTATCACCATGCGCACTGTCCACAAGGGCACTATCACATTGAGTTGTATCACCATGTGTACTGTCATCTTGGGCACAGTCACCATGGGCACACTCACCAAGTACACTATCACTATGCTCACTATTACTCTGAACACTGTCACCATGGGCACCGTAACCATGGGCAATATCACCGGTAGCATTATCAGCATCGGCACAACAGGCGTGATAACTGTCACCATGGGTCATATCACCGTGAGCACGGTTGCCATGGGCACTGTCACGATGTGCAATGCCCCATTGGTACTCTCACCATGGGAACTGCCACCATGAGCACTGTCACCATGAGCACTGACACCACGATCACTGCCACCGAGGGCACTGCAACCATGAGCACTGTCACCATGAGAACTGTTACTATGTGAAATGTAACCATGGGCAATTTCTCGATGAGTACTCTCACCATGGGTATTTTCACCTTGGGCACTCTCAACGTAAACAGTATTACCATGAGCACTTTCACTGTGAGCACTGTCACCATGGGCACTGTCACAATGTGGAGTGTCACCATGAGCCATGTCACCATGGGAAATGTCACCGTGAGAAGTGTCACCATAGGCAATGTCACCATGGGCAATGTCACCATGGGAAATGCCATTTTGAGCACTGTCACCATGGGTACTGCAACCATGAGTACTGTCACCATGAGTATTGTCACCATTGGCAGTATCACCAGGCGCACTGTCACCATTGGCACTATCACCATGACAACTCTCAGAGTGAGCACTGTCACTGTGGGCACTGCCATCGTGAGCAATTCCACCATGGGCAATGTCACCATGGGCACTAACGCTGTGAGCACTCACAACATGAGCACGTCACCATGAGCCCTGTCACCATGGACAATGTCACTGTGAGAAGTTTCACCATAGGCAATGTCACCGTGGGCACTGTCACCATGGTCACTGCCACCACTGTCACTGTCATTTTGAGCACTGTCACCATGGGTACTGCAACCATGAGCACTGTCACCATGAGCACTGTCACCATTGCGAGTATCACCATGTACACTGTCACCATGGGCACTATCACAATGAGAACTGTCAGCGTGGGCACTGTCACTGTTGGCAAGGGCACCATGGCCACTTCCACCATGGGCAATGTCACCATGGGCACTATCACTGTGAGCACTGTCAACATGAGCACGTCACCATGGGCACTGTCAACGTGGGTACTATCTCAAACGGCAATGTCACCATGAGCATTGTCAGGATGGGCAATTTCACCATGGGCACTGTCACCAAAGGCACTATCGCCATGAGCAATGTCACTGTGGGCCGTGTCACCAGGGGCACTATCACCATGGTTAATGTTATCATTGGCACTTTCCCCGTGAGCACTGTCACCCTGGGCACTGTCATCATGGGCACGGTCACCGTGAGCACTATCTCCATGAGCACAGCCACTGTGAACACCATCACCATAATCACTGGCCTCATCGGTAATGTCACCATGGGCACTGCCACAATGAGCACTGTCAGCATGGGCACTTCCCCCATGAGCACTGTCACTATGAGAACTGCTACCATGGGTATTTTCACCATGAGTACTGACACCCTGTGTATTGTCACCATTTGCACTGTCACCATGAAGACTATAACCGTGAGCGCTATCACCATGAGATCTCTCACCATGGTCACTGTCACCATGGAACCTTGCACAATGGGGGCTGTCAACATGAGTGCTGTCACCATTGGCACTATCACTGTGAGCATTCTCACTGTAGTCAGTGTCACCATGGGCACTGTCACCATGAGCACTGTCACCATAGGCAATGTCACCGTGGTCAGTGTCACCATGAGCACTGTCAACATGGGCACTCATACAGTGGGCACTGTCACTGTGAGCACTGTCACCATGGGTACTGCCACCATGAGCAGTGTCTCTGTGAGTACTGTCAGCATGGGTTTTTACCGTGAGCACTGTCACCATGAGCCCTGTCACCATTTTTAAGTGACACCATGTGCACTACCACCATGCGCACTCTCACCATGGGCACTGTCACTGAGAAAACTGTCACCATAAGTACTGTCTTCATGGGCACTGTCACCAAGGGCATGGCCAACATGTGAACTGTAACCATTGTCAGTATCACCGTGAGAAGTGTCACCATGGGAATTACCAACATAGGCACTGTCACCATGAGCACTTTCAGAACGGGAACTGTCACCATGGGCACTATCACCGTGAGGACTCTCACCATGGGAGTTATCGCCATGGGCACTATCAGCATTAGAACTGTCACCGTGGTCACTGTCACGATGGAATTTGTCACGGTGAACACTGTCACGATAGGCAAAGTCACGGTTTGCACTGTCCCCTTGGGCCCTGTCACAGTGAGCACTATCACTTTGACGGTGGTGGCCATGGGCACTGCCACCATGAACACTACCACCTTGAGAATTATCACCATTTGTTCTCTCAGCGTGGTCACGGTCAACAAGTGCACTCTCACTATGCTCACTATGACCGTGAACACTGTCACCATGGGCACCTTAATCATGGGCACTATCGCCGTGAGCACTATCACCATCGACACTATCACTGTGATCACTGTCACCATAGACACTATCATGGTGAGCACAGTTAACATGAGCATTGTAACTGTGAGCACTGTCACAATGGGTAATGCAACCATGAGCCCAGTCACCGTGAGCACTGTCAGCATGGGTTGTCACCTTGTGCACGGTCAGCATGAGCACTGTCACCAAGGGACTATAACTATTTTTCAGTGCCGCCATGTGCACTGTCACCTTGGACACTATCACCACGAGCACTGTCACCATGAGTACTGTCATCATGGGCAATGGCACAGCCACCATCTGCAATCTTACCATGGTCACTATCACTGTGAGCACTGTCACTAATGGAACTACCAACATGGGCACTGTCATCATGAGCACTTTCACCATACGAACTCTCACCATGGGCACTATGAACGTGAGAACGGTCACCATGGGCACTGTCACCATGAGCATTGTCATCATAGGCAATGTCACCGTGAGAACTATCACCATGCGCACTGTCCACAAGGGCACTATCACATTGAGTTGTATCACCATGTGTACTGTCATCTTGGGCACAGTCACCATGGGCACACTCACCAAGTACACTATCACTATGCTCACTATTACTCTGAACACTGTCACCATGGGCACCGTAACCATGGGCACTATCACCGGGATCATTATCAGCATCGGCTCAACAGGCGTGATAACTGTCACCATGGGTCATATCACCGTGAGCACGGTTGCCATGGGCACTGTCACGATGTGCAATGCCCCATTGGTACTCTCACCATGGGAACTGCCACCATGAGCACTGTCACCATGAGCACTGACACCACGATCACTGCCACCGAGGGCACTGCAACCATGAGCACTCTCACCATGAGAACTGTTACTATGTGAAATGTAACCATGGGGAATTTCTCGATGAGTACTCTCACCATGGGTATTTTCACCTTGGGCACTCTCAACGTAAACAGTATTACCATGAGCACTTTCACTGTGAGCACTGTCACCATGGGCACTGTCACAATGCGGAGTGTCACCATGAGCCATGTCACCATGGGAAATGTCACCGTGAGAAGTGTCACCATAGGCAATGTCACCATGGGCAATGTCACCATGGGAAATGCCATTTTGAGCACTGTCACCATGGGTACTGCAACCATGAGTACTGTCACCATGAGTACTGTCACCATTGGCAGTATCACCAGGCGCACTGTCACCATGGCCACTATCACCATGACAACTCTCAGAGTGAGCACTGTCACTGTGGGCACTGCCATCGTGAGCAATTCCACCATGGGCAATGTCACCATGGGCACTAACGCTGTGAGCACTCTCAACATGAGCACGTCACCATGAGCCCTGTCACCATGGACAATGTCACTGTGAGAAGTTTCACCATAGGCAATTTCACCGTGGGCACTGTCACCATGGTCACTGCCACCACTGTCACTGTCATTTAGAGCACTGTCACCATGGGTACTGCAACCATGAGCACTGTCACCATGAGCACTGTCACCATTGCGAGTATCACCATGTACACTGTCACCATGGGCACTATCACAATGAGAACTGTCAGCGTGGGCACTGTCACTGTTGGCAAGGGCACCATGGCCAATTCCACCATGGGCAATGTCACCATGGGCACTATCACTGTGAGCATTGTCAACATGAGCACGTCACCATGGGCACTGTCAACGTGGGTACTATCTCAAAGGGCAATGTCACCATGAGCATTGTCAGCATGGGCAATTTCACCATGGGCACTGTCACCATGGGCACTATCGCCATGAGCAATGTCACTGTGGGCCGTGTCACCAGGGGCACTATCACCATGGTTAATGTTATCATTGGCACTTACCCCGTGAGCACTGTCACCCTGGGCACTGTCATCATGGGCACGGTCACCGTGAGCACTATCTCCATGAGCACAGCCACTGTGAACACCATCACCATAATCACTGGCCTCATCGGTACTGTCACCATGGGCACTGCCACAATGAGCACTGTCATCATGGGCACTTCCCCCATGAGCACTGTCACTATGAGAAATGCTACCATGGGTATTTTCACCATGAGTACTGACACCCTGTGTATTGTCACCATTTGCACTGTCACCATGAAGACTATAACCGTGAGCGCTATCACCATGAGATCTCTCACCATGGTCACAGTCACCATGGCACCTTGCACAATTGGGGCTGTCAACATGAGTGCTGTCACCATTGGCACTATCACTGTGAGCATTCTCACTGTGGTCAGTGTCACCATGGGCACTGTCACCATGAGCACTGTCACCATAGGCAATGTCACCGTGGTCAGTGTCACCATGAGCACTGTCAACATGGGCACTCATACAGTGGGCACTGTCACTGTGAGCACTGTCACCATGGGTACTGCCACCATGAGCAGTGTCTCTGTGAGTACTGTCAGCATGGGTTTTTACCGTGAGCACTGTCACCATGAGCCCTGTCACCATTTTTAAGTGACACCATGTGCACTACCACCATGCGCACTCTCACCATGGGCACTGTCACCGAGAAAACTGTCACCATAAGTACTGTCTTCATGGGCACTGTAACCAAGGGCACGGCCAACATGTGAACTGTAACCATTGTCAGTATCACCATGAGAAGTGTCACCATGGGAATTACCGACATAGGCACTGTCATCATGAGCACTTTCAGAACGGGAACTGTCACCATGGGCACTATCACCGTGAGGACTCTCACCATGGGAGTTATCGCCATGGGCACTATCAGCATTAGAACTGTCACCGTGGTCACTGTCACGATGGAATTTATCACGGTGAACACTGTCACGATAGGCAAAGTCACGGTTTGCACTGTCCCCTTGGGCCCTGTCACAGTGAGCACTATCACTTTGACGGTGGTGGCCATGGGCACTGCCACCATGGACACTACCAACTTGAGAATTATCACCATTTGTTCTCTCAGCGTGGTCACGGTCAACAAGTGCACTCTCACTATGCTCACTATGACCGTGAACACTGTCACCATGGGCACCTTAATCATGGGCACTATCACCGTGAGCACTATCACCATCGGCACTATCACTGTGATCACTGTCACCATAGACACTATCATGGTGAGCACAGTTAACATGAGCATTGTAACTGTGAGCACTGTCACAATGGGTAATGCAACCATGAGCCCAGTCACCGTGAGCACTGTCAGCATGGGTTGTCACCTTGTGCACGGTCAGCATGAGCACTGTCACCATGGGCACTATAACTATTTTTCAGTGCCACCATGTGCACTGTCACCTTGGACACTATCACCACGAGCACTGTCACCATGAGTACTGTCATCATGGGCAATGGCACAGCCACCATCTGCAATCTTATCATGGTCACTATCACTGTGAGCACTGTCAACAATGGAACTACCAACATGGGCACTGTCATCAAGAGCACTTTCACCATACGAACTCTCACCATGGGCACTATGAACGTGAGAACGGTCACCATGGGCACTGTCACCATGAGCATTGTCATCATAGGCAATGTCACCGTGAGAACTATCACCATGCGCACTGTCCACAAGGGCACTATCACATTGAGTTGTATCACCATGTGTACCGTCATCTTGGGCACAGTCACCATGGGCAAACTCACCAAGTACACTATCACTATGCTCACTATTACTCTGAACTCTGTCACCATGGGCACCGTAACCATGGGCACTATCACCGGGAGCATTATCAGCATCGGCACAACAGGCGTAATAACTGTCACAATGGGTCATATCACCGTGAGCACGGTTGCCATGGGCACTGTCACGATGTGCAATGCCCCATTGGTACTCTCACCATGGGAACTGCCACCATGAGCACTGTCACCATGAGCACTGACACCACGATCACTGCCACCGAGGGCACTGCAACCATGAGCACTGTCACCATGAGAACTGTTACTATGAGAAATGTAACCATGGGCAATCTCTCGATGAGTACTCTCACCATGGGTATTTTCACATTGGGCATTCTCAACGTAAACAGTATTACCATGAGCACTTTCACTGTGAGCACTGTCACCATGGGCACTGTCACAATGCGGAGTGTCCCCATGAGCCATGTCACCATGGGAAATGTCACCTTGAGAAGTGTCACCATAGGCAATGTCACCATGGGCAATGTCACCATGGGAAATGCCATTTTGAGCACTGTCACCTTGGGTACTGCAACCATGAGTACTGTCACCATGAGTACTGTCACCATTGGCAGTATCACCAGGCGCACTGTCACCATGGGCACTATCACCATGACAATTCTCAGAGTGAGCACTGTCACTGTGTGCACTGCCATCGTGAGCAATTCCACCATGGGCAATGTCACCATGGGCACTAACGTTGTGAGCACTCTCAACATGAGCACGTCACCATGAGCCCTGTCACCGTGGGCAATGTCACTGTGAGAAGTTTCACCATAGGCAATGTCACCGTGGGCACTGTCACCATGGTCACTGCCACCACTGTCACTGTAATTTTGAGCACTGTCACCATGGGTACTGCAACCATGAGCACTGTCACCATGAGCACTGTCACCATTGCGATTATCACCATGTGCACTGTCACCATGGGCATTATCGCAATGAGAACTGTCAGCGTGGGCACTGTCACTGTTGGCAAGGGCACCATGGCCACTTCCACCATGGGCAATGTCACCATGGGCACTATCACTGTGAGCACTGTCAACATGAGCACGTCTCCATGGGCACTGTCAACATGGGTACTATCTCAAAGGGCAATGTCACCATGAGCATTGTCAGGATGGGCAATTTCACCATGGGCACTGTCACCAAAGGCACTATCGCCATGAGCAATGTCACTGTGGGCCGTGTCACCAGGGGCACTATCACCATGGTTAATGTTATCATTGGCACTTTCCCCGTGAGCACTGTCACCCTGGGCACTGTCATCATGGGCACGGTCACCGTGAGCACTATCTCCATGAGCACAGCCACTGTGAACACCATCACCATAATCACTGGCCTCATCGGTACTGTCACCATGGGCACTGCCACAATGAGCACTGTCAGCATGGGCACTTCCCCCATGAGCACTGTCACTATGAGAACTGCTACCATGGGTATTTTCACCATGAGTACTGTCACCCTGTGTATTGTCACCATTTGCACTGTCACCATGAAGACTATAACCGTGAGCGCTATCACCATGAGATCTCTCACCATGGTCACTGTCACCATGGCACCTTGCACAATGGGGGCTGTCAACATGAGTGCTGTCACCATTGGCACTATCACTGTGAGCATTCTCACTGTGGTCAGTGTCACCATGGGCACTGTCACCATGAGCACTGTCACCATAGGCAATGTCACCGTGGTCAGTGTCACCATGAGCACTGTCAACATGGGCACTCATACAGTGGGCACTGTCACTGTGAGCACTGTCACCATGGGTACTGCCACCATGAGCAGTGTCTCTGTGAGTACTGTCAGCATGGGTTTTTACCGTGAGCACTGTCACCATGAGCCCTGTCACCATTTTTTAGTGACACCATGTGCACTACCACCATGCACACTCTCACCATGGGCACTGTCACCGAGAAAACTGTCACCATAAGTACTGTCTTCATGGGCACTGTCACCAAGGGCACGGCCAACATGTGAACTGTAACCCTTGTCAGTAACACTGTGAGAAGTGTCACCATGGGAATTACCAACATAAGCAGTGTCATCATGAGCACTTTCAGAACGGGAACTGTCACAATGGGCACTATCACCGTGAGGACTCTCACCATGGGAATTATCGCCATGGGCACTATCAGCATTAGAACTGTCACCGTGGTCACTGTCACGATGGAATTTGTCACGGTGAGCAGTGTCACCATAGGCAAAGTCACGGTTTGCACTGTCCCCTTGGGCCCTGTCACAGTGAGCACTATCACTTTGACGGTGGTGGCCATGGGCACTGCCACCATGGACACTACCACCTTGAGAATTATCACCATTTGTTCTCTCAGCGTGGTCACGGTCAACAAGTGCAGTCTCAGTATGCTCACTATGACCATGAACACTGTCACCATGGGCACCTTAATCATGGGCACTATCACTGTGAGAACTATCACCGTCGGCACTATCACTGTGATCACTGTCACCATAGACACTATCATGGTGAGCACAGTTTACATGAGCATTGTAACTGTGAGCACTGTCACAATGGGTAATGCAACCATGAGCCCAGTCACCGTGAGCACTGTCAGCATGGGTTGTCACCTTGTGCACGGTCAGCATGAGCACTGTCACCATGGGCACTATAACTATTTTTCAGTGCCACCATGTGCACTGTCACCTTGGACACTATCACCACGAGCACTGTCACCATGAGTACTGTCATCATGGGCAATGGCACAGCCACCATCTGCAATCTTACCATGGTCACTATCACTGTGAGCACTGTCACCAATGGAACTACCAACATGGGCACTGTCATCATGAGCACTTTCACCATACGAACTCTCACCATGGGCACTATGAACGTGAGAACGGTCACCATGGGCACTGTCACCATGAGCATTGTCATCATAGGCAATGTCACCGTGAGAACTATCACCATGCGCACTGTCCACAAGGGTACTATCACATTGAGTTGTATCACCATGTGTACTGTCATCTTGGGCACAGTCACCATGGGCACACTCACCAAGTACACTATCACTATGCTCACTATTACTCTGAACACTGTCACCATGGGCACCGTAACCATGGGCACTATCACCGGGAGCATTATCAGCATCGGCTCAACAGGCGTGATAACTGTCACCATGGGTCATATCACCGTGAGCACGGTTGCCATGGGCACTGTCACGATGTGCAATGCCCCATTGGTACTCTCACCATGGGACCTGCCACCATGAGCACTGTCACCATGAGAACTGTTACTATGAGAAATATAACCATGGGCAATTTCTCGATGAGTACTCTCACCATGGGTATTTTCACCTTGGGCACTCTCAACGTAAACAGTATTACCATGAGCACTTTCACTGTGAGCACTGTCACCATGGGCACTGTCACAATGCGGAGTGTCACCATGAGCCATGTCACCATGGGAAATGTCACCGTGAGAAGTGTCACCATAGGCAATGTCACCATGGGCAATGTCACCATGGGAAATGCCATTTTGAGCACTGTCACCATGGGTACTGCAACCATGAGTACTGTCACCATGAGTACTGTCACCATTGGCAGTATCACCAGGCGCACGGTCACCATGGGCACTATCACCATGACAACTCTCAGAGTGAGCACTGTCACTGTGGGCACTGCCATTGTGAGCAATTCCACCATGGGCAATGTCACCATGGGCACTAACGCTGTGAGCACTCTCAACATGAGCACGTCACCATGAGCCCTGTCACCATGGACAATGTCACTGTGAGAAGTTTCACCATAGGCAATGTCACCGTGGGCACTGTCACCATGGTCACTGCCACCACTGTCACTGTCATTTTGAGCACTGTCACCATGGGTACTGCAACCATGAGCACTGTCACCATGAGCACTGTCACCATTGCGAGTATCACCATGTACACTGTCACCATGGGCACTATCACAATGAGAACTGTCAGCGTGGGCACTGTCACTGTTGGCAAGGGCACCATGGCCACTTCCACCATGGGCAATGTCACCATGGGCACTATCACTGTGAGCACTGTCAACATGAGCACGTCACCATGGGCACTGTCAACGTGGGTACTATCTCAAAGGGCAATGTCACCATGAGCATTGTCAGGATGGGCAATTTCACCATGGGCACTGTCACCAAAGGCACTATCGCCATGAGCAATGTCACTGTGGGCCGTGTCACCAGGGGCACTATCACCATGGTTAATGTTATCATTGGCACTTTCCCCGTGAGCACTGTCACCCTGGGCACTGTCATCTTGGGCACGGTCACCATGAGCACTATCTCCATGAGCACAGCCACTGTGAACCCCATCACCATAATCACTGGCCTCATCGGTACTGTCACCATGGGCACTGCCACAATGAGCACTGTCAGCATGGGCACTTCCCCCATGAGCACTGTCACTATGAGAACTGCTACCATGGGTAATTTCACCATGAGTACTGTCACCCTGTGTATTGTCACCATTTGCACTGTCACCATGAAGACTATAACCGTGAGCGCTATCACCATGAGATCTCTCACCATGGTCACTGTCACCATGGCACCTTGCACAATTGGGGCTGTCAACATGAGTGCTGTCACCATTGGCACTATCACTGTGTGCATTCTCACTGTGGTCAGTGTCACCATGGGCACTGTCACCATTAGCACTGTCACCACAGGCAATGTCACCGTGGTCAGTGTCACCATGAGCACTGTCAACATGGGCTCTCATACAGTGGGCACTGTCACTGTGAGCACTGTCACCATGGGTACTGCCACCATGAGCAGTGTCTCTGTGAGTACTGTCAGCATGGGTTTTTACCGTGAGCACTGTCACCATGAGCCCTGTCACCATTTTTTAGTGACACCATGTGCACTACCACCATGCGCACTCTCACCATGGGCACTGTCACCGAGAAAACTGTCACCATAAGTACTGTCTTCATGGGCACTGTAACCAAGGGCACGGCCAACATGTGAACTGTAACCATTGTCAGTATCACCGTGAGAAGTGTCACCATGGGAATTACCAACATAGGCACTGTCATCATGAGCACTATCTGAACGGGAACTGTCACCATGGGCACTATCACCGTGAGGACTCTCACCATGGGAGTTATCGCCATGGGCACTATCAGCATTAGAACTGTCACCGTGGTCACTGTCACGATGGAATTTGTCACGGTGAACACTGTCACGATAGGCAAAGTCACTGTTTGCACTGTCCCCTTAGGCCCTGTCACAGTGAGCACTATCACTTTGACGGTGGTGGCCATGGGCACTGCCACCATGGACACTACCAACTTGAGAATTATCACCATTTGTTCTCTCAGCGTGGTCACGGTCAACAAGTGCAGTCTCACTATGCCCACTATGACCGTGAACACTGTCACCATGGGCACCTTAATCATGGGCACTATCACCGTGAGCACTATCACCATCGGCACTATCACTGTGATCACTGTCACCATAGACACTATCATGGTGAGCACAGTTAACACGAGCATTGTAACTGTGAGCACTGTCACAATGGGTAATGCAACCATGAGCCCAGTCACCGTGAGCACTGTCAGCATGGGTTGTCACCTTGTGCACGGTCAGCATGAGCACTGTCACCATGGGCACTATAACTATTTTTCAGTGCCACCATGTGCACTGTCACCTTGGACACTATCAACACGAGCACTGTCACCATGAGTACTGTCATCATGGGCAATGGCACAGCCACCATCTGCAATCTTACCATGGTCACTATCACTGTGAGCACTGTCACCAATGGAACTACCAACTTGGGCACTGTCATCATGAGCACTTTCACCATACGAACTCTCACCATGGGCACTATGAACGTGAGAACGGTCACCATGGGCACTGTCACCATGAACATTGTCATCATAGGCAATGTCACCGTGAGAACTATCACCATGCGCACTGTCCACAAGGGCACTATCACATTGAGTTGTATCACCATGTGTACTGTCATCTTGGGCACAGTCACCATGGGCACACTCACCAAGTACACTATCACTATGCTCACTATTACTCTGAACACTGTCACCATGGGCACCGTAACCATGGGCACTATCACCGGGAGCATTATCAGCATCGGCACAACAGGCGTGATAACTGTCACCATGGGTCATATCACCGTGAGCACGGTTGCCATGGGCACTGTCACGATGTGCAATGCCCCATTGGTACTCTCACCATGGGAACTGCCACCATGAGCACTGTCACCATGAGCACTGACACCACGATCACTGCCAACGAGGGCACTGCAACCATGAGCACTGTCAGCATGAGAACTCTTACTATGAGAAATGTAACCATGGGCAATTTCTCGATGAGTACTCTCACCATGGGTATTTTCACCTTGGGCACTCTCAACGTAAACAGTATTACTATGAGCAATTTCACTGTGAGCACTGTCACCATGGGCACTGTCACAATGCGGAGTGTCACCATGAGCCATGTCACCATGGGAAATGTCACCGTGAGAAGTGTCACCATAGGCAATGTCACCATGGGCAATGTCACCATGGGAAATGCCATTTTGACCACTGTCACCATGGGTACTGCAACCATGAGTACTGTCACCATGAGTACTGTCACCATTGGCAGTATCACCAGGCGCACTGTCACCATCGGCACTATCACCATGACAACTCTCAGAGTGAGCACTGTCACTGTGGGCACTGCCATCGTGAGCAATTACACCATGGGCAATGTCACCATGGGCACTAACGCTGTGAGCACTCTCAACATGAGCACGTCACCATGAGCCCTGTCACCATGGGCAATGTCACAGTGAGAAGTTTCACCATAGGCAATGTCACCGTGGGCACTCTCACCATGGTCACTGCCACCACTGTCACTGTCATTTTGAGCACTGTCACCATGGGTACTGCAACCATGAGCACTGTCACCATGAGCACTGTCACCATTGCGAGTATCACCATGTGCACTGTCACCATGGGCACTATCACAATGAGAACTGTCAGCGTGGGCACTGTCACTGTTGGCAAGGGCACCATGGCCACTTCCACCATGGGCAATGTCACCATGGGCACTATCACTGTGAGCAATGTCAACATGAGCATGTCACCATGGGCACTGTCAACATGGGTACTATCTCAAAGGGCAATGTCACCATGAGCATTGTCAGGATGGGCAATTTCACCATGAGCACTGTCACCAAAGGCACTATCGCCATGAGCAATGTCACTGTGGGCCGTGTCACCAGGGGCACTATCACCATGGTTAATGTTATCATTGGCACTTTCCCCGTGAGCACTGTCACCCTGGGCACTGTCATCATGGGCACGGTCACCGTGAGCACTATCTCCATGAGCACAGCCACTGTGAACACCATCACCATAATCACTGGCCTCATCGGTACTGTCACCATGAGCACTGCCACAATGAGCACTGGCAGCATGGGCATTTCCCCCATGAGCACTGTCACTATGAGAACTGCTACCATGGGTATTTTCACCATGAGTACTGTCACCCTGTGTATTGTCACCATTTGCACTGTCACCATGAAGACTATAACCGTGAGCGCTATCACCATGAGATCTCTCACCATGGTCACTGTCACCATGGCACCTTGCACAATGGGGGCTGTCAACATGAGTGCTGTCACCATTGGCACTATCACTGTGAGCATTCTCACTGTGGTCAGTGTCACCATGGGCACTGTCACCATGAGCACTGTCACCATAGGCAATGTCACCGTGGTCAGTGTCACCATGAGCACTGTCAACATGGGCACTCATACAGTGGGCACTGTCACTGTGAGCACTGTCACCATGGGTACTGCCACCATGAGCAGTGTCTCTGTGAGTACTGTCAGCATGGGTTTTTACCGTGAGCACTGTCACCATGAGCCCTGTCACCATTTTTTAGTGACACCATGTGCACTACCTCCATGCGCACTCTCACCATGGGCACTGTCACCGAGAAAACTGTCACCATAAGTACTGTCTTCATGGGCACTGTCACCAAGGGCACGGCCAACATGCGAACTGTAACCATTGTCAGTATCACCGTGAGAAGTGTCACCATGGGAATTACCAACATAGGCACTGTCATCATGAGCACTTTCAGAACGGGAACTGTCACCATGGGCACTATCATCGTGAGGACTCTCACCATGAGAATTATCGCCATGGGCACTATCAGCATTAGAACTGTCACCGTGGTCACTGTCACGATGGAATTTGTCACTGTGAGCACTGTCACGATAGGCAAAGTCACTGTTTGCACTGTCCCCTTGGGCCCTGTCACAGTGAGCACTATCACTTTGACGGTGGTGTCCATGGGCGCTGCCACCATGGACACTACCAACTTGAGAATTATCACCATTTGTTCTCTCAGCGTAGTCACGGTCAACAAGTGCAGTCTCAGTATGCTCACTATGACCGTGAACACTGTCACCATGGGCACCTTAATCATGGGCACTATCACCGTGAGCACTATCACCATCGGCACTATCACTGTGATCACTGTCACCATAGACACTATCATGGTGAGCACAGTTAACATGAGCATTGTAACTGTGAGCACTGTCACAATGGGTAATGCAACCATGAGCCCAGTCACCGTGAGCACTGTCAGCATGGGTTGTCACCTTGTGCACGGTCAGCATGAGCACTGTCACCATGGGCACTATAACTATTTTTCAGTGCCACCATGTGCACTGTCACCTTGGACACTATCACCATGAGCACTGTCACCATGAGTACTGTCATCATGGGCAATGGCACAGCCACCATCTGCAATCTTACCATGGTCACTATCACTGTGAGCACTGTCACCAATGGAACTACCAACATGGGCACTGTCATCATGAGCACTTTCACCATACGAACTCTCACCATGGGTACTATGAACGTGAGAACGGTCACCATGGGCACTGTCACCATGTGCATTTTCATCATAGGCAATGTCACCATGAGAACTCTCACCATGCGCACTGTCCACAAGGGCACTATCACATTGAGCTGTATCACCATGTGTACTGTCATCTTGGACACAGTCACCATGGGCACACTCACCAAATACACTATCACTTTGCTCACTATAACACTGAACACTGTCACCATGGGCACCGTAACCATGGGCACTATCACTGGGAGCATTATCAGCATCGGCACAACAGGCGTGATAACTGTCACCATGGGTCATATCACCGTGAGCACGGTTACCATGGGCACTTTCAGGATGTGCACTGCCCCATCGGTACTCTCACCATGGGAACTGCCACCATGAGCACTGTCACAATGAGCACCGACACCACGAGCACTGCCACTGAGGGCACTGCAACCATGAGCACTGTCACCATGCATACTGTTACTATGAGAAATGTAACCATGGGCAATTTCTCGATGAGTACTCTCACCATGGGTATTTTCACCTTGGGCACTCTCAATGTAAACATTATTACCATGAGCAGTTTCACTGTGAGCACTGTCACCATGGGCACTGTCACAATGTGGATTGTCATCATGAGCCATGTCACCATGGGAAATGTCACCGTGAGAAATGTCACCATAGGCAATGTCACCATGGGCAATATCACCTTGGGAAATGCCGTTTTAGCACTGTCATCATGGGTAATGCCACCATGAGTACTGTCACTATGAGTACTGTCACCATTGGCAGTATCACCAGGCGCACTCTCACCATGGGCACTATCATCCTGACAACTCTCAGAGTGAGCACTGTCACTGTGGGCACTGGCATCGTGAGCAATTCCACCATGGGCAATGTCACCATGGGCACTATCACTGTGAGCACTCTCAACATGAGCATGTCAACATGAGGCCTGTCCCCATGGGCAATGTCACCATAAGTGTCACCATACACAATGTCACCATGGGCACTGTCACCATGGTCTCTGCCACCATTGGCACTGTCATTTTGAGCACTGTTACCATGGGTCCTGCAACCATGAGCACTGTCACCATGAGCAATCTCACCATTGGCAGTATCACCAACTGCACAGTCACCATGGGCACTATAACAATGAGAACTGTCAGCATGCGTACTGTCACTGTTGCCATGGACACCGTGGGCACTTCCACCATGGACAATGTCACCATGGGCACTATCACTGTGAGCACTGTCAACATCAGCACATCACCATGGGCACTTTCAACATGGGTACTCTCTTGAAGGGCAAAGTCACCATGAGCATTGTCAGGATGGGCAATTTCACCATGAGCACTGTCACCAAAGGCACTATCACCATGAGCAATGTCACTGTGGGCCTTATCACCAGGGGCACTATCACCATGGTTAATGTTATCATTGGCACTTTCCCCGTGAGCACTGTTACCCTGGGCACTGTCATCATGGGCACGGTCACCGTGAGCACTATCTCCATGAGCACAGCCGCTGTGAACACCATCAGCATAAGCACTGGCTTCATCGGCACTGTCAACGTTAGCACTGCCACAAGGATCACTGACAGCATTGGCCCTTCTAACATTAGCACTGTCACTATGAGAACTGCCACCATGGGTATTTTCACCATGATTACTGTCACCCTGTGTATTGTCACCATTTGCACGGTCACCTTGAGCACTATTACCGTGAGCACTATCACCGTGAGATCTCTCACCATGGTCACTGTCACCATGGGCAATTGCACAATGGTGTTGTCACCATGAGTGCTGTCACCATTGGCACTATCACTGTGAAAACTCTCACTGTGGTCAGTGTCACCATGGGCACTGTCACCGTGAGCACTGTCACCATAGGAAATGTCACCATGGGCAGTGTCACCACGAGTAGTGTCACTATGGCCACTCATACAGTGGGCACTGTCACTGTGAGCACTGTCACCATGGGTCCTGCAACCATGAGCAGTGGTTCTGTGAGTACTGTCAGCATGGGTTTTCACTGTGTGCACTGTGACCATGGGCACTGTCACCATTTTCACTGCCACCATGTGCACTACCATTATGTGCACTCTCACCATTGGCACTATCACTGTGAGAACTGTCCCCATGAGTACTGCCTTCATGGGCACTGTCATCAAGGGCACAGCCACCATGTGAACTGTTAGCATCGTCAATATCACTGTGAGCAGTGTCACCATGGGAATTAAGAACATAGGCACTGTCATCATGAGCACCTTCAGAATGGGGACTGTCACCATGGGCACTCTCACCATGAGGACTCTCACCATGGGCACTAACGCCATGGGCCCTACCACCTTGAGAATTATCACCATGAGTACTTTCACCATGGGTATTGTCTCTCTGGGCATTATCAGCATTAGAACTGTCACCATGGTCACTGTCACGATGGAATTTGTCACTGTGAGCACTGTCACAATAGGCAAAGTCACGGTTTGCACTGTCCCCATGGGCCCTGTCAGAGTCAGCACTATCACCTTGAGGGTGGTGTCCATGTGCACTGCCACCATGGGCACTACCAACCTGAGAATTATCACCAGGTGTACTCTCAGCATGGGCACGGTCAACAAGTGCACTCTCACTATGCTCACTATGACCGTGAGCACTGTCACCATGGCCAACTTAACCATGGGCACTATCACCGTGAGCACTATCACCGTCAGCACTCTCACTGTGATCACTGTCACCATGGACACTATCATGGTGAGCATAGTTAACATGGGCATTGTAACTGTGAGCACTGTCACCATGGGTAATGCAAACTTGAGCCCAGTCACCGTGAGCACTGTCAGCATGGGTTGTCACCTTGTGCACTGTCAGCATGAGCACTATCACCATGAGCACTATAACCTTTTTTCACTGTCACCATGTGCATTACAACCATGTGAACTGTCACCATGGACACTATCACCATGAGCGTTGTCACCCTGACTACTGTCATCATGGGCAATGGCACAGCCACCCTCTGCAATCTTACCATGGTCACTATCATGGTGAGCACTGTCACCAATGGAACTACCAACATGGGCACTGTCACCATGAGCACTTTCACCATACGAACTCTCACCATGGGCACTATGAACGTGAGAACGGTCACCATGGGCACTGTCACCATGAGCATTTTCATCATAGGCACTCTCACCATGAGAACTGTCACCATGCGCACTGTCCACAAGGGCACTATCACATTGCGCTGTATCACCATGTGTACTGTCATCTTGGGCACAGTCACCAATGGCACACTCACCAAGTACACTATCAGTTTGCTCACTATAACTCTGAACACTGTCACCATGGGCACCATAACCATGGGCACTATCACCGGGAGCATTATCAGCATCGGCACAATAGGCGTGATAACTGTCACCATGAGCCCTGTCACTATGGGCAATTTCACCATGAGAAGTGTCACAATAGGCAATGTCACCATTGGCAATGTCACCATGGGCAATGCCATTTTGAGCACTGTCACCATGGGTACTGCAAATATTGGCACTGTCACCTTGAGTACTGTCACCATTGGCAGTATCACCATGTGCACTGTCACCATGCGCACTGTCACCATGAGAACTGTCAGCATGAGCACTGTCACTGTTGGCACTGATATCTTGAGCAATTCCACCATGGGCATTGTCACCATTGGAACTAGCACTGTGAGCCCTGTAAACATGAGCACGTCACCATGCTAAATCTCAACATGTGTACTCTCTCCAATGGCAATGTCACTGTGAGCATTGTCAGCATGGGCAATTTCACCATGAGTACTGTCAACAAAGGCAATATTTCCATGAGCAATGTCACCATGGGCACTGTCAGCAGGGGCACTATCACCGTGGTTAATGTTATCATTAGCACTTTCCTCATGAGCACTGTCACCATGGGCTGTGTTATCATGGACATTTTCACCATGAGCACTGTCACGATGAGTATTGTCTCTATGACGATTGCCTCCGGTGGCACTGTCACCTTTTCACTGTCACCGTGAGCTCTCTCAACATTGCTCTGTGATCTAGGGCACTCTCAACATGGGTCTATCATCGTGGGTATTGCCAGCATGAGCAGTGTCACTATGGGCACTGCCACCATGAGCACTATCACCTTGAACACAGACACTATGAACACTCTCATCATAAGCACTCTCATCATTGGCACTGTCCCCATGAGCAGTGCCACAATGAGCACTGTCACCATGGGAACTTCCACCATGAGCACTGTAACCATGAGTACTGTCACAATAAGTGACTGTACCATGAGTACTGTCACAATAAGGAGGGTCTCCATGTGCAATGTCACAGTGGGCACTATCACCGTGTGCACGGTTACCATAGGCACGTATACCATAGGCACGGTTACCATAGGCACTGTCACCTTGTGCACTACCCCATCGTTACTCTCACCATGGGAACTGCCACCATGAGCACTGTCACCATGAGCACTGTCACCACGAGCACTGCCTCCCAGGGCACTGCTACCATGAGCACTGTCACCATGAAAACTGTCATTATGAGAATTGCCACCATGGGCACTTTCACAATGAGTACTGTCACCATGGGTAATTTCACCTTGGGCACTGTCACCATGAGCAGTATTACCATGAGCACTTTCACTGTGAGAATTGTCACCATGGGCACTGGCACAATGCGAACTGTCAACATGAGCCCTATCACCATGGGCACTATCACCGTGAGCACTCTCACCTTGGTCACTGTCACCATGGACACTGTCACCATGAGCACTGTCACCTTCGGCACTGGCACAATGCGGACTGTCACATTGTGGCCTGTCACCATGGGAAATGTCACCGTGAGAACTGTCACCATAGCCAATGTCACCGTGGGCACTGTCATCATGGGCACTGCCACCATTGGCACTGTTATTTTGAGCACTGTCACCATGGGTACTGCAACCATGAGCACTGTCGCCATTTGCAGTATCACCATGTGCACTGTCACCCTGGGCATTATCACCATGAGAACTGTCAGCATGGGCACTGTCACTGTGGGCAATGGCACTGTGGACACTTCCACCATGGGCAATGTCACCATGGGCACTATCACTGGAGCACTGTCAACATGAGCACGTCACCATGGGCACTGTCAATATGGGTACTCTGTCGAAGAGCAATGTCACCATGAGCATTGTCAGGATGGGCAATTTCACCATGAGCGCTGTCACCAAAGGCACTGTCACCATAAGCTATGTCACCTTGGGCACTGTCACCATGGGCACTATCATCATGGTTAATATTATCATGGACAGTTTCCCCGTGAGCACTGTCACCCTGGGCACTGTCATCATAGGCACTGTCACCGTGAGCACTATCTCCATGTGCACAGCCACTGTGAACACCATCACCATAAGCACTGGCAGCAATGGCACTGTCACCATGAGCACTGCCACAATGAGCACTGTCAGCATGGGCACTTCCCCCATGAGCACTGTCACTATGAGAACTGCTACCATGTGTATTTTCACCATGAGTACTGTAACCCTGGGTATTGTCACCATTGGCACTGTCACCATGAGCACTATTACCATGAGCACTATCACCGTGAGATCTCTCACCATGGTCACTGTCACGATGGGCACTGTCACGATGGGCAATGGCAAAATGGGGACTGTCACCATGAGTGTTGTCCCCATGGGCACTATCGCCATGAGCACTCTCACTGTGGTCAGTGTCACCATGTGCACTGTCTCCGTGAGCACTCTCAGCATACGCAATGTCACCATGGGGACTGTCATCATGGGCAGTGTCACCATGAGCACTGTCACCATGGGCACTCATACCGTGGGCACTGTCACTGTGAGCTCTGTCACCATGGGTACTGCAACCATGAGCAGTGTCACTGTGAGTACTGTCAGCATGGGTTTTCACTGTGTGCACTGTCACGTTGAGCACTCTCACCATTTTTCACTGTCACCATGTGCACTCCCACCATGTGCACTCTCACCATGGGCACTGTCACAATGAGTACTGTCATTATGGGCACTGTCACCAAGGGCACGGCCACCATGTGAACTGTTACCATCATCAGTATCACTGTGAGCACTGACACCGTGGGAATTACCAACATAGGCCCTGTCATCATGAGCACTTTCAGAATGGGAACTATCACCATGGGCACTATCACCATGAGGACTCTCACCATGGGCACTATCGCCATGGGAACTATCACCTTGAGAATTATCACCATGAGTACTGTCACCACGGGTATTGTCACTATGGGTACTTGCAGCATTAGAACTGTCACCATCATCACTGTCACCATGGACTTTGTCACTGTGAGCACAGTCTTGATAGGAAAAGTCACAGTTTGCACTGTCCCCATGGGCCCTGTCACAGTAAGCACTATCACATTGAGGGTGGTGTCCATGGGCACTGCCACCATGGGCACTACCCACTTGAGAATTATCACCATGTGTACTGTCAGCATGGGCACGGTCAACATGTGCACTATCACTGTGCTCACTATGACCGTTAGCACTGTCACCATGGGCAACTTAACCATGGGCACTATCACTGTGAGCACTATTACCATCAACACTATCACAGTGATCACTGTCACCATGGACACTATTATGGTGAGCCCAGTTACAATGGACACTCTAACTCTGAGCACTGTCACAATGTGTAATGCAACCATGAGCCCTGTCACCCTGTGCACTGTCACCATGAGCACTATCACCATGGGCTCTGTCACCATTTTTCACTGCCACCATGTGCATTACAACAATGTGCACTCTCACTATGGACACTATAACCATGAACACTGTCACCATGAGTACTGTCATCATGGGCAATGTCTCCAATTGCATGGCCACCAACTGCAACCTTGCCATGGTCACTATCACTGTGAGCACTGTCATCAATGGAACTACCAACATGGGCACTGTCATCATGAGAACTGTCATTATGAGAATTGCCTCCATGGGCACTTTCTCAATGAGTACTGTCACCATTGGTAATTTCACCTTGGGCACTGTCACCATGAGCAGTATTACCATGAGCACTTTCACTGTGAGTACTCTCACCGTGGGCACTGGCACAGTGAGTACTGTATCATGAGGCCTGTCACCATGGGCACTATCACCATGAGCACCCTCACCTTGGTCACTGTCACCATGGACACTGTCACCGTGAGCACTGTCACCTTCGGCAATGGCACAATGCGGACTGTCATATTGATCCCTGTCACCATGGGCAATGGCACTGTGAGAAGTGTCACCATACGCAATGTCACTGTTGGCACTGTCACCATGGGCAGTGCCACCATTGGCAATGACATTTTTAGCACTGTCACCATGGGTACTGCAACCATGAGCACTGTCACCATGAGTACTGTAACCATTGGCAGTATCACCATGTGCACTGTCACCATGGGCACTATCACCATGAGAACTCTCAGCGTGGTCACTGTCACTGTGCGCAAGGGCACGGTGGGCACTTCCACCATGGGCAATGTCACCATGGGCACTATGACTGTGAGCACTGTCAACATGAGCACATCACCATGGGCACTGTCAATATGGGTACTCTCTCGAAGGGCAATGTCACCATGAGCATTGTCAGGATGGGCAATTTCACCATGAGCACTGTCACCAAAGGCACTATCACCATGAGAAATATCACCGTGGGCCGTGTCACCAGGGGCACTATCACCATTGTTAATGTTATCATGGGCAGTTTCCCCATGAGCACTGTCACCCTGGGCACTGTCATCATAGGCACTGTCACCGTGAGCACTATCTCCATAAGCATAGCCACTGTGAACACCATCACCATAAGCACTGGCATCATCGTCACTGTCACCATGAGCACTGCTACAATGAGCACTGTCAGCATGGGCAGTGCCACCACGAGCACTCTCACTATAAGAACTGCCACCATGGGTATTTTCACCATGAGTACTGTCACCCTGGTTATTGTCACTATTGGCACTTTCACCATGAGCACTATTACCGTGAGCACTATAACCATGAGACATCTCACCGTGGTCACTGTCACCATGGGCAATGGCACAATGAGGACTGTCACCATGAGTGCTGTCGCCATGGGCACTATCACCGAGAGCATTCTCACTGTGGTCAGTGTCACCATGTGCACTGTCTCCGTGAGCAATGTCACAATATGCAATGTCACCATGGGCACTGTCACCATGGGCACTCTCATCATGGGCAGTGTCACCATGAGCACTGTCACCATGGGCACTCATACCGTGGGCACTGTCACAGTGAGCACTGTCACCATGGGTACTGCAACCATGAGCAGTGTCACTGTGAGTACTGTCAGCATGGGTTTTCACTGTGTACACTATCACCTTGAGCATTGTCACCATTTTTCACTGCCAGCATGTGCACTCCCACCATGTGCACTCTCACCATGGGCACTATCACCATGAGTACTGACATCATGGGCACTGTTACCAAGGGTACAGCCACCATGTGAACTGTTACCACCGTCAGTATCACCGTGAGCACTGTCACCATTGGAATTGCCAACATAGGCACTGTCATCATGAGCACATTCAGAATGGGAACTATCAGCATTGGCACTATCACCGTGAGGCCTCTCACCATGGGCACTATCCCCATGGGCACTATCACCTTGAGCATTATCACCATGAGTACTGTCACCATGGGTATTGTCACTATGGGTACTATCAGCTTTAGAACTGTCACCGTGGTCACTGTCACCATGGGCTTTGTCACTGTGATCACACTCTCAATAGGCAAAGTCACAGTTTGCACTGTCCCCATGGGCCCTGTCACAGTGAGCACTATCACCTTGAGGGTGGTGTCCATGGGCACTGCCACCATGGGCACTACCAACCTGAGAATTATCACCATGTGTACTGTCAGCATGGGCATGGTCAACAAGTGCACTATCACTATGCTCACTATTACCGTGAGCACTGTCACCATGGGCAACTTAACCATGGGCACTATCACTGTGAACACTGTCACCATCGGCACTCTCACTGTGATCACTGTCACCATGGATACTATCATGGTGAGCACGGTTACAATGGGCACTGCAAATGTGAGCACTGTCACAATGTGTAATGCAACCATGAGCCCTGTCACCGTGTGCACTGTCACCATGGGCTCTGTCACCATTTTTCACTGCCACCATGTGCATTACAACAATGTGCACTGTCACTATGGACACTATCACCGTGAGAACTGTCATCATGAGGACTGTCATCATGGGCAATGTCACCAATGTCACAGCCATCATCTTCAATTTTACCATGGTCACTATCACTGTGAGCACTGTCACCAATGGTACTACCAACATGGACACTGTCATCAGGAGAATTTTCACCAAGCGAACTGTCACCAGGGGCACTATCAATGTGAGAATGGTCACCATGGGAACTGTCACCATGAGTATTGTCACAATAGGCACTGTCACTGTGAGAACTATCACCATGTGCACTGTCACCAAGGGCACTATAACCTTGAGCACAGACACTGTGAACACTATCACCATAAGCACTGTCATCATCGGCACTGCCCCTTTAGCACTGCCACAATGAGCAATGTCACCATGGGTGTTTCCAGCATGAGCACTGTAACCATGAGTACTGTCACAGTGAGGATGGTCTCCATTGGCAATGTCACAATGGGCACTATCACCTTTTGCACTATCACCATGAGCATGGTTACAATGGGCACTCTCACCTTGTGCAATACCCCATCGGTACTCTCACCATGGGATCTGCCACCATCAGCACTGTCACCATGAACACTTCCACCCAGGGCACTTGCACCATGACCTTTGTCACCATGAGAACTATCATTATGAGAATTGCCACAATGGGCATTATCTCGATGAGTGCTGTCACCATGGGAAATTTCACATTGGGCACTGTCACAGTGAGCAGTATTACCATGAGCACTTTCACTATGAGCACTGCAACCATGGGCATTGGCACAATGTGGACTGTCCCCATGAGGCCTGTCACCATGGGCACTATCACCGTGAGCACTCTCACATTGGTCACTGTCACCATGGACACTGTCACTGTTAGCACTGTCACCATCGGCACCGGCACAATGCAGGCTGTCACCATGAGCCCTGACACCATGTGCAATGTCACCATGAGAAGTGTCTCCATAGGAAATGTCACCGTGGGCACTGTTCCCTATGGGCACTCTCATCATGGGCAATGTCACCAATGGCATGGCCATCATCTGCAATCTTACCATGGTCACTATCACTGTGAGCACTGTCACCAATGGAACTACCAACATGGGCACTCTCATCATGAGCACTTTCACCTCACAATGCTCCATGCCCTTGTCATTACAATCCTCCATGACCATGAATCACAGGGTTCTGTGCCGTGGTCATCACAATGCTCATTGCCCACTCTCATCACAATAATCCATGGAATATTTCAGACCAATGCTCCATGACCTTGTCATCACAATGATCCATTACACCTGTCATAACAGTGCTCCATGACCCCTGCCATCACAATGTTCCAAGGCCGTGTCATCACAAGGCTCCATGACCCTTGTCATCACAATGCTCCCAGACCCCTGTAATCACAATGCTCCATGCCACTTTTCATCTCAAAGCTCCATGAACCCTATCATCACAATGCACCATGCCCATTATCATAATGCTTCATGCTATTGTCATTAAAATGAAATCAAAATGCTCCATGACCTCTGTCATCACAATGCTCCAAACCCTTGAGATCACAATGTTCCATAACACTTGTCATCACAACGTCCCATGATGCTTGTCATCACAATTATCCATGGTCTTCTCATCACAAGGCTCCATGAACGTTGTCATTACAATGCTCAATACAGTTGTCATCACAATGCTCCCTGACACATGCTGTCAGTATGCTCCTTGAACACTGTCATGACAAGGCTCCATGCCTTTTTCATAACAATTATCCATGCCCTTTTAATCACAATGCTGCAAGACCACTGGAGTCACAATGCTCCATGCCCTTGTCATCACAAAGCTCCATGACGCATGTCATCAGAGTGCTCCATGGACTTCTCCTCACAATCCTCCAAGCCCTTGTCATCACAATGCTCCCAGAACCCTGTAATCACAATGCTCCACGCCACTTTTTATCTCAATGCTCCATGAACCCTGTCATCACAATGCACCATGTCCATCATCATAATGCTTCATACTATTGTCATCACAATGAAATCAAAATGCTCCATGACTTCTATCATCACAATGCTCCAAACCCTTCTGATCATAATGTTCCATAACACTTGTCATCACAATGATCCATGATCACTGTCATCACAATGCTCCATGACTTTGTCAGCAAAATGCTACATGACCTTGTTATCACAATGCTCCATGCGCTTGTCATCACAATCCTCCATGAACCCTGGGATCACATTGCTTCCTGCCATTGTCATTACAATGCTCCATGCTCCTTGAAAGCAAAATGATCCATGACCTATCTCATCACAATGCTCCAAACCCTTGTGATCACAATGTTCCATAACACTTGTCATCACAACGCTCCATGATGACTGTCATCACAATACTCCATGCCCTTTTCATCGCAATGCTCCATGACCTTTGTCATCACAATGATCCATGACCCCTGTCATCACAATGCTCCATAACACCTGTCATCACAATGCTCTATTACATTTGTCATCACAATCCTCCATGACACTTGGCATTACAATGCTCCATGCCATTTGCATCACAATGGACCATGACATATGTCATCACAATGCTCCCTGTCACCTGTTTTCACAATACTCCATGACCTTGTCATCACAATGCACCATGCCCTTGTCACTACAGTGTGCCATGCCCACTGTCATCACAATAATCCATGAAACTTGTCAGACCAATGCTCCATGCCCCATCATCACAATGCTACATGCCCTTGTCATCACAATGCTCCATGACACATGTCATCACAATCCTCCGTGACTCCAGTCATCAAAATGCTTCATGACCTTTGTCATCACAATGGTCCATGCCCTCTTCATCACAATGCTCTGTGATCCTTGTCATCACAATGCTCCACGCCTTTGTCAGCACAATGCTGCATGACCCTTGTCATCACAATGCTCCATGCGCTTGTCAGCACAATGCTCCATGAACCATGTCATCACAAAGCACAAAGCGCTTGTCAGCACAATGCTCCATAAACATTGTCGTCACAATGCTCCATGCACTTCTCATCAAAATGCTCTCTCACCACTG
Source organism: Mesoplodon bidens (assembly GCF_964165515.1). Classification (NCBI taxonomy): domain Eukaryota; kingdom Metazoa; phylum Chordata; class Mammalia; order Artiodactyla; family Ziphiidae; genus Mesoplodon; species Mesoplodon bidens. The sequence goes on along the minus strand of NC_138170.1, from coordinate 25,446,859 downwards.
ATATCACAATGTTCCATCACTAGTCATCAAAATACTACCTCACCCCTGTCATCACAATGTTCCATGACCCCATCATCACAATGCTACATGTCCTTATGCTCACAATACTCCATGAAGCCTGACATCACAATGTTCCATAACACCTGTCATCAAAATGCTCCATGACAGGCTTCATCACAGTGCTCCATGACACCTGACATCACAGTGTTCCATAACACCTGTCATCAAAATGTTCCATGACCATATTCATCAAATTGCTCCATAACTCTGTCATCACAATGCTCCCTGCCCTTCTCATCACAATGCACCATGCCCTTGTCATCACAATGCTCCAAGACCCCTGTAATCACAATGTTCCATTCCCCTTTTCATCAGAATGCGCCATGAGACTTGTCATAACAAGGCTCCATTGTCTTCTCATCACAAAGCTCCAGGACTTTTTCATCACAATACTCCATTCCTTTGTCATCAGAGTGCTCCATGACCCTTGTCATCACAATGCTCAACGCCTTTGCCAGCAAAATGCTCCATGTCCATTGTCATCACAATTCTCCTTGTCCTTGTCTTCACAATGCTCCATGACAGTTCTCATCACAATGTTACATGCTCTTGTCATCACAATTCTCCATGCACTTGTCATCGCAATGCTCCATAACCCCTGTCATAGCAAGCTTCATGTGCTTGTCATCACAATGCTTCACGAACTTTCCATGAAAATTCTCAATAACCCTTATCATCACAATGCTCCATGCACTTGTCATAACAATGCTCCTTTACCTTTCTCATCAAAAACCTCCGTGACACTTGGCATCACAATGCTCCATGCCACTGTCATCACAATGGACCATGACATATGTCATCACAATGCTCCCTGACACCAGTCTTCACAATTGTCCATGAACTTGTCATTACAATGCACCATGCCTTTGTCATCACAATGCTCCATGACACCTGTCAACCCAATGCTCCGTGACTCCAGTCATGACAATGCTTCATGACCTTTGTCATCAGAATGGTCCATGCCCTCGTCATCAGAAGGCTCTGTGACATTTGTCACCACAATGTTCCATGAACTTTTCATCAGAATGCTCCATGACAATTGTCATCACAATGCTTCATGCGTTGTCAGCACCATGCCCCATGACTCATGTCATCACACAGCGACATGCACTTGTCATCACAATGCTACTCAAACTTGTCATCACAATGCTCCATAAACCTTGTCATCACAATGCTCCATGCACTTCTCATCAAAATGCTCTCTCACCACTGACATCACAATATTCCATCACTACTCATCACAATACTCCCTCACCCATGTAATCAAAATGTTCCATGAACCCTGTCATCACAATGCTACATCCCCTTATCATCACAATACTCCATGACCCCTGACATCACAATGTTCCATAATGCCTGTCCTCAAAATTCTCCATGACCCTTTTCATCACAATGCTCCATAACCCCTGATATCACAATGTTCCATATTCCCTGTCATCAAAATATTCCATGACACTTTTCATCAAAGTGCTTCATGAACCTGTCATCACAATGCTCCCTGCCCTTCTCATCACAATGCACCACGCCCTTGTCATCAAAATGTTCCATGTCCATTGTCATCACAAAGCTCCATAACCATTGGCATCAAAATGCTCCATGCAATTGTCATCACAATGCTCCATGAACCCTCTCATTGCATTGCTCCATGCCCTTGGCATCACAAAGCTCCATGACGCTTGTCATCACAATGCTCGATTCATTTCTCATCACAATGCTCCATGCACTTGTCATTACAATCCTCCACGACCCATGTATCACAGTATTCCGTGACCTTGTTATCACAATGCTCCATGCCCAATCTCATCACAATAATACAAGAAACATTTCAGACCAATGTTTCATTCCTTTGTCCTCACAATGCTCCATTACCCCTGTCATAACAATGTTCCATGAACACTGCCATCACAATGTTCCACGGCCTGGTCTTCACAAGACTCCTTAGCTCTTGTCATCACAATGCTCCATTATGCATGTCATCAGAGTGCTCCATGGACTTCTCATTATAATGCTACATTCCCTTCTCATCAAAATGCTCCAAGATGGCTGTAATCAGAATGCTCCATGCCCCTTTTCATCTCAGTGCTCCATGAACCCTGTCATCACAATGCTCCAAACCCTTGTGACCACAATGTCCCATAACACTTGTCATCACAATGCACCTTGACTCTCGTCATCACAATTTTCCACGTCCTTCTCATCAAAATGCTGCATGACGCTTCTCATCACAATGTTACATGCTCTTGTCATCACAATTCTCCATGAACTTGTCATCGCAATGCTCCATGAACCCTGTCATAGCAAGCTCCATGCGCTTGTCATCACAATGCTTCACGAACTTGTCATCAAAATTCTCAATGGCACTTGTCATTACAATGCTCCATGACCCTTGTCATCACAATGCTCCATCCCCTTGTCATCACAATGCTCCATTTCCTTTGTCATCACAATCCTCCATGACACTAGGCATCACAATGCTCCATGCCATGTCATCATAATGGACCATGACATATGTCATCACAATGCTCCCTGACACTTGTCTTCACAATATTCCATGACTCTGTCATCACAATGCTCCATGACACTGTCATCACAATGCTCCGTGACTCCAGTCATCACAATACTTCATGACCTTTGTCATCACAATGGTCAATGCCCACGTCATCACAAGGTTCTGTGACCTCTGTCACCACAATGCTCCATGAACATTTCCTCACAATGCTCCATGACCCTTGTCATCACAATGCTCCATGCATTTGTCAGCACAATTCTCCATGACCCATATCATCAAAATGCTCCATGCGCTTGTCTGTGCAATGCTCCATGATCCATGTCATCACAATGTGCCATGAGATTGTGATGACAATTCTCCACAACATTCTCATCACAATTCTCCATAAACCTTGTTATCTCAATGCTCCATGCACTTCTCATCAAAATGCTCACTCACCACTGATATCACGATGTTCCATCACTAGTCATCACAATACTCCCTCTCCCGTGTCATCACAATCTTCCATGACACCTGTCATCACAATGCTACATGGCCTTATCATCACAATGCTCCATGAACACTGACATCACAATGCTCCATATCAACTGTCATCAAAATGTTCCATGACCCTTTTCATCACAATGCTCCATGACCCCTGACATCACAATGTTCCATAAACATTGTCATCACAAATTTCCATAACCCCTGTCATCAAAATGTTCCATGACTATTTTCATAAAATTGTTCCATGAACCTGTCATCTCAATGCTCACTGCCCTTCTCATCACAATGCACCACGCACTTGTCATCAAAATGCCCCATGACCATTGTCATCACAAAGCTCCATGACACTAGGCCTCAAAATGCTCCATTCCATTGTCATCAAAATGCTCCATGAACACTCTCATCACATTGCTCCATGTCCTTTTCATCAGAAAGCTCCATGATGCTTGTCATCACAATGTCCCATGCCCTTGTCATTACAATCCTCCATGACCCATGTATCACAGTGTTCCGTGCCCTTGTCATCAGAATGCTCCATACACAATCTCATCACAATAATCTGTGAAACTTTTCAGACCAATGCTCCATGTACCTGTCATCACAATGCTCCATTACCCCTGTCATAACAATGCTCCATGACACCTGCCATCAAAATGTTCCATGGCCTTGGCATCACAAGGCTCCATGACCCTTGTCATCACAATGCTCCAAGACCCCTGTAATCACAATACTCCATGCCCTTGTCATCACAAAGCTCCATGACGCATATCATCAGAATGCTCCATGGCCTTCTCATCACAATGCTCCATGCCCTTGTCATCACAAGGCTCCAAGAACCCTGTAATCACAATGTTCCATGCCCCTTTTCATCGCAATGCTCCATGAACCCTGTCATCAAAATGCACCACGCCCATCATCATAATGCTTCATGCTATTGTCATCACAATGAAATCAAAATGCGCCATGACCTCTGTCATCACAATGCTCCAAACCATTGTGATCACAATGTTCCATATGACTTGTCATCACAATGCCCAATGACGCTCGTCATCACAATTATCCATGGTCTTCTCATCACAATGCTCGGTGACCTTTGTCATCACAATGCTCAATACATTTGTCATCACAATGCTCCCGGAAACTTGTCATCAGTATGCCCCTTGAACCCTGTCATGACAAGGCTCCATGCCTTTTTCATCACAATGATCCATGCCAATTTCATCACAATGCTCCACGACCACTGTAATCACAATGCTCAATGCCCTTGTCATCACAAAACTCCTTGACGCATGTCATCAGAATGCTCCATGGCCTTCTCATCACAATGCTCCATGCTCTTGTCATCACAATGCTCCAAGACCCCTGTAATCACAATGCTCCATGCCCCTTTTCATCAGAATGCCCCATGAGACTTGTCATCAGAATGCTCCATGGTCTTCTCATCACAATGCTCCAGGATCTTGTCTATCACAATACTCCATGACCTTGTCATCACAATGCTCCATGCCCTTGTCATCACAAAGAGCCATGCCCACTGTCATCACAATAATCCATGAAACTTGTCAGACCAATGCTCCATGCCCCTGTCATCACAATTCTCCATGCACTTGTCATCAAAATGCTCCATGACCACTGTTATAACAATGCTCTGTGACTCCAGTCATCACAATGCTTCATGAACATTGTCATCACAATGGACCATGCCGTCGTCATCACAATGCTCCATGCGCTACTCAGCACAATGATCCATGACCCATGTCATCATAATTCACCATGCGCGTGTCATCACAATGCTCCACAACCTTCTCATCACAATGCTCCATAAATTTGTCATCAAAATGCTCCATGCCCTTCTCATCAAAATGCTCTCTCAACACTGATATCACAATGTTCCATCACTAGTCATCACAATACACCCTCAGCCCTGTCATCACAATGTTCCATGACCCCGTCATCAAAATGCTACATGCCCTCATCATCACAATGCTCCATGACCCCTGACATCACAATGTTCCATAAACCCTGTCATCAAAATGCTCCATGACGCTTTTCAACACAATGCTCCATGAACCCTGACATCACAATGTTCCATAACACCTGTCATCCAAAGGTTCCATGAACCTTTTCATCAAATTGCTCCATGACCCTGTCATCTCAATGCTCACTGCCCTTCTCATCACAATGCACCATGCACTTTTAATCAAAATGGTCCATGACCCTTGTCATCACAATGCTCCAAGACCCCTGTAATCACAATACTCCATGCCCTTGTCATCACAAAGCTCCATGACGCATATCATCAGAATGCTCCAGGGCCTTCTCATCACAGTGCTCCATGCCCTTGTCATCACAATGCTCCAAGACCCCTTTAATCACCATGTTCCATGCCCCTTTTCATCGCAATGCTCCATGAACCCTGTCATCACAATGCACCATGCCCATCATCATAATGCTTCATCCTATTGTCATCACAATGAAATCAAAATGCTCCATGACCTCTGTCATCACAATGTTACAAACCCTTGTGATCACAATGTTCCATAACACTTGTCATCACAATGCCCAATGACGTTCGTCATCAAAATTTTCCCTTGGCATCACAGTGTTCCATGCCATTGTCATCACAATCCTGCATGAACCCTCTTATCACAATGCTCCATGCACTTTTCATCACAAAGCTCCATGATGCTTGTCATCCCAATGCTTGATGCGCTTCTCATCACAATGCTCCATGCCATTGTCATCACAATACTCCATGAGCTTGTCATCAGAATGCTCCATGAGCCTTGTCATCACAATGCTCCATGACACCTATCATCACAATGCTTCATGCCCCTTGTCATTACAGTGCTCCATGACGCTCGTCATTACAATTATCCATGGTCTTCTCATCACAATGCTCCACGATTTTGCCATCACATGGCTCCATGCCCTGGTCATCACAATGCTACATGTCCTTTGTCATCAAAATTCCCCACGTCCTTTCCATCACAAGGTTCCATGACACTACTCATCACAATGTTTCATGCTCTTGACATCACAGTTCTCCATGCACTTGTCATCGCAATGCTCCATGACCCATGTCATAGCAAGCTCCATGCGCTTGTAATCTCAATGCTTCACGACCTTGTCATCAAAATTCTCAATGGCCATTGTCATCACAATGCTCCAAGACCCCTGTAATCACAATGCTCCATGCCCTAGTCATCAAAAAGCTCAATGACGCATGTCATCAGAATGCTTCATGGCCGTCTCATCCAATGCACCATGCCTTTGTCATCACAATGCTCCAAGACCCATGTAATCACAATGCCCAATGCCCCATTTCATCTCAATGCTCCATGGAAACTGTCATCACAGTGCACCACGCCCATCATCCTAATGCTTCATGCTATTGTCGTCGCAATGAAATCAAAATGCTCCATGACCTCTGTCATCACAATGCTCCAAACCCTTGTGATCACAATGTTCCATAACACTTGTCATCACAATGCCCCATGACGCTCGTCATCCCATATATCCATGGTGTTCTCATCACAATGCTCCATGACCTTTGTCATCACAATGCTCAATACACTTGTCATCACAATGTTGCCTGACACTTGTCGTCAGTATGCTCCTTGAACCCTGTCATGACTAGGCTCCATGCCTTTTTCATCACAATGATCCATGCCCTTTTCATCACAATGCTCCAAGACCCCTGTAATCACAATGCTCCATTCCCTTGTCATCACAGAGCTCCATGACGCATGTCATCAGAATGCTCCATGGCATTCTCATCAAAATGCTCCTTGCCCTTGTCATCACAATGCTCCAAGACCCCTGTAATCACAATGCTCCATGCCCCTTTTCATCACAATTCTCCATGAGACTTGTTATCACAAGTCTCCATGGTCCTCTCATCACAATGCTCCAGGAACTTGTCATCACAATGCTCCATTCCCTTGTCATCACAATGGTCCATGAACATTTTCAGCCCAATGCTCCATGACCTTCTCATCACAATGCTTCATGACCCCTTTCATCACGATGCTCCATGACCACTGTCATCAAAATGCTCCATGACCCCTGACAACACAATGATCTGGAACTCTTGTAATCAAAATGCTCCATTACCCTTGAAATCACAATGATCCATGCCCTTGTCACCCCAATGCTCCATGACCCATAATCACAATGCTCTGTGACGCTTGTCATCACAGTGCTCCATTACACTTGTCCTCACAATGCTCCATTTCTTTATCAGCAAAATGGTACATGACCTTGAAATCACAATGCTCCATGCCCTTGTCATCACAACGCTCAAAAACCCATGTAATCACAATGCTTCATGCCCCATTTCATCTCAATGCTCCATGAACCCTGTCATCACAATGCACCATGCCCATCATCCTAATGCTTCATGCTATTGTCATCGCAATGAAATCAAAATGCTCCATGACCCCTGTCATCACAATGCTCCATAACACCTGTCATCACAATGCTCTATTACATTTGTCATCACAATCCTCCATGACACTTGGCATTACAATGCTCCATGCCATTTGCATCACAATGGACCATGACATATGTCATCACAATGCTCCCTGTCACCTGTTTTCACAATACTCCATGACCTTGTCATCACAATGCACCATGCCCTTGTCACTACAGTGTGCCATGCCCACTGTCATCACAATAATCCATGAAACTTGTCAGACCAATGCTCCATGCCCCATCATCACAATGCTACATGCCCTTGTCATCACAATGCTCCATGACACATGTCATCACAATCCTCCGTGACTCCAGTCATCAAAATGCTTCATGACCTTTGTCATCACAATGGTCCATGCCCTCTTCATCACAATGCTCTGTGATCCTTGTCATCACAATGCTCCACGCCTTTGTCAGCACAATGCTGCATGACCCTTGTCATCACAATGCTCCATGCGCTTGTCAGCACAATGCTCCATGAACCATGTCATCACAAAGCACAAAGCGCTTGTCAGCACAATGCTCCATAAACATTGTCGTCACAATGCTCCATGCACTTCTCATCAAAATGCTCTCTCACCACTGATATCACAATGTTCCATCACTAGTCATCAAAATACTACCTCACCCCTGTCATCACAATGTTCCATGACCCCATCATCACAATGCTACATGTCCTTATGCTCACAATACTCCATGAAGCCTGACATCACAATGTTCCATAACACCTGTCATCAAAATGCTCCATGACAGGCTTCATCACAGTGCTCCATGACACCTGACATCACAGTGTTCCATAACACCTGTCATCAAAATGTTCCATGACCATATTCATCAAATTGCTCCATAACTCTGTCATCACAATGCTCCCTGCCCTTCTCATCACAATGCACCATGCCCTTGTCATCACAATGCTCCAAGACCCCTGTAATCACAATGTTCCATTCCCCTTTTCATCAGAATGCGCCATGAGACTTGTCATAACAAGGCTCCATTGTCTTCTCATCACAAAGCTCCAGGACTTTTTCATCACAATACTCCATTCCTTTGTCATCAGAGTGCTCCATGACCCTTGTCATCACAATGCTCAACGCCTTTGCCAGCAAAATGCTCCATGTCCATTGTCATCACAATTCTCCTTGTCCTTGTCTTCACAATGCTCCATGACAGTTCTCATCACAATGTTACATGCTCTTGTCATCACAATTCTCCATGCACTTGTCATCGCAATGCTCCATAACCCCTGTCATAGCAAGCTTCATGTGCTTGTCATCACAATGCTTCACGAACTTTCCATGAAAATTCTCAATAACCCTTATCATCACAATGCTCCATGCACTTGTCATAACAATGCTCCTTTACCTTTCTCATCAAAAACCTCCGTGACACTTGGCATCACAATGCTCCATGCCACTGTCATCACAATGGACCATGACATATGTCATCACAATGCTCCCTGACACCAGTCTTCACAATTGTCCATGAACTTGTCATTACAATGCACCATGCCTTTGTCATCACAATGCTCCATGACACCTGTCAACCCAATGCTCCGTGACTCCAGTCATGACAATGCTTCATGACCTTTGTCATCAGAATGGTCCATGCCCTCGTCATCAGAAGGCTCTGTGACATTTGTCACCACAATGTTCCATGAACTTTTCATCAGAATGCTCCATGACAATTGTCATCACAATGCTTCATGCGTTGTCAGCACCATGCCCCATGACTCATGTCATCACACAGCGACATGCACTTGTCATCACAATGCTACTCAAACTTGTCATCACAATGCTCCATAAACCTTGTCATCACAATGCTCCATGCACTTCTCATCAAAATGCTCTCTCACCACTGACATCACAATATTCCATCACTACTCATCACAATACTCCCTCACCCATGTAATCAAAATGTTCCATGAACCCTGTCATCACAATGCTACATCCCCTTATCATCACAATACTCCATGACCCCTGACATCACAATGTTCCATAATGCCTGTCCTCAAAATTCTCCATGACCCTTTTCATCACAATGCTCCATAACCCCTGATATCACAATGTTCCATATTCCCTGTCATCAAAATATTCCATGACACTTTTCATCAAAGTGCTTCATGAACCTGTCATCACAATGCTCCCTGCCCTTCTCATCACAATGCACCACGCCCTTGTCATCAAAATGTTCCATGTCCATTGTCATCACAAAGCTCCATAACCATTGGCATCAAAATGCTCCATGCAATTGTCATCACAATGCTCCATGAACCCTCTCATTGCATTGCTCCATGCCCTTGGCATCACAAAGCTCCATGACGCTTGTCATCACAATGCTCGATTCATTTCTCATCACAATGCTCCATGCACTTGTCATTACAATCCTCCACGACCCATGTATCACAGTATTCCGTGACCTTGTTATCACAATGCTCCATGCCCAATCTCATCACAATAATACAAGAAACATTTCAGACCAATGTTTCATTCCTTTGTCCTCACAATGCTCCATTACCCCTGTCATAACAATGTTCCATGAACACTGCCATCACAATGTTCCACGGCCTGGTCTTCACAAGACTCCTTAGCTCTTGTCATCACAATGCTCCATTATGCATGTCATCAGAGTGCTCCATGGACTTCTCATTATAATGCTACATTCCCTTCTCATCAAAATGCTCCAAGATGGCTGTAATCAGAATGCTCCATGCCCCTTTTCATCTCAGTGCTCCATGAACCCTGTCATCACAATGCTCCAAACCCTTGTGACCACAATGTCCCATAACACTTGTCATCACAATGCACCTTGACTCTCGTCATCACAATTTTCCACGTCCTTCTCATCAAAATGCTGCATGACGCTTCTCATCACAATGTTACATGCTCTTGTCATCACAATTCTCCATGAACTTGTCATCGCAATGCTCCATGAACCCTGTCATAGCAAGCTCCATGCGCTTGTCATCACAATGCTTCACGAACTTGTCATCAAAATTCTCAATGGCACTTGTCATTACAATGCTCCATGACCCTTGTCATCACAATGCTCCATCCCCTTGTCATCACAATGCTCCATTTCCTTTGTCATCACAATCCTCCATGACACTAGGCATCACAATGCTCCATGCCATGTCATCATAATGGACCATGACATATGTCATCACAATGCTCCCTGACACTTGTCTTCACAATATTCCATGACTCTGTCATCACAATGCTCCATGACACTGTCATCACAATGCTCCGTGACTCCAGTCATCACAATACTTCATGACCTTTGTCATCACAATGGTCAATGCCCACGTCATCACAAGGTTCTGTGACCTCTGTCACCACAATGCTCCATGAACATTTCCTCACAATGCTCCATGACCCTTGTCATCACAATGCTCCATGCATTTGTCAGCACAATTCTCCATGACCCATATCATCAAAATGCTCCATGCGCTTGTCTGTGCAATGCTCCATGATCCATGTCATCACAATGTGCCATGAGATTGTGATGACAATTCTCCACAACATTCTCATCACAATTCTCCATAAACCTTGTTATCTCAATGCTCCATGCACTTCTCATCAAAATGCTCACTCACCACTGATATCACGATGTTCCATCACTAGTCATCACAATACTCCCTCTCCCGTGTCATCACAATCTTCCATGACACCTGTCATCACAATGCTACATGGCCTTATCATCACAATGCTCCATGAACACTGACATCACAATGCTCCATATCAACTGTCATCAAAATGTTCCATGACCCTTTTCATCACAATGCTCCATGACCCCTGACATCACAATGTTCCATAAACATTGTCATCACAAATTTCCATAACCCCTGTCATCAAAATGTTCCATGACTATTTTCATAAAATTGTTCCATGAACCTGTCATCTCAATGCTCACTGCCCTTCTCATCACAATGCACCACGCACTTGTCATCAAAATGCCCCATGACCATTGTCATCACAAAGCTCCATGACACTAGGCCTCAAAATGCTCCATTCCATTGTCATCAAAATGCTCCATGAACACTCTCATCACATTGCTCCATGTCCTTTTCATCAGAAAGCTCCATGATGCTTGTCATCACAATGTCCCATGCCCTTGTCATTACAATCCTCCATGACCCATGTATCACAGTGTTCCGTGCCCTTGTCATCAGAATGCTCCATACACAATCTCATCACAATAATCTGTGAAACTTTTCAGACCAATGCTCCATGTACCTGTCATCACAATGCTCCATTACCCCTGTCATAACAATGCTCCATGACACCTGCCATCAAAATGTTCCATGGCCTTGGCATCACAAGGCTCCATGACCCTTGTCATCACAATGCTCCAAGACCCCTGTAATCACAATACTCCATGCCCTTGTCATCACAAAGCTCCATGACGCATATCATCAGAATGCTCCATGGCCTTCTCATCACAATGCTCCATGCCCTTGTCATCACAAGGCTCCAAGAACCCTGTAATCACAATGTTCCATGCCCCTTTTCATCGCAATGCTCCATGAACCCTGTCATCAAAATGCACCACGCCCATCATCATAATGCTTCATGCTATTGTCATCACAATGAAATCAAAATGCGCCATGACCTCTGTCATCACAATGCTCCAAACCATTGTGATCACAATGTTCCATATGACTTGTCATCACAATGCCCAATGACGCTCGTCATCACAATTATCCATGGTCTTCTCATCACAATGCTCGGTGACCTTTGTCATCACAATGCTCAATACATTTGTCATCACAATGCTCCCGGAAACTTGTCATCAGTATGCCCCTTGAACCCTGTCATGACAAGGCTCCATGCCTTTTTCATCACAATGATCCATGCCAATTTCATCACAATGCTCCACGACCACTGTAATCACAATGCTCAATGCCCTTGTCATCACAAAACTCCTTGACGCATGTCATCAGAATGCTCCATGGCCTTCTCATCACAATGCTCCATGCTCTTGTCATCACAATGCTCCAAGACCCCTGTAATCACAATGCTCCATGCCCCTTTTCATCAGAATGCCCCATGAGACTTGTCATCAGAATGCTCCATGGTCTTCTCATCACAATGCTCCAGGATCTTGTCTATCACAATACTCCATGACCTTGTCATCACAATGCTCCATGCCCTTGTCATCACAAAGAGCCATGCCCACTGTCATCACAATAATCCATGAAACTTGTCAGACCAATGCTCCATGCCCCTGTCATCACAATTCTCCATGCACTTGTCATCAAAATGCTCCATGACCACTGTTATAACAATGCTCTGTGACTCCAGTCATCACAATGCTTCATGAACATTGTCATCACAATGGACCATGCCGTCGTCATCACAATGCTCCATGCGCTACTCAGCACAATGATCCATGACCCATGTCATCATAATTCACCATGCGCGTGTCATCACAATGCTCCACAACCTTCTCATCACAATGCTCCATAAATTTGTCATCAAAATGCTCCATGCCCTTCTCATCAAAATGCTCTCTCAACACTGATATCACAATGTTCCATCACTAGTCATCACAATACACCCTCAGCCCTGTCATCACAATGTTCCATGACCCCGTCATCAAAATGCTACATGCCCTCATCATCACAATGCTCCATGACCCCTGACATCACAATGTTCCATAAACCCTGTCATCAAAATGCTCCATGACGCTTTTCAACACAATGCTCCATGAACCCTGACATCACAATGTTCCATAACACCTGTCATCCAAAGGTTCCATGAACCTTTTCATCAAATTGCTCCATGACCCTGTCATCTCAATGCTCACTGCCCTTCTCATCACAATGCACCATGCACTTTTAATCAAAATGGTCCATGACCCTTGTCATCACAATGCTCCAAGACCCCTGTAATCACAATACTCCATGCCCTTGTCATCACAAAGCTCCATGACGCATATCATCAGAATGCTCCAGGGCCTTCTCATCACAGTGCTCCATGCCCTTGTCATCACAATGCTCCAAGACCCCTTTAATCACCATGTTCCATGCCCCTTTTCATCGCAATGCTCCATGAACCCTGTCATCACAATGCACCATGCCCATCATCATAATGCTTCATCCTATTGTCATCACAATGAAATCAAAATGCTCCATGACCTCTGTCATCACAATGTTACAAACCCTTGTGATCACAATGTTCCATAACACTTGTCATCACAATGCCCAATGACGTTCGTCATCAAAATTTTCCCTTGGCATCACAGTGTTCCATGCCATTGTCATCACAATCCTGCATGAACCCTCTTATCACAATGCTCCATGCACTTTTCATCACAAAGCTCCATGATGCTTGTCATCCCAATGCTTGATGCGCTTCTCATCACAATGCTCCATGCCATTGTCATCACAATACTCCATGAGCTTGTCATCAGAATGCTCCATGAGCCTTGTCATCACAATGCTCCATGACACCTATCATCACAATGCTTCATGCCCCTTGTCATTACAGTGCTCCATGACGCTCGTCATTACAATTATCCATGGTCTTCTCATCACAATGCTCCACGATTTTGCCATCACATGGCTCCATGCCCTGGTCATCACAATGCTACATGTCCTTTGTCATCAAAATTCCCCACGTCCTTTCCATCACAAGGTTCCATGACACTACTCATCACAATGTTTCATGCTCTTGACATCACAGTTCTCCATGCACTTGTCATCGCAATGCTCCATGACCCATGTCATAGCAAGCTCCATGCGCTTGTAATCTCAATGCTTCACGACCTTGTCATCAAAATTCTCAATGGCCATTGTCATCACAATGCTCCAAGACCCCTGTAATCACAATGCTCCATGCCCTAGTCATCAAAAAGCTCAATGACGCATGTCATCAGAATGCTTCATGGCCGTCTCATCCAATGCACCATGCCTTTGTCATCACAATGCTCCAAGACCCATGTAATCACAATGCCCAATGCCCCATTTCATCTCAATGCTCCATGGAAACTGTCATCACAGTGCACCACGCCCATCATCCTAATGCTTCATGCTATTGTCGTCGCAATGAAATCAAAATGCTCCATGACCTCTGTCATCACAATGCTCCAAACCCTTGTGATCACAATGTTCCATAACACTTGTCATCACAATGCCCCATGACGCTCGTCATCCCATATATCCATGGTGTTCTCATCACAATGCTCCATGACCTTTGTCATCACAATGCTCAATACACTTGTCATCACAATGTTGCCTGACACTTGTCGTCAGTATGCTCCTTGAACCCTGTCATGACTAGGCTCCATGCCTTTTTCATCACAATGATCCATGCCCTTTTCATCACAATGCTCCAAGACCCCTGTAATCACAATGCTCCATTCCCTTGTCATCACAGAGCTCCATGACGCATGTCATCAGAATGCTCCATGGCATTCTCATCAAAATGCTCCTTGCCCTTGTCATCACAATGCTCCAAGACCCCTGTAATCACAATGCTCCATGCCCCTTTTCATCACAATTCTCCATGAGACTTGTTATCACAAGTCTCCATGGTCCTCTCATCACAATGCTCCAGGAACTTGTCATCACAATGCTCCATTCCCTTGTCATCACAATGGTCCATGAACATTTTCAGCCCAATGCTCCATGACCTTCTCATCACAATGCTTCATGACCCCTTTCATCACGATGCTCCATGACCACTGTCATCAAAATGCTCCATGACCCCTGACAACACAATGATCTGGAACTCTTGTAATCAAAATGCTCCATTACCCTTGAAATCACAATGATCCATGCCCTTGTCACCCCAATGCTCCATGACCCATAATCACAATGCTCTGTGACGCTTGTCATCACAGTGCTCCATTACACTTGTCCTCACAATGCTCCATTTCTTTATCAGCAAAATGGTACATGACCTTGAAATCACAATGCTCCATGCCCTTGTCATCACAACGCTCAAAAACCCATGTAATCACAATGCTTCATGCCCCATTTCATCTCAATGCTCCATGAACCCTGTCATCACAATGCACCATGCCCATCATCCTAATGCTTCATGCTATTGTCATCGCAATGAAATCAAAATGCTCCATGACCTCTGTCATCACAATGCTCCAAACCCTTGTGATCACAATGTTCCATAACACTTGTTATCACATCGCCCCATGACGCTCGTCATCACAATTATCCATGGTCTTCTCATCACAAGGCTCCAAGACCTTTGTCATCACAATGCTCAATACACATGTCATCACAATGCTCCCTGACACTTGTCGTCAGTATGCTCCTTGAACCCTGTCATGACTAGGCTCCATGCCCTTGCCATCACAATGCTCCAAGACGCTTGTAATTACAATGCTCCATGCCCCTGTTCATCTCAAAGCTCCATGAACCCTATCATCACAATGCACCATGCCCATCATCATAATGATTCATGCTATTCTCATGACAATGAAATCAAAGGGCTCCATGACGTGTGTCATCACAATGCTCCAAACCCATGTGATCACAATGTTCCATAACACTTGTCATCACAACGCCTCATGATGTTCATCATTACAGTGCTCCCTACGCTTCTCATGACAATGCACCATGCCCATGTCATCAAAATGTTCCATGACCTTTTTCATCTCAAAGCTCCATGACCCTTGGCATCACAATGCTCCATGATCCCTCTCATCACATTGTTCCATGAAACCTGTGATCACATTGCTCCATTACGCTTTTCATCACAATGCTCGATGCCCTTCTAATCACATTGCTCCATGACCTTGTCATTACAATCCTCCATTACCCATGTATCACAGTGTTCCATGCCCTTGTCATCACAATGCTCTATGCTCACTCTCATCACAATAATCCATGAAACTTTTCAGACAAATATTCGATGGCCTTGTCATCACAATGCTAAATTACCCCTGTCAAAACAATGCTCCATGACCCCTGCAATCACAATGTTCCACGGCCTTGTCATCACAATGCTCCATGACCATCGTCATCACAATGCTCAATACACTTGTCCTCACAATGCTCCCTGACACTTGTCATCAGTATGCTCCTTGAACCCTGTCATGACAAGGCTCCATGCCTTTTTCATCACAATGCTCCAAGACCCCTGTAATCACAATGCTCCATGCCCTTCTCATCACAAAACACCATGACGCAGGCCATCAGAAAGCTCCATGGCCTTCTCATCACAATGTTCCATGCCCTTGTCATCACAATCCTCCACGATCCCTGTAATCACAATGCTTCATGCACTTGTCATCACAAAGCTCCATGACGCATGTAATCAGAATGCTCCATGGCCTTCTCATCACAATGCTCCTTGCCCTTGTCATCACAATGCTCCAAGACCCCTGTAATCTCAATGCTCCATGCCACTTTTCATCAGAATGCTCCATGAGACTTGTCATCACAAGGCTCCATGGTCTTCTCATCACAATGCTCCATGCACTTGTCATCACAGTCCTCCATGAACCTTGGGATCACATTGCTTCATGCCCTTGTCATCACAATGGTCCATGCTCCTTGAAATCAAAATGATACATGACCACTGTCATCACAATGCTTCAAACCATTTGATCACAATGTTCCATAACATTTGTCATCACCACACTCCATGATGCCTGTCATCGCAATACTCCATGCCCTTCTCATCACAATGGTCCATGATATTTGTCATCACAATGCTCAATATACTTGTCATCACAGTGCTCCTTTACACTTTTCCTCAGAATGCTCCTTGAAAACTGTCATCAAAAGGCGCCATTCCTTTTTGATCACAATGCTCCATGCCCTTTTAATCACAATGCTCCATGCCATTGTCATCACAATACTCCACAAGGTTGTCATCAGAATGCTCCATGACTCTTGTCATCACAATGCTCCATGCCCCTTGTCATTACAGTGCTCCATGACGCTTGCCAACACAATTATCCATGGTCTTCTCATCACAATGCTCCACGGTCTTGCCATCACAATGCTCCATGCCCTGGTCATCACAATGCTCCATGTCCCTTGTCATCACAATTCTCCACGTCCTTGTCATCACAATGTTCCTTGACACTTGTCATCACAATATTACATGCTCTTGTCATCACAATTATCCATGCACTTGTGATCGCAATGCTCCATGTCCCTGACATAGCAAGCTCCATGCCCTTGTCATCAAAATGCTCCATGCCCTTGTCATCAAAATGCTCCATGACCCTTGTCATAACAAGGTTCCAAGCCCTTGTCATCACAATGCTCCATTACCTTTGTCATCACCATCCTCCATGACACTTGGCCTCACAGTGCTCCATGCCATTGCCATCGCAATGGACCATGACATATGTCATCACAGTGCTCTCTGACACCTGTCTTCACAATATTCCAGGACATTGTCATCACAATGTGCAATGCCCACTGTCATCACAATAATCCATCAAATTTTCAGACCAATGCTCCATGCCCATGTCTTCACAATGCCCCATGAACCCTCTCATCACATTGCTCCATGCCCTTGTCATCAGAAAGCTCCATGACGCTTGTCATCACAATGCTCCATGCCCTTGTCATTACAATCCTCCATGACCCATGTATCACAGTGTTCCATGCCCTTGTCATCACAATGCTCCATGCCCACTCTCATCACAATAATCCTTGAAACTTTTCAGACCAATGCTCCATACCCTTGTCATCACAATGCTCCATTACCCCTGTCATAACAATGCTCCATGACACCTGCCATTGCAATGTTCCACAGCCTTTTCATCACGTGGCTCCATGACCCTTGTCATCACAATTTACCAAGACCCCTGTAATCACAATGATCCATGCCCCTTTTCATTAAAGTGCTCCATAATGCTCGTCATCACAATTATCCATGGTCTTCTCTTCAAAATGCTCCACGTTCTTTCCATCACAATGATCCATATCCTGGTCATCACAATGCTCCATGTCCCTTGTCTTCACAATTCTCCACGTCCTTGTCATCACAATGCTCCATTACACTTCTCATCACAATGTTACATGCCCGTGTCATCACAATTTTCCATACACTTGTCATCACAATGCTCCATGACCCCTGTCATTGCAAGCACCATGCACTTGTCATCACAATGCTTCACGACCTTGTCATCAAAATTCTCAATGGCCCTTGCCATCACAATGCTCCATGACACTTGTCATGACAATGCTCCATGACCCTAGTCATCACAATGCTCCATGACTTTGTCATCACAATCCTCCATGACACTTGGCATCACAATGCTTCATGCCATTTTCATCACAATGGACCATGACATATGTCATCACAATGCTCCCTGACACCTGTCTTCACAATACTCCATGACCTTGTCATCACAATGCTCCATGCCCTTGTCATAACAATGTGCCATGCCCAGTATCATCACAACAATCCATGAAACTCGTAAGAACAATGCTCCATGCCCCTGTCATCACAATGCTCCATGCCCTAGTCATCACAATTCTCCATGACGCCTGTCATCACAATGCTCCGTGACTCCAGTCATCACAATGCTTCATGACATTTGTCATCACAATGGTCCATGCCCTAGTCATCACATGGCTATGTGACATTTGTCACAACAATGCTCCATGAACTTTTCATCACAATACTCTGTGACGCTTGTCATCACAATGCTGCAAGCGTTTGTCAGCACAATGCTCCATGACACTTGCCATCAGTATGATCCTTGAACCCTGTCATAACAAGGCTCCATGCCATTTTCATCACAATGATCCATGCCATTTTATTCACAATACACCAAGACCCCTGTAATGACAATGTTCTATGGCCTTGTCATCAAAAAGCTCCATGAGGCATGTCATCAGAGTGCTCCATGGACTTCTCATCACAGTGCTCCATGCCCTTGTCATCACAATGCTTCAAGACACCTGTAATCACAATGCTCCATGCCCCTTTTCATCAGAATGCTCCATGAGACTTGTCATCACAAAGCTCCATGGTGTTCTCATCACAATGCTCCAGGAATTTGTCATCACCATACTCCATTCCCTTGTCATCACAAAGTTCCATGACCCCTGTCATCACAATACTCCATGAACATTTTCAGCCCAATTCCCTTTGACCTTCTCATCACAATGCTCCATGACCAATGTCATCACAATATTCCATGAATATTTTCAGCCCAATGCTCCATGACCTTCTCATCACAATTCTCCAGGACCACAGTCATCACAATGCTCCATGACCCTGACAACAAAATGATCCTGGACTCTTGTCATCAAAATACTCCATGACACTTGTCATCACAATGCTCCATGATGCCTTTCATCACAATAATCCATTCCCTTGTCATCACAATGCTCCATGACGTTTGTCATCATAATGCTCAATACGCTTGTCATCACACTGCTCCCTGAGACTTGTCATCACAATGCTCCTTGAACCCTGTCCTGAAAAGGCTCCTTGCCTTTTTCATCACAAGGATCCATGCACTTTTCATCAAATGCTCCATGCCATTGTCATCACAATACTCCACAAGATTGTCATCAGAATGTTCCATGAATATTGTCATCTCAATGGACCATGACCCCTGTCATCACAATGGTCCATGACACCTGTCATAACAATGCTCCATGCACCTTGTCATTACACTGCTCCATGACGCTCGTCATCACAATTATCCATGGACTTCTCATCACAATGCTCCTCGGTCTTGCCATCACAATGCTCCATGCCCTTGTCATCACAAAGCTCCATGAGGCATGTCATCAGAGTGCTGCATGGCCTTCTCATCACAATGCTCCATGCACTTGTCATCACAATGCTCCAAGACACCTGTAATCACAATGTTTCATGCCCCTTTTCATCAGAATGCTCCATGAGACTTGTCATCACGAAGCTCCATGGTGTTCTCATCACAATGCTCCAGGAACTTGTCATCACCATACTCCACTCCCTTGTCATCACAATGTTCCATGACCCCTGTCATCACAATACTCCATGAACATTTTCAGCCCAATTCTTTTGACCTCATCACAATGCTCCATGACCACTGTCACCACAATACTCCATGAATATTTTCAGCCCAATGCTCCATGACCTTCTCATCACAATGCTCCATGACCACTGTCATCACAATGCTCCATGACCCTGAAAACAAAATGATCCGGGGCTCTTGTCATCAAACTGCTCCATGACACTTGTCATCACAATGATCCATGCCCTTGTTATCCCAATGCTCCATGACCCTTGTAATCAAAATTCTCCGTGATGCTTGTCATCACAGTGCTCCATGACACTTGTCATCACAATGCTCCATGCCTTTGTCAGAAAAATGCTACATGACCTTGTCATCACAATGCTCCATGCGCTTGTCATCACAATCCTCCATGAACCTTGGGATCACATTGCTTCATGCCCTTGTCATCACAATGCTCCATGTCCCTTGTCATCACAATTCTCCACGTCCTTGTCATCACAATGCTCCATGACACTTCTCATCACAATGATACATGCTCTTGTCATCACAATTCTCCATGCACTTGTCATCGCAATGCTCCATGAACCCTGTTATAGCAAGCTCCATGCGCTTGTCATCACAATTCTTGATGACCTTGTCATCAAAGTACTCAATGGCCCTTGTCATCACAATGCTCCATGCCCTTGTCATCACAATGCTCCGTCACCCATGTCATCACAATGCTCCAAGATCATGTCATCACAATGTTCCATGCCGTTGTCAGCACAATGCTCCATGACCCTTGTCATCACAATGCTCCATTCGCTTGTCAGCACAATGCTCCATGACCCATGCCATCACAAAGCACCATGCGCTTGTTATCACAATGCTCCACAACCTTGTCATGACACTACTCCATAAAGCTTGTCATCACAATGCTCCATGCACTTCTCAACAAAATGCTCTCTCACCACTGATATCACAATGTTCCATCACTACTTATCACAATACACCCTAACCTCTGTCATCACAATATTCCATGACCCCTGTCATCACAATGCTACATGCCCTTATCATCACAATGCTCCATGACACCTGACATCACAATGTTCCATAAACACTGTCATCAAAATATTCCATGACTTTTTCATCAAATTGCTCCATGACCCTGTCTTCACAATGATCCCTGCCCGTCTCATCACAATGCACCACGCACTTGGCATCAAAATGCTCCATGACATTTGTCTTCACAAAGCTCCATGACCCTTAGCATCACAATGCTCCATGCCACTGTCATCACAATGCTCCATGAACCCTCTCATCACATTGCTCCATGCCCTTGTCATCACAAAGCTCCATGAGGCTTGTCATCACAATGCTCGATGTCCTTTTCATCACAAAGCTCCATGCCCTTGTCATTACAATCCTCTATGACCCAGTTATCACATTGTTCCAGCCCTTGTCATCACAATGCTCCATGCCCACTCTCCTCACAATAATCCATGAAACTTTTCAGACCAATGCTCCATGCCCTTGTCATCAAAATGCTCCATTACCCCTGTCATAACAATGCTCCATGTCCCCTGCCATCACAATGTTCCACGGCCTTGTCATCACAAGACTCCATGACCATTGTCATCACGATGCTCCAAGAGCCCTGTAATCACAATGCTCCATGTCCTTGTCATCACAAAGCTCCATGATGCATGTCATCAAAATGCTCCATGGCCTTCTCCTCACAATGTTCCATGCCGTTGTCATCACAAAGCTCCATGACACATGTCATCACAATGCTCGATGCCCTTCTCATCACAATGTTCCAAGTCCTTCTCATTACAGTCCTCCATAACCCATGTATCATAGTGTTCCGAGCCCTTGTAATCATAATGCTCCATGCCCACCCTCATCAGAAAAATCCATGAAACATTTCATACCAATGCTCCATGCCCTTGTCATCACAATACGCCATGTCCACTGTCATCACAATAATCCATGAAACTTGTCAGACCAATGCTCCATGCCCCTTTTCATCTCAAAACACCATGAACCCTGTCATCAGAATGCACCATGCCCATCATCATAATGCTTCATGCTATTGCATCACAATGAAATCAAAATGCTCAATGACCTCTGTCATCACAATGCTCCAAACCCTTGTGATCACAATGTTCCATAACACTTGTCATCACAACGCCCCATGACGCTCGTCATCACAATTATCCATGGACTTCTCATCACAATGCTCCATGGACTTTGTCATCGCAATGCTCAATACACTTGTCATCATAATGCTCCCTGACACTTGTCATCTGTATGCTCCTTAATCCTTGTCATGACAATGCTCCATGCCGTTTTCATCACAATGATCCTTGCCCTTTCCATCACAATTCTCCAGGAACCCTTTAATCACAATGCTCCATGCCCTTATCATCACAAAGCTCCCTGATGCATGTCATCAGAATGCTCCATGCCCTTCTCATCACAATTCTCCATGCTCTTTACATCACAAAGCTCCATGCCCTTGTCATCACAAAGCTCCATGACACATGTCATCAGAATGCTCCATGGACTTCCCTTCACAATGCTCCTTGTCCTTGTCATCACAATGCTCCAAGCCACTGTAATCACAATGCTCCATGCCCCATTACATCAGAATGCTCCATGAGACTTGTCATCACAAGACTCCATTGTCTTCTTATCACAATTCTCCAGGACCTTGTCACCACAATGCTCCATTCGCTTGTCATCAAAATGCTCCATGAAACCTGTCATCACAATACTCCATGAACATTTGCAGGCCAATGCTTCATGACCTTCTCATCACAATGCTCCATGACCCCTGACATCACGATGCTCCTTGCCATTGTCATTACAATGGACCATGACATATGTCATCACAATGCTTCCAGACACCTGTCTTCACAATACTCCATGACCTTGTCATCACAATGCTCGATGCCCTTGTCATCACAATATGCCATGCTCACTGTCATCACCATAATCCATGAAACATTCAGACCAATGCTTCATGCCCCTGTCATCAAAATGCTCCATGCCCTTGTCATCACAATGCTCCATGACACCTGTCATCACAATGCTCCATGACTTCAGTCATAACATTGCTTCATGACCTTTGTCATCACAGTGGTCCATGCCCTCGTCATCACAAGGCTCTGTGACCATTGTAACCACAATGCTCCATGAACTTTTCATCACAATGCTCCATGTCCCTTGTCATCCCAATTCTCTACGTCCTTGTCATCACAATGCTCCATGACAATTCTCATCACAATGTTACATGCTCTTGTCATCCCAATTCTCCATGCACTTGTCATCACCATGCTCCATGACACCTGTCATAGCACGCTCCATTCACTTGTCATCACAAAGCCTCACGACTTTGTCATCAAAATTCTCAATGGTCGTTGTCATCAGAATGATCCATGCCCTTGTAATCACAATGCTCCCTGACCCTTGTCATCACAATGCTCCAAGCCCTTGTCATCACAATGCTCCATTACCTTTGTCATCACAATCCTCCATGACACTTGGCACCACAATGCACCATGCCATTTTCATGACAATGGACCATGACATATGTCATCACAATGCTCCTTGAGACCTGTCTTCAAAATACTCCATGACCTTGTCATCACCATGCTCCATGCCCTTGTCATCACAATGCACCATGCCCACTGTCATCACAATAATCCATGAAACTTGTCAGACCAATGCTCCATGCCCCTTTAATCACTATTCTCCATGCCCTTGTCCTCACAATGCTCCATGACCCCAGTCATCACAATGCTCCATGACCCCTGCCATCACAATGCTCCGTGACTCCAGTCATCACAATGCTTCATGACCTTTTTCACCACAATGGTCCATGCCCTCGTCATCAGAAGGCTCTGTGACTTTTGTCACCAGAATGCTCCATGAACATTTCACCACAATGCTCCATGACCTTTGTCATCACAATGCTCCATGCGCTTGTCAGCACCATGCTCCATGACCCATATCATCACAATGTGCCATGCGCTTGTCATCACATTCTTCCACAAACTTGTCATCACAATGCTTCATAAAACTTGTCATCTCAATGCTCCATGCACTTCCCATCAAAATGGTTTCTCACCACTGAAATCACAATGTTCCATAACTAGTCATCACAATACTCCCTCACCACTCTCATCACAATGTCCCATGACCCCTGTCATGACAGTGCTACATGCCCTTATCATCACAATGCACCATGACCTCTGACATCACAATGTTCCATAATCCCTGTCATCAACGTGCTCCATGACCCATTTCATCACAATGCTCCATGACCTCTGACATCACAATATTCCATAACCCCTGTCATCAAAATGATCCATGACCCTTTTCATCAAATTGCTCAAAGCCGGTGTCATCTCAATGCTCCCTGCCCTTCTCATTACAATGCACAATGCCCTTGTCAACAAAATGCTCCATGACCTTTGTTATCACACAGTTCCTTGACCCTTGGCATCATAATTCTCCATGTCAATTTTATCACAGTGCTCCATGAACCCTCACATCACATTGCTCCATGACCTTGTCATCACAAAGCTCCATGACGTTTGTCATCACAATGTTCGATGCCCTTCTCATCACAATGCTCCACCCCCTTGTCATTACAATACTCCATGACCCATGTATCACAGTGTTCCTTGCCCTTGTCATCACAATGTTCCATGCCCACTCTCATCACATCAATCCATGAAAATTTTCAGACCAATGCTCCATGCCCTTGTCATCACAATGCTCCATTACCCCTGTCATCACAATGCTCCATGACACCTTCCATTTCAATGTTCCACAGCCTTTTCGTCACGTGGCTCCATGACCCTTGTCATCACAATGCTCCAAGACCCCTGTAATCACAATGATCCATGCCCTTGTCACGCAAACCTCCATGACGCATGTCATCAGAATACTCCATGGCCTTCTCATCAGAATGCTCCATGCCCTTGTCATCACAAGGCTCCATGAGCCTTGTTATCACAATGCTCCAAGACCACTGTAATCAAAATGATCCATGCCTCTTGTCATTAAAGTGCTCCATAATGCTCATCATCAAAATTATCCATGGTCTTCTCTTCACAATGCTCCACGGTCTTTCCATTACAATGCTCCATATCCTGGTCATCACAGTGCTCCATGTCCCTTGTCATCACAATTCTCCACGTCCTTGTCATCACAATGCTCCATGACACTTATCATCACAATATTACATGCTCTTGTCATCACAATTCTCCATGCACTTGTCATCACAATGCTCCATGACCACTGTCATTGCAAGCAACATGCACTGGTCATCACAATATTTCACGACATTGTCATCAAAATTCTCAATGGCCCTTGTCATCACAATGCTCCATGACCCTTGTCATCACAATGCTACATTACATTTGTCATCACAATTCTCCATAACACTTGGCATCACGATGCGCCATGCCATTGTCGTCACAATGGACCATGACATATGTCATCACAATGCTCCCTGACACCTGTCTTCACAATACACTATGACCTTGTCATCACCATGTTCCATGCCCTTGTCATCACAATGTGCCATGCCCACTGTCATCACATCAATCCATGAAACTTGTAAGACCAATGCTCCTTGCCCCTGTCATCACAATGCTCCATGCCCTTGTCATCACAATGTTCCATGACGCCTGTAATCACAATGCTCCGTGACTCCAGTCATCAGAATGATTCATGACATTTGTCATCACAATGGTCCATGCCCTCGTCATCACATGGCTATGTGACCTTTGTCACCATAATGCTCCATGAAATTTGCATCACAATGCTCTGTGACCCTTGTTATCACAATGCTCCAAACCTTTGTCAGCACGATGCTCCATGACACTTGCCATCAGTATCCTCTTTGGACCCTGTCATGACAAGGCTCCATGCCTTTTTTCATCACAATGATCCATGCCATTTTCTTCACAATACTCCAAAACCCCTGTAATGACAATGCTCCATGCCCTTGTCATCACAAAGCTCCATGAGGCATGTCATCAGAGTGCTGCATGGCCTTCTCATCACAATGCTCCATGCACTTGTCATCACAATGCTCCAAGACACCTGTAATCACAAAGTTTCATGCCCCTTTTCATCAGATTGCTCCATGAGACTTGTCATCACGAAGCTCCATGGTGTTCTCATCACAATGCTCCAGGAACTTGTCATCACCATACTCCACTCCCTTGTCATCACAATGTTCCATGACCCCTGTCATCACAATACTCCATGAACATTTTCAGCCCAATTCTTTTGACCTCATCACAATGCTCCATGACCACTGTCATCACAATACTCCATGAATAATTTCAGCCCAATGCTCCATGACCTCATCACAATGCTCCATGACCACTGTCATCACAATGCTCCATGACCCTGAAAACAAAATGATCCGGGGCTCTTGTCATCAAACTGTTCCATGACACTTGTCATCACAATGATCCATGCCCTTGTTTTCCCAATGCTCCATGACCCTTGTAATCAAAATTCTCCGTGATGCTTGTCATCACAGTGCTCCATGACCCTTGTCATCACAATGCTCCATGCCTTTGTCAGAAAAATGCTACATGACCTTGTCATGACAATGCTCCATTCGCTTGTCATCACAATCCTCCATGAACCTTGGGATCACATTGCTTCATGCCCTTGTCATCACAATGCTCCATGCTCCTTGAAATCAAAATGATCCATGAACTCTGTCATCACAATGTTTCAAAACCTTGTGATCACAATGTTCCATAACACTTGTTATCACAATGTTCCATGATGCCTGTCATCACAATTCTCCACGTCCTTGTCATCACAATGCTCCATGACCTTTGTCATCACAATGCACAATACACTTGTCATCACAATGCTCCCGGAACATGCCATCAGTATGCATTTGAACCATGTCATGACAATGCTCCATGCCTTTTTCATCACAATGATCCATGCCCTTTTCATCACAATGCTCCAAGACTCCTGTAATCACAATGCTCCATGCCTTTTTCAGCAAAATGCTACATGACCTTGTCATCACAATGTTCCATGAGCTTGTTATCACCAATACTCCATTCCCATTATCATCACAATCCTCCATGAAATTTGGGATCACATTGCTTCATGCCCTTGTCATCACAATGCTCCCTGCTCTTCTCATCACAATGCACCATGCCCTTGTCATCAAAATGCTCCATGACCAATGTCATCACACTGTTCCTTGACCCTTGGCATCACAATGCTCCATGTAATTGTCATCACAATGCTCCATGAACCCTCTCATCACATTGCTCCATGCTCTTCTCATCACAAAGTTCCATGACGCTTGTCATCACAATGTTTGATGACTTTCTCATCACCGTGCTCCATTCCCTTGTCATTACAATCCTCCATGACCCATGTATCACAGTGTTCCGTGCCCTTGTCATTACAAAGCTCCATGCCCACTCTCATCACAATAATCCATGAAAATTTTCAGACCAATACTCCATGCCTTTGTCATCACAATGCTCCATTACCGCGGTCATCACAATGCTCCATGACAACTGCCATTGCAATGTTTCACAGCCTTTTCATCACATGGCTCCATGACCATTGTCATCACGATGCTCCATGACCCCTGTAATCACAATGCACCATGCCCTGGTCACACAAAGCTCAATGACGAATGTCATCAGAATGCTCCATGGCCTTCTCATCAGAATGCTCCATGCTCTTGTCATCACAAGGCTCCATGACACTTGTCATCACAATGCTCCAAGAACCCTGTAATCACAATGATCCATGCCCCTTGTCATTAAAGTGCTCCATAATGCTCGTCATCACAGTTATCCATGGACTTCTCATTACAATGCTCCACGGTCTTTCCATCAACATGCTCCACGCCCTGATCATCACAATGCTCCATGTCCCTTGTCATCACAATTCTCCACGTCCTTGTCATCACAATGCTCCATGACACTTCTCATCACAATGTTACATGCTCTTGTCATCACAATTCTCCATGCACTTTTCATCGCAATGCTCCATGAACCCTGTCATAGCAAGCTCCATGTGCTTGTCATCACAATTCTTGATGACCTTGTCATCAAAGTACTCAATGGCCCTTGTCATCACAATGCTCCATGCCCTTGTCATCACAATGCTCCGTCACCCATGTCATCACAATGCTCCAAGATCTTGTCATCACAATGTTCCATGCCGTTGTCAGCACAATGCCCCATGACCCTTGTCATCACAATGCTCCATTCGCTTGTCAGCACAATGCTCCATGACCCATGCCATCACAATGCGCCATGTGCTTGTCATCACAATGCTCCACAAACTTGTCATGACAATAATCCATAAAGCTTGTCATCACAATGCTCCATGCACTTCTCAACAAAATGCTCTCTCACCACTGATATCACAATGTTCCATCACTACTTATCACAATACACCCTAACCTCTGTCATCACAATGTTCCATGACCCCTGTCATCACAATGCTACATGCCCTTATCATCACAATGCTCCATGATACCTGACATCACAATGTTCCATAAACCCTGTCATCAAAATATTCCATGACTTTTTCATCAAATTGCTCCATGACCCTGTCTTCACAATGATCCCTGCCCGTCTCATCACAATGCACCACGCACTTGGCATCAAAATGCTCCATGACATTTGTCTTCACAAAGCTCCATGACCCTTAGCATCACAATGCTCCATGCCACTGTCATCACAATGCTCCATGAACCCTCTCATCACATTGCTCCATGCCCTTGTCATCACAAAGCTCCATGAGGCTTGTCATCACAATGCTCGATGTCCTTCTCATCACAAAGCTCCATGCCCTTGTCATTACAATCCTCTATGACCCAGTTATCACATTGTTCCGGCCCTTGTCATCACAATGCTCCATGCCCACTCTCCTCACAATAATCCATGAAACTTTTCAGACCAATGCTCCATGCCCTTGTCATCAAAATGCTCCATTACCCCTGTCATAACAATGCTCCATGTCCCCTGCCATCACAATGTTCCACGGCCTTGTCATCACAAGACTCCATGACCATTGTCATCACGATGCTCCAAGAGCCCTGTAATCACAATGCTCCATGTCCTTGTCATCACAAAGCTCCATGATGCATGTCATCAAAATGCTCCATGGCCTTCTCCTCACAATGTTCCATGCCTTTGTCATCACAATGCTCCAATCCCCCTGTAATCACAATGCTCCATGCCCCTTTTCATCAGAATGCTCCATGAGACTTGTCATCACAAGGCTCCATGGTTTTCTCATCACAATGCTTCAGGACCTTCTCATCACAATGCTCCATTCCGTTGTCATCACAATGTTCCCTGACACTAGTCGTCAGAATGCTCTTTGAACCCTGTCATGAAAAGGCTCCATGCCTTTTTCAGCACAATTCTCCTTGCCCTTTTCATCTCAATGCTCCATGCCATTCTCATCACAATACTCCACAAGCTTGTCATCAGAATTCTCCATGACCCTTGTCAACACAATGCTCCATAAATACTCTCATAACAATTCTCCATGAACTTCTCATCAAAATGCTCTCTCAGCACTGATATCACAATGTTCCATAACTAGTCATCAGAATATTCCCTCACCCCTGTCATCAAAATGTTCCATGACCCTGTCATCACACTGCTGCATGCCCTTATCATCACAATGCTCCATGACTCCTGACATCACAATGTTCCATAAACCCTGTCATCAAAATGATCCATGACCCTTTTAATCACAATGCTCCATGACCCCTGATATCACAATGTTCCATAACCCCTGTCATCCAAATGTGTCATGACCCATTTCATCAAATTGCTCCATGACCCTGTCATCACAATGCTCCCTGCCCTTCTCATTACAATGCACCACACCCTTGTCATCAAAAGGCTCCCTGACTTATTTCATCACAATGCTCTACTGCCCTTCTCATCACAAAGAACCACGCCCTTGTCATCAAAATGCTCCATGACCGTTGTCATCACAAATCTTCATGACGCTTGTCATCACGATGCTCCATGCCATTGTCATCACAATTCTCCAAGATATCTGTTATAACAATGCTCCATGCCCCTTTTCATCTAAATGCTCCATGCCTTTGTCATCACAAAGGTCCATGACACATGTCATCAGAGAGGTCCATGGACTTCTCATCACAATGCTCCATGTCATTGTCATCACAATGCTCCAATACCCCTGTAATCACAATGCTCCATGACCTTTTTCATCTAAATGCTCCATGCCTTTGTCATCACAAAGCTCCATGACGCATGTCATCAGAGTTGTCCATGGACTTATCATCACAATGCTCCATGCCATTGTCATCATAATGCTCCAAGACCCCTGCAATCACAATGCTCCATGCCCATTTTCATCTCAATGCTCCATGAACCCTGTCATCACAATGCACCATGCCCATCATCATAATGCTTCATGCTATTGTCATCACAATGAAATCAAAACGCTCCATGACCTCTGTCATCACAATGCTCCAAACCCTTGTGATCACAATGTTCCATAACACTTGTCATCACAAAGCCCCATGACGCTTGTCATCACAATTATCCATGGTCTTCTCATCACAATGCTCCATGATGTTTGTCATCATAATGCTCAATACCCTTGCCATCACAATGCTCCTTGACACTTGTCATCAGTGTGCACCTTGAGACCTGTGATGACAAGGCTCCATGCATTTTTCAATCACAATGATCCATGACTCTTTTAATCACAATGCTCCATGAACCCTGATATCACAATATTCCATAACCCCTGCCATCCAAATGTGTCATAACCCATTTCATCATATTGCTCCATGACCCTGTCATCACAATGCTCCCTGCCCTTCTCATTACAATGCACCATACCCTTGTCATCAAAAGGCTCCCTGACTTATTTCATCACAATGCTCTACTGCCCTTCTCATCACAAAGAACCACGCCCTTGTCATCAAAATGCTCCATGACCGTTGTCATCACAAATCTTCATGACGCTTGTCATCACGATGCTCCATGCCATTGTCATCACAATTCTCCAAGATATCTGTTATAACAATGCTCCATGCCCCTTTTCATCTAAATGCTCCATGCCTTTGTCATCACAAAGCTCCATGACACATGTCATCAGAGAGGTCCATGGACTTCTCATCACAATGCTCCATGCCATTGTCATCACAATGCTCCAATACCCCTGTAATCACAATGCTCCATGCCCCTTTTCATCTAAATGCTCCATGCCTTTGTCATCACAAAGCTCCATGACGCATGTCATCAGAGTTGTCCATGGACTTATCGTCACAATGCTCCATGCCATTGTCATCATAATGCTCCAAGACCCCTGCAATCACAATGCTCCATGCCCATTTTCATCTCAATGCTCCATGAACCCTGTCATCACAATGCACCATGCCCATCATCATAATGCTTCATGCTATTGTCATCACAATGAAATCAAAACGCTCCATGACCTCTGTCATAACAATGCTCCAAACCCTTGTGATCACAATGTTCCATAACACTTGTCATCACAAAGCCCCATGACGCTTGTCATCACAATTATCCATGGTCTTCTCATCACAATGCTCCATGATGTTTGTCATCATAATGCTCAATACCCTTGCCATCACAATGCTCCTTGACACTTGTCATCAGTGTGCTCCTTGAACCCTGTGATGACAAGGCTCCATCCATTTTTGAATCACAATGATCCATGCCATTTTCATCACAATGCTCCATGACCACTGTAATCACAATGCTCCATGCCCTTGTCATCACAAAGCTCCTTGACGCATGTCATCAGAAAGTTTCATGGCCTTCTCATCACAATGCTCCATTCCCTTGTCATCACAACGCTCCACGACCCCTGGAATCACAATAATCCATTCCCTTTTTCATCAGAATGCTCCATGAGACTTGTCATCACAAGGCTCCATAGTCTTCCCCTCACAATGCTCCAGGACCTTGTCATCACAATACTCCATGACCTTTGTCATCACAAAGCACAATACACTTGTCATCACAATGCTCCCTGGCACTTTCCATCAGTATGCACTTGAACCATGTCATGACAAAGCTCCATGCCTTTTTCATCACAATGATCCATGCCCTTTTCATCACAATGCTCCAAGACTCATGTAATCACAATGCTCCATGCCTTTTACAGCAAAATGCGACAAGACCTTGTCACCACAAAGCTCCATGCAGGTGTCATCACAATCCTCCATGAAACTTGGGATCACATTGCTTCATGATCTTGGCATCACAATGCTCCATGCTCCTTGAAATCAAAATGATCCATGGCCACATTAATCACAACGCTCTAAATGCTTGTGACCACAATGGTCCATAACACTTGTCATCAAAACGCTCCATGATGCATGTCATCACAATAATCCATGCCCTTGTCATCACAATGCGCCAAGGCCATTGTCATCACAATGCTCAATACACTTGTCATCACAATGCTCCCTGACATTTGTCATCAGAATACTCCTTGAACACTCTCATTAAAAGACTCCATGCTTTTTTCATCACAATGCTCCATCCAAATGTCATCACAGTACTCCACAAGCTTGATATCACAATGCTCCATGACACTTGTCATCACAATGCTCCATGACCCTTCTCAATCACAATGCTCCATGACACCTGTAATCACAATGCTCCATGGCTCTTGTTATTAAAGTGCTCCATGACACTCATCATCAACATAATCCATGGACATCTCATCACAATGCTCCACGGTTTTGCCATCACAATGATCCATTCCCTGATCATCGCAATGCTCCAAGTCCCTTGTCATCACATTTCTCCACGTCCTCCTCATAACAATGCTACATGACATTTCTCATCACAATGTTACATGCTCTTGTCATCACAATTCTCCATGCACTTGTCATCGCAATGCTCCTTGATCCCTGTCATAGCAAGCTCCATGCCCTTCTCATCACAATGCACCACGCCCTTGTCATCAAAATGCTCCATGACCTTTGTCATCACAAACCTCCTTGATCGTTGGCATCACAATGCTCCATGCTATTGTCATCACAATGCTCCATGAACCCTCTCATCACATTGCTCAATGCCGTTGTCATCACAGTGCTCCATGACGCTTGTCATCAAAATGCTCGACTCACTTCTAATCACAATTATCCACGCCCTTGTCATTACAATCCACCATGACTCATGTATCACAGTGATCCGTGCCCTTGTCATCACAATGCTCCATGCCCACTCTCATCAAAATAATCCATGAAATATTTCAGACCAATGATCCATGCCCTTGTCATCACAATGCTCCATTACCCCTCTCATAACAATGCTCCATGATCCCTGACATAACAGTGTTCCACGGTCTTGTCATCACAAGGTTCCATGACACTTGTCATCACAATGCTCCAAGACCCATGTAATCACAATGCTCCCTGCCCTTTCCATCACAAAGATCCATGACACATGTCATCAGAATGCTCCATGGCCTTCTCATCACATTGCTGGAAGCCCTTGTCATCACAATGCTCCATATCATTTGTCATCAAAATCCTCCATGACATTTGGCATCATAATGCTCCAATCCATTGTCATCACAATGGAGCATGACATATGTCATCACAATGCTCCCTGACACCTGTCTTCACAATACTCCATGCCCTTGTCATCACAATACTCCATGCCCTTGTCATCACAATGCTCCATGACCGCTGTCATCACAATGTTCCGTGACTCCAGTCATCAAAATGCTTCATGACTTTTGTCATCACAATGGTCCATGTCCTCGTCATCACAAGGCTCTCTGACATTTGTCACCACAATGATCCATGAACTTTTCATCACAAAGCCCCTTGACCCATGTCCTCACAATGCTCCATTGCTTTGTCAGCCGAATGCTCCATTACGCTTGTCATCACAATGCTCCATGCACATGTCAGCAAAATGCTCCATTACCTTTGTCATCACAATCCACCATGACACATGGCATCACAATGCTTCATGCCGTTGTCATCACAATGGGCCATGACCTATGTCATCACAATGCTCCCTAACACCTGTCTTCACAATACTCCGTGACCTTGTCATCACAATGTTCCATGCCCTTGTCATCACAATGCGCCATGCCCACAGTGATCACAATAATCCTTGAAACTTGTCTGTCCAATGCTCCATGCCCCTTTTCATCTCGAAACACCATGAACCCTGTCATCACAATGCACCATGCCCATCATCATAATGCTTCATGCTATTGTCATCACAGTGAAATCAAAATGCTCCATGACATCTATCTTCACAATGCTTCAAACCCTTGTGATCACAATGTTCCATAACACTTGTTATCACATCGCCCCATGACGCTCGTCATTACAATTAACCATGGTCTTCTCATCAAAATGCTACATGACATTTGTCATCACAATGCTCAATACACTTGTCATCACAATGCTCCCTGCCACTTTTCGTCAGTATGCTCCTTGAACCCTGTCATGACAAGGCTCCATGTCTTTTCATCACAATGATCCATGCCCTATTCATCACAATGCTCCAAGACACCTGTAATCAAAATGCTCCCTGACGTTGTCATCACAAAGTTCCATGACGCATGTCATCAGTATGTTCCATGGCCTTCTCATCACAATGCTCCATGCCTTTCTCATCACAATGCACCACGACCTTGTCATCAAAATGCTCCATGACATTGGTCATCACAAAGCTCCATGACCCTTGGTATCTCAATGCTCCTTGCCATTGTCATCACAATGCTCCATGAACCTTCTCATCACATTGATCCATGCCCTTGTCATCACAACGCTCCATGACGCTTGTCAGCACAACGCACGATGCCATTATCATCAAAATGCTCCATGCCCTTGTCATTACAATCCACCATGACCCATGTATCACAGTGTTCCGTGCCCTTGTCATCACAATGCTCCATGCCCAATCTCATCACAATAATCCGTGAAACTTTTCAGACCAATGCTCCATAAACTTTTCAACGCAATGCTCCATTATCACTGTCATAACAATGCTCCATGTACCCTGCCATCACAGTGTCCAAGGCCTTGTCATCACAAGGCTCCATGACTCTTGTCATCACAATGCTCCAAGACCCCTGTAATCACAATGCTCCATGCCCTTGTCATCACAAACCTCCATGACGCATGTCATTACTATGCTCCATGGTCTTCTCATCATAGTGCTCCATGGCCTTCTCATCACAATGCTCCAAGACCCCTATAATCACAATGCTCCTTGCCGCTTTTCATCTCAATGCTCCATGAACCCTGTCATCACAATGCACCATGCCCATCATCATAATGCTTCATGCTATTTTCATCACAATGAAATCAAAGTGCTCCATGACCTCTGTGATTACCATGCTCCAAACCCTTGTGATCACAGTGTTCCATAACACTTGTCATCACAGTGCCCAATGACGCTCGTCATCACAATTATCAATGGACTTCTCAGCACAATGCTCCATAAACTTTGTCATCACAATGCTCAATACGCTTGTCATCACAATGTTGCCTGACACTTGTCGTCAGTATGCTCCTTGAACCCTGTCATGACAAGGCTCCATGCATTTTTCATCACAGTGATCCATGCCCATTTCATCACAGTACTCAAAGACCCCTGTAATCACAATGTCCCATGCCCTTGTCATCACAAACTTCCATGATGCATGTTATCAGAATGCTCCATGGCCTTCTCATCACAATGCTATTAGCACTTGTCATCACAATGCTCCAAGACCCCTGTAATCACAATGCCCCATGCCTCTTTTACTGAGAATGCTCCATGATAATTGTCATGACAAGGCTCCATGGTCCACTCATCACAATGCTCTAGGACGTTGTCATCAAAATGCTCCATTCCCTTGTCATCTCAATACTCCATGAATATTTTCAGCTCAATGCTCCATGACCTTCTCATCACAATGCTCCATGACCCCTGTCATCACACTGCTCCATGACCACAGTAATCACAATGATCCATGACCCCTGAGAACACAATGATCCTGGACACTTGTCATCAAAATACTCCATGACACTTGTCATCACAAGATCCATGCTCATGTCATCCCAATGTTCAATGTCCCCTGTAATCACAATGCTCCGTGACGCTTTTCATCACAGTGCTCCATCACATTTGTCATCACAATGCTCCATGCCTTTGTCAGAAAAATGCTACATGAACTTGTCATCACAATGCTCCATGCGCTTGTCATCTCAATCCTCCATGAACGTTGGGATCACATTACTTAATGCCCTTGTAATCACAATGCTCCATGCTCCTTAAAATCAATATGATCCATGGACATTGTCATCAAAATCATCCAAACCCTTGTGAACACAATGTTCCATAACACTTGTCATTACAACGCCACATGACGCTCATCATCACAATTATCCATGGACTTCTCATCACAATGCTCCATGACATTTGTCACCACAATGTTCCATAACCTGTCTAATCACAATGCTCTCTGAAAATTGTCGCCACACTGTACCATGACCCTTGTCATCACAATGCTCCATGGTTATGTCAGCAAAATGCTACATGACTTGTCATCACAATGCTCCTTGTGCTTGTCATCACAATACTTCTTTACCATTGTCATTCACAATCCTCCATGAACATTGGCATCACAATACTTCATGCCCTTGTCATCACAATGCTCCATGCTCCTTGAAATCAAAATGATCCATGACCTCTGTCATCACAATGCTCCAAACCCTTGTGATCACAATTTTCCATAGCACTTGTCATCAAAACGCTCCATGATTCCTTTCATCACAATACTCCATGCACTTGTCATCACAATGCTCCATGAACTTTGTCATCACAATGTTCAATACACATGTCATCACAATGCTCCCTGATACTTGTCGTCTAAATGCTCCTTGAAACCTATCATGAAAAGTCTCCATGCCTTTTTCATCACAATGCTCCATGCTCTTTTCATCACAATGCTCCATGCCCTTTTCATCACAATGCTCCATGCCATTGTCATCACAATACTCCACAAGCTTTTCATCAGAATGCTCCATGAGCCTTGTCATCAGAATGCTCCATGACCCCTGTCATCACAATGCTCCATGACACCTATCATCACAATGCTTCATGCCTCTTGTCATTACAGTGCTCCAGTACGCTCATCATTACAATTATCCATGGTCTTCTCATCACAATGCTCCACGATTTTGCCATCACAGTGCTCCATGCCCTGGTCATCACAATGCTACATGTCCTTTGTCATCAAAATTCCCCACGTCCTTTTCATCTCAATGTTCCATGTCACTACTCATCACAATGTTTCATGCTCTTGACATCACAATTCTCCATGCACCTGTCATCGCAATGCTCCATGACCCCTGTCATAGCAAGCTCCATGCGCTTGTAATCTCAATGCTTCATGACCTTTTCATCAAAATTCTCAAGCGCCCTTGTCATCACAATGCTCCAAGCCCATGGCATCACAATGCTCCATTACCTTTGTCATCACTATCCTCCATGACACATGGCATCACAATGCTTCATGCCACTGTCATCACAATGGACCATGACCTATGACATCACAATGCTCCCTGACACCTGTCTTCACAATATTCCGTGACCTTGTCATCACAATGTTCCATGCCCTTGTCATCACAATGCGCCATGCCCACTGTCATCACAGTAATCCATGAAACCTGTCAGACCAATGCTCCATGCCCCTTTTCATCTCAAAACACCATGAACCCTGTCATCACAATGCACCATGCCCATCATCATAATGCTTCATGCTATTGACATCACAATGAAATCAAAATGCTCCATGACCTCTGTCTTCACAATGCTCCAAACCCTTGTGATCACAATGTTCCATAACACTTGTTATCACATCGCCCCATGACGCTCATCATTACAATTATCCATGGTCTTCTCATCACAATGCTCCATGACATTTGTCATCACAACACTCAATACATTTCTCATCACAATGCTCCCTGCCACTTTTCGTCAGTATGCTCTTGAACACAGTCATGACAAGGCTCCTTGCCTTTTTCATCACAATGATCCATGCCCTTTTCATCACGATGCTCCATTACCCCTGTCATAACAATGCTGCATGATCCCTGCCATCACAATGTTCCACGGTCTAGTCATCACAAGGCTTCATGACACTTGTCATCACAAGGCTCCAAGACCCCTGTAATCACAATGCTCCATGAACTTTTCATCACAAAGCTCCATGATGCATGTCATCAGAAGGCTCCATGGCTTTCTCATCTCATTGCTCGAAGCCCTAGTCATCACAATGCTCCATAACATTTGTCATCACAATCCTCCATGACACTTGGCAACACAATGCTCCATTCCATTGTCATCACAATTAAACATGACATATGTCATCACAATGCTCCCTGACACCTGTCTTCACAATACTCCATGACCTTGTCATCACAATACTCCATGCCCTTGTCATCACAGTGCTCCATGACCGCTGTCATCACAATGTTCCGTGACTCCAGTCATCACAATGCTTCATGACTTTTGTCAACACAAGGGTCCATGCCCTCGTCATCACAAGGCTCTGTGACATTTGTCACCACAATGCTCCATGAACTTTTCATAACAAAGCTCCTTGACCCATGTCATCACAATGTTCCATTCCTTTTTCAGCACAATGCTCCATGACCCTTGTCATCACAATGCTCCATGCCCATGTCAGCAAAATGCTCCATGACCCATGTCATCACAATAAGCCATGCGCTTGTCAACACAATGCTCTACAACATTGTCATCACAATGCTCCATAAAACTTGTCATCACAATGTTCCATTCACTTCTCATCAAAATGCTCCATGACCCCTGACATCACAATGTTCCATAACCCCTGTCATCAAAATATTCCTTGACATTTTTCATCAAATTGCTCCTTGATCCAGTCATCACAATGCTTCCTGCCCTTCTCATCACAATGCACAACGCCCTTGTCATCAAAATGCTCCATAACTTTTGTCATCACTAAGCTCCATGACCCGTGGCATCACAATGCTCCATGACGCTTGTCATCACAATGCTCGATGCCCTTCTCATCAAAATACTCCATGGCTTTGTCATTACAATCCTCCATGACCCATGTATCACAGTGTTCCGTGACCTTTTCTTCACAATGCTCCATGTCCACGCTCATCATAATAATCCATGAAACATTTCAGACTTATGCTCCATGAACCCTGACATCACAATGTTCCACGGCGTTGTCATCACAAGGCTCCATGCCCTTGTCATCACAATTCCCCAAGACCCCAGTAATCACAAAACTCCATGCCGCTTTTTATCTCAATGCTCCATGAACCCTGTCATCACAATGCTCCCTGCCCTTCTCATCACAGTGCACCACACACTTGTCATCAAAATGCTCCATGACCTTTGTCATCACAAACGTCCATGACCCTTGGAATCACAATGCTCCATGCCATTGTCATCACAATGCTCCATGAACCCTCTTATCACATTGTTCCATGCCCTTTTCATCACAAAGCTCCATGACGCTTGTCATCACAATGCTTGATGCATTTCTCATCACAATGTTTCATGCACTTCTCATTACAATGCTCCATGACCCATGTATCCCAGTGTTCCGTGCCATTGTCATCACAGTCCTCCATGCCCACTCTCATCACAATAATCCATGAAACTTTTCAAACCAATGTTCCATGCCCTTGTCATCACAATGCTTCATTACACCTGTCATAAAAATGCTCCATGACCCCTGGCATCACAATATTCCATGGCCTTGTCATAACACTTCCCCATGACCCTTGTCATCACAGTGCTCCAAGACCCCTGTATTCACAATGCTCCATGCTCTTGTCATCACAAAGCTCCATGACACATGTCATCAGAATGCTCCATGGCTTTCTCATCACAATGCTCCATACCTTTGTCATCTCAATGCTCCATGAACCCTTTCATCACAATGCACCATGCCCATCATCATAATGCTTCATGCTATTATCATCACAATGAAATCAACATGCTCCATGACCTCTGTCATCACAATGCTCCAAACCCTTGTGATCAAAATGTTCCATATCACTTGTCATCACAACGCCCCATGACGCTCATCATCACAATTATCCATGGTCTTCTCATCACAATGCTCCGTGACATTTGTCACCACAATGTTCCATAACCCCTCTAATCACAATGCTCTCTGACAATTGTCACCGCACTGTACAATGACCCTTGTCATCACAATGCTCCATGCCTCTGTCAGCAAAATGCTACATGACTTGTCATCACAATGCTCCATGTGCTTTTCATCACAATACTTCTTTACCATTGTCATTCACAATCCTCCATGAACATTGACATCACATTACTTCATGCCCTTGTCATCACAATGCTCCATGCTCCTTGAAATCAAAATGATCCATGACCTCTGTCATCACAAAGCTCCAAACCCTTGTGATCACAATTTTCCATAACACTTGTCATCAAAACGCTCCATGATTCCTTTCATCACAATACTCCATGCACTTGTCATCACAATGCTCCATGAACTTTGTCATCACAATGTTCAATACACATGTCATCAAAATGCTCCCTGACACTTCTCGTCTAAATGCTCCTTGAAACCTATCATGAAAAGTCTCCATGCCTTTTTCATCACAATGCTCCATGCTCTTTTCATCACAATGCTCCATGCCATTTTCATCACAATACTCCACAAGCTTTTCATCAGAATGCTCCATGAGCCTTGTCATCAGAATGCTCCATGACCCCTGTCATCACAATGCTCCATGACACCTATCATCACAATGCTTCATGCTTCTTGTCATTACAGTGCTCCAGTACGCTCATCATTACAATTATCCATGGTCTTCTCATCACAATGCTCCACGATTTTGCCATCACAGTGCTGCATGCCCTGGTCATCACAATGCTACATGTCCTTTGTCATCAAAATTCCCCACGTCCTTTTCATCACAATGTTCCATGTCACTACTCATCACAATGTTTCATGCTCTTGACATCACAATTCTCCATGCACCTGTCATCGCAATGCTCCATGACCCCTGTCATAGCAAGCTCCATGCGCTTGTAATCTCAATGCTTCATGAACTTGTCATCAAAATTCTCAAGGGCCCTTGTCATCACAATGCTCCAAGCCCTTGGCATCACAATGCTCCATTACCTTTGCCATCACAATCCTCCATGACACATGGCATCACAATGCTTCATGCCACTGTCATCACAATGGACCATGACCTATGTCATGACAATGCTCCCTGACACCTGTCTTCGCAATATTCCGTGACCTTGTCATCACAATGTTCCATGCCCTTGTCATCACAATGCGCCATGCCCACTGTCATCACAGTAATCCATGAAACCTGTCAGACCAATGCTCCATGCCCCTTTTCATCTCAAAACACCATGAACCCTGTCATCACAATGCACCATGCCCATCATCATAATGCTTCATGCTATTGACATCACAATGAAATCAAAATGCTCCATGACCTCTGTCTTCACAATGCTCCAAACCCTTGTGATCACAATGTTCCATAACACTTGTTATCACATCGCCCCATGACGCTCGTCATTACAATTATCCATGGTCTTCTCATCACAATGCTCCATGACCTTTGTCATCACAACACTTAATACACTTCTCATCACAATGCTCCCTGCCACTTTTCGTCAGTATGCTCCTTAAACCCTGCCATTACAAGGCTCCATGCCTTTTTCATCAAAATGATCTATGCCCTTTTCATCACGATGCTCCATTACCCCTGTCATAAAAATGCTCCATGATCCCTGCCATCACAATGTTCCACGGTCTAGTCATCACAAGGCTCCATGACACTTGTCATCACAAGGCTCCAAGACCCCTGTAATCACAATGCTCCATGACCTTTTCATCACAAAGCTCCATGATGCATGTCATCAGAAGGCTCCATGGCCTTCTCATCTCATTGCTCGAAGCCCTAGTCATCACAATGCTCCATAACCTTTGTCAACACAATCCTCCATGACACTTGGCATCACAATGCTCCATTCCATTGTCATCACAATTAAATATGACATATGTCATCA
The DNA here is from genome assembly GCF_964165515.1 of Mesoplodon bidens. Classification (NCBI taxonomy): domain Eukaryota; kingdom Metazoa; phylum Chordata; class Mammalia; order Artiodactyla; family Ziphiidae; genus Mesoplodon; species Mesoplodon bidens. Next base: position 25,404,262 of record NC_138170.1, on the reverse strand, counting down.
CAATGCTCCCTGACACCTGTCTTCACAATACTCCATGACCTTGTCATCACAATACTCCATGTCCTTGTCATCACAATGCTCCATGACCGCTGTCATCACAATGTTCCGTGACTCCAGTGATCACAATGCTTCATGAATTTTGTCATCACAATGGTCCATGCCCTCGTCATCACAAGGCTCTCTAACTTTTGTCACCACAATGCTCCATGAACTTTTCATCACCAAGCTCCTTGACCCATGTCATCACAATGCTCCATTCCTTTTTCAGCACAATGCTCCATGACCCTTGTCATCACAATGCTCCATGCCCATGTCAGCAAAATGTTCCAAGACCCATGTCATCACAATAAGCCATGCGCTTGTCAACACAATGCTCTACAACATTGTCATCACAATGCTCCATAAAACTTTTCATCACAATGCTCCATTCACTTCTCATCAAAATGCTCTCTGACAACTGATATCACAAGATTCCATCTCTAGTCATCACAATAATCCCTCACCCCTGTCATCACAATGTTCCATGACCCCTGTCATCACAATGCTACATGCCCTTATCCTCACAATGCTCCATGACCCCTGACATCACAATGTTCCATAACCTCTGTCATCAAAATATTCCTTGACATTTTTCATCAAATTGCTCCTTGATCCAGTCATCACCATGCTTCCTGCCTTTCTCATCACAATGCACAACGCCCTTGTCATCAAAATGCTCCATAACTTTTGTCATCACTAAGCTCCATGACCCGTGGCATCACAATGCTCCATGACGCTTGTCATCACAATGCTCGATGCCCTTCTCATCAAAATACTCCATGGCTTTGTCATTACAATCCTCCATGACCCATGTATCACAGTGTTCCGTGACCTTTTCTTCACAATGCTCCATGTCCACGCTCATCATAATAATCCATGAAACATTTCAGACTTATGCTCCATGGACCCTGACATCACAATGTTCCACGGCGTTGTCATCACTAGGCTCCATGCCCTTGTCATCACAATTCCCCAAGACCCCTGTAATCACAAAACTCCATGCCGCTTTTCATCTCAATGCTCCATGAACCCTGTCATCACAATGCTCCCTGCCCTTCTCATCACAGTGCACCACACACTTGTCATCAAAATGCTCCATGACCTTTGTCATCACAAACCTCCATGACCCTTGGCAACACAATGCTCCATGCCATTGTCATCACAATGCTCCATGAACCCTCTTATCACATTGTTCCAAGCCCTTTTCATCACAAAGCTCCATGACGCTTGTCATCACAATGCTTGATGCATTTCTCATCACAATGCTTCATGCCCTTCTCATTACAATGCTCCATGACCCATGTATCCCAGTGTTCCGGCCATTGTCATCACAGTCCTCCATGCCCACTCTCATCACAATAATCCATGAAACTTTTCAGACCAATGTTCCATGCCCTTGTCATCACAATGCTTCATTACACCTGTCATAAAAATGCTCCATGACCCCTGGCATCACAATATTCCATGGCCTTGTCATAACACTTCCCCATGACCCTTATCATCACAGTGCTCCAAGACCCCTGTATTCACAATGCTCCATGCCCTTGTCATCACAAAGCTCCATGACACATGTCATCAGAATGCTCCATGGCTTTCTCATCACAATGCTCCATACCCTTGTCATCTCAATGCTCCATGAACCCTGTCATCACAATGCAACATGCCCATCATCATAATGCTTCATGCTATTATCATCTCAATGAAATCAACATGCTCCATGACCTCTGTCATCACAATGCTCCAAACCCTTGTGATCAAAATGTTCCATATCACTTGTCATCACAACGCCCCATGACGCTCATCATCACAATTATCCATGGTCTTCTCATCACAATGCTCCGTGACATTTGTCACCACAATGTTCCATAACCCCTCTAATCACAATGCTCTCTGACAATTGTCACCGCACTGTACAATGACCCTTGTCATCACAATGCTCCATGCCTCTGTCAGCAAAATGCTACATGACTTGTCATCACAATGCTCCATGTGCTTGTCATCACAATACTTCTTTACCATTGTCATTCACAATCCTCCATGAACATTGGCATCACATTACTTCATGCCCTTGTCATCACAATGCTCCATGCTCCTTGAAATCAAAATGATCCATGACCTCTGTCATCACAATGCTCCAAACCCTTGTGATCACAATTTTCCATAACACTTGTCATCAAAACGCTCCATGATTCCTTTCATCACAATACTCCATGCACTTGTCATCACAATGCTCCATGAACTTTGTCATCACAATGTTCAATACACATGTCATCAAAATGCTCCCTGACACTTCTCGTCTAAATGCTCCTTGAAACCTATCATGAAAAGTCTCCATGCCTTTTTCATCACAATGCTCCATGCTCTTTTCATCACAATGCTCCATGCCATTTTCATCACAATACTCCACAAGCTTTTCATCAGAATGCTCCATGAGCCTTGTCATCAGAATGCTCCATGACCCCTGTCATCACAATGCTCCATGACACCTATCATCACAATGCTTCATGCTTCTTGTCATTACAGTGCTCCAGTACGCTCATCATTACAATTATCCATGGTCTTCTCATCACAATGCTCCACGATTTTGCCATCACAGTGCTGCATGCCCTGGTCATCACAATGCTACATGTCCTTTGTCATCAAAATTCCCCACGTCCTTTTCATCACAATGTTCCATGTCACTACTCATCACAATGTTTCATGCTCTTGACATCACAATTCTCCATGCACCTGTCATCGCAATGCTCCATGACCCCTGTCATAGCAAGCTCCATGCGCTTGTAATCTCAATGCTTCATGACCTTGTCATCAAAATTCTCAAGGGCCCTTGTCATCACAATGCTCCAAGCCCTTGGCATCACAATGCTCCATTACCATTGTCATCGCAATCCTCCATGACACATGGCATCACAATGCTTCATGCCACTGTCATCACAATGGACCATGACCTATGTCATCACAATGCTCCCTGACACCTGTCTTCACAATATTTCGTGACCTTGTCATCACAATGTTCCATGCCCTTGTCATCACAATGCGCCATGCCCACTGTCATCACAGTAATCCATGAAACCTGTCAGACCAATGCTCCATGCCCCTTTTCATCTCAAAACACCATGAACCCTGTCATCACAATGCACCATGCCCATCATCATAATGCTTCATGCTATTGACATCACAATGAAATCAAAATGCTCCATGACCTCTGTCTTCACAATGCTCCAAACCCTTGTGATCACAATGTTCCATAACACTTGTTATCACATCGCCCCATGACGCTCGTCATTACAATTATCCATGGTCTTCTCATCACAATGCTCCATGACCTTTGTCATCACAACACTTAATACACTTCTCATCACAATGCTCCCTGCCACTTTTCGTCATTATGCTCTTTAAACCCTGCCATTACAAGGCTCCATGCCTTTTTCATCACAATGATCCATGCCCTTTTCATCACGATGCTCCATTACCCCTGTCATATAAATGCTCCAGGATCCCTGCCATCACAATGTTCCACGGTCTAGTCATCACAAGGCTCCATGACACTTGTCATCACAAGGCTCCAAGACCCCTGTAATCACAATGCTCCATGAACTTTTCATCACAAAGCTCCATGATGCATGTCATCAGAAGACTCCATGGCCTTCTCATCTCATTGCTAGAAGCCCTAGTCATCACAATGCTCCATAACCTTTGTCATCACAATCCTCCATGACACTTGGCATCACAATGCTCCATTCCATTGTCATCACAATTAAACATGACATATGTCATCACAATGCTCCCTGACACCTGTCTTCACAATACTCCATGACCTTGTCATCACAATACTCCATGCCCTTGTCATCACAATGCTCCATGACCGCTGTCATCACAATGTTCCGTGACTCCAGTCATCACAATGCTTCATGAATTTTGTCATCACAATGGTCCATGCCCTCGTCATCACAAGGCTCTCTGACATTTGTCACCACAATGCTCCATGAACTTTTCATCACCAAGCACCTTGCCCCATGTCATCACAATGCTCCATTCCTTTGTCAGCACAATGCTCCATGACTCTTGTCATCACAATGCTCCATGCCCATGTCAGCAAAATGCTCCATGACCCACGTCATCACAATAAGCCAAGCACTTGTAAACACAATGCTCTACAACATTGTCATCACATTGCTCCATAAAACTTGTCATCACAATGCTTCATTCACTTCTCATCAAAATGCTCTCTGACAACTGATATCACAAGGTTCCATCACTAGTCATCACAATAATCCCTCACCCCTGTCATCACCATGCTACATGCCCTTATCCTCACAATGATCCATGACCCCTGACATCACAATGTTCCATAAACTCTGTCATCAAAATATTCCTTGACACTTTTCATCAAATTGCTCCTTGATCCTGTCATCACAATGCTTCCTGCCCTTCTCATCACAATGCACAACGCCCTTGTCATCAAAATGCTCCATAACATTTGTCACCACAAAGCTCCATGACCCTTGGCATCACAATGCCCCATGACGCTTGTCATCACAATGCTCGATGCCCTTCTCATCAAAATACTCCATGGCTTTGTCATTACAATCCTCTATGACCCATGTATCACAGTGTTCCGTGGCCCTTTCATCACAATGCTCCATGCCCACGCTCATCATAATAATCCATGAAACATTTCAGACTTATGCTCCATGACCCAAGACATCACAATGTTCCACAGCCTTGTCATCACAAGGCTCCATGACCCTTGTCATCACAATGCTCCAAGACCCCTGTTATCACAATGCTCCATGCCCTTATCATCACAAATCTCCATGACGCATGTCATCAGTATGCTCCTTGGCTTTCTCATCACAATGCTGAAGCCCTTGTCATCACAATGCTTCAAGACCCTTGTAATCACAAAGCTCCTTGCCGCTTTTCATCACAATGCTCCATGAACCCTGTCATCACAATGCACCATGCCCTTCATCATAATGCTTCATGCTGTTGCAATCACAATAAAATCAAAATGCACCAAGACCTCTGTCATCATAATGCTCCAAACCCTTGTGATCACATTGTTCCATAACACTTGTCATCACAACGACCCATGATGCTCCTCATCACAATTATCCATGGTCTTCTCATCACAATGCTCCATGCCTTTGTCATCACAATGCTCAATACACTTGTCATCACAATGCTCCCTGACACTTGTCGTCAGTATGCTCCTTGAACCCTGTCATGACAAGGCTCCGTTTTATTTCATCACAATGGTCCATGCCCTTTGCATCACAATGCTCCAAGACCCCTGTAATGACAATGCTCCATGCCCTTGTGATCACAAAGCTCCATGACCACTGTCATGACAATGCTACATGCCCTTATCATCACAATGCTCCATGACCCCTGACATCACAATGTTCCATAACCTCTGTCATCAAAATATTCCTTGACACTTTTCATCAAATTGCTCCTTGATCCTGTCATCACAATGCTTCCTGCCCTTCTCATCACAATGCACAACGCCCTTGTCATCAAAATGCTCCATAACCTTTGTCATCACAATGCTCCATGCCCTTGTGATCACAAAGCTCCATGACCCCTGTCATCACAATACTACATGCCCTTATCATCACAATGCTCCATCACTCCTGACATCACAATGTTCCATAACACTTTTCATCAAAATATTACATGACCCTTTTCATCCAATTGCTCCATGACCCTGTCATAACAATGCTCCCTGCCCTTCTCATCACAGTGCACCACACACTTGTCATCAAAATGCTCCATGACCTTTGTCATCACAAACCTCCATGACCCTTGGCATCACAATGCTCCATGCCATTGTCATCACAATGCTTCATGAACCCTCTTATCACATTGCTCTAAGCCCTTTGCATCACAAAGCTCCATGACGCTTGTCATCACAATGCTTGATGCATTTCTCATCACAATGCTTCATGCCCATCTCATTACAATGCTCCATGACCCATGTATCACAGTGTTCCGTGCCGTTGTTATCACAGTCCTCCATGCCCACTCTCATCACAATAATCCATGAAACTTTTCAGACCAATGTTCCATGCGCTTGTCATCACAATGCTTCATTACACCTGTCATAAAAATGCTCCATGACCCCAGGCATCACAATATTCCATGGCCTTGTCATAACACTTCCCCATGACCCTTGTCATCACAGTGCTCCCAGACCCCTGTATTCACAATGTTCCATGCCCTTGTCATCACAAAGCTCCATGACACATGTCATCAGAATGTTCCATGGCTTTCTCATCACAATGTTCCATACCCTTCTCATCTCAATGCTCCATGAACCCTGTCATCACAATGCAACATGCCCATCATCATAATGCTTCATGCTATTGTCATCACAATGAAATCAACATGCACCATGACCTCTGTCATCACAATGCTCCAAACCCTTGTGATCAAAATGTTCCATATTACTTGTCACTACAACGCCCCATGATACTCATCATCACAATTATCCCTGGTCTTCTCATCACAATATTCCATGACATTTGTCATCACAATGTTCCATAACCCCTCTAATCACAATGCTCTCTGACAATTGTCACCGCACTGTACCATGACCCTTGTCATCACAATGCTCCATGCCTATGTCAGCAAAATGCTACATGACTTGTCATCACAATGCTCCATGTGCTTGTCACCACAATACTTCTTTACCATTGTCATACACAATCCTCCATGAACATTGGCATCACATTACTTCATGCCCTTGTCATCACAATGCTCCATGCTCCTTGAAATCAAAATGATTCAGGACGTCTGTCATCACAATGCTCCAAACCCTTGTGATCACAATTTTCCATAACACTTGTCATCAAAACGCTCCATGATTCCTTTCATCACAATACTCCATGCACTTGTCATCACAATGCTCCATGAACTTTGTCATCACAATGTTCAATACACATGTCATCACAATGCTCCCTGACACTTCTCGTCTAAATGCTCCTTGAAACCTATCATGAAAAGTCTCCATGCCTTTTTCATCACAATGCTCTTTTCATCACAATGCTCCATGCCATTGTCATCACAATACTCCACAAGCTTGTCATCAGAATGCTCCATGAGCCTTGTCATCAGAATGCTCCATGACCCCTGTCATCACAATGCTCCATGACACCTATCATCACAATGCTTCATGCCTCTTGTCATTACCGTGCTCCAGGAGGCACGTCATTACAATTATCCATGGTCTTCTCATCACAATGCTCCACGATTTTGCCATCACAGTGCTCCATGCCCTGGTCATCACAATGCTACATGTCCTTTTTCATCAAAATTCCCCACGTCATTTTCATCACAATAATCCATATCACTACTCATCACAATGTTTCATGCTCTTGACATCACAATTCTCCATGCACCTGTCATCGCAATGCTCCATGACCCCTGTCATAGCAAGCAACATGTGCTTGTAATCTCAATGCTTCATGACCTTGTCATCAAAATTCTCAAGGGCCCTTGTCATCACAATGCTCCCTGCCACTTTTCGTCAGTATGCTCCTTGAAACCTGTCATGACAAGGCTCCATGCCTTTTTCATCAAAATGATTCATGCCCTTTTCATCATGATGCTCCATTACCCCTGTCATAACAATGCTCCATGATCCCTGCCATCACAATGTTCCACGGTCTAGTCATCACAAGGCTCCATGACACTTGTCATCACAAGGCTCCAAGACCCCCGTAATCACAATGCTCCATGACCTTTTCATCACAAAACTCCATGATGCATGTCATCAGAAGGCTCCATGGCCTTCTCATCTCATTGCTCGAAGCCCTAGTCATCACAATGCTCCATAACCTTTGTCATCACAATCCTCCATGACACTTGGCGTCACAATGCTCCATTCCATTGTCATCACAATTAAACATGACATATGTCATCACAATGCTCCCTGACACCTGTCTTCACAATACTCCATGAACTTGTCATCACAATACTCCATGCCATTGTCATCACAATGCTCCATGACCGCTGTCATCACAATGTTCCGTGACTCCAGTCATCACAATGCTTCATGAATTTTGTCATCACAATGGTCCATGACACTTGGCGTCACAATGCTCCATTCCATTGTCATCACAATTAAACATGACATATGTCATCACAATGCTCCCTGACACCTGTCTTCACAATACTCCATGAACTTGTCATCACAATACTCCATGTCCTTGTCATCACAATGCTCCATGACCGCTGTCATCACAATGTTCCGTGACTCCAGTCATCACAATGCTTCATGAATTTTGTCATCACAATGGTCCATGCCCTCGTCATCACAAGGCTCTGTGACGTTTGTCACCACAATGCTCCATGAACTTTTCATCACCAAGCTCCTTGCCCCATGTCATCACAATGCTCCATTCCTTTGTCAGCACAATGCTCCATGACCCATGTCATCACAATGCTCCATGCCCATGTCAGCAAAATGCTCCATGACCCATGTCATCACAATAAGCCATGCGCTTGTCAACACAATGCTCTACAACATTGTCATCACAATGCTCCATAAAACTTCTCATCACAATGCTCCATTCACTTCTCATGAAAATGCTCTCTGACCACTGATATCACAAGATTCCATCTCTAGTCATCACAATAATCCCTCACCCCTGTCATCACAATGTTCCATGACCCCTGTCATCACAATGCTACATGCCCTTATCCTCACAATGCTCCATGACCCCTGACATCACAATGTTCCATAACCTCTGTCATCAAAATATTCCTTGACACTTTTCATCAAATTGCTCCTTGATCCTGTCATCACAATGCTTCCTGCCCTTCTCATCACAATGCACAACGCCCTTGTCATCAAAATGCGCCATAACCTTTGTCATCACAATGCTCCATGACCCTTGGCATCACAATGCTCCATGACGCTTGCCATCACAATGCTCGATGCCCTTCTCATCAAAATACTCCATGGCTTTGTCATTACAATCCTCTATGACCCATGTATCACAGTGTTCCGTTGCCTTTTCATCACAATGCTCCATGCCCACGCTCATCATAATAATCCATGAAACATTTCAGACTTATGCTCCATGACCCCTGACATCACAATGTTCCACAGCCTTGTCATCACAAGGCTCCATGACACTTCTCATCACAATGCTTCAAGACCCCTGTTATCACAATGCTCCATGCCCTTATCATCACAAAGCTCCATGACACATGTCATCAGTATGCTCCATGGCTTTCTCATCACAATGTTCCATGCCCTTGTCATCACAATGCTTCAAGACCCTTGTAATCACAAAGCTCCATTCCGATTTTCATTTCAATGCTCCATGAACCCTTTCATCAGAATGCACCATGCCCTTCATCATAATGCTTCATGCTATTGCCATCACAATAAAATCAAAATGCACCAAGACCTCTGTCATCATAATGCTCCAAACTCTTGTGATCACATTGTTCCATAACACTTGTCATCACAACGGACCATGATGCTCCTCATCACAATTATCCATGGTCTTCTCATCACAATGCTCCATGCCTTTGTCATCACAATGCTCAATACACTTGTCATCACAATGCTCCCTGACACTTGTCGTCAGTATGCTACTGGAACCCTGTCATGACAAGGCTCCGTGTTATTTCATCACAATGATCCATCCCCTTTTCATCACAATGCTCCAAGACCCCTGAAATGACAATGCTCTATGCCATTGAGATCACAAAGCTCCATGACCCCTGTCATCACAATGCTTCATGCCCTTATCATCACAATGCTCCATCACTCCTGACATCACAATGTTCCATAACACTTGTCATCAAAATATTCCATGACCCTTTTCATCCAATTGCTCCATGACCCTTTCATCACAATGCTCCCTGCCCTTCTCATCACAGTGCACCACACACTTGTCATCAAAATGCCCCATGACATTTGTCATCACAAACCTCCATGACCCTTGGCATCACAATGCTCCATGCCATTGTCATCACAATGCTCCATGAACCCTCTTATCACATTGCTCCATGCTCTTTTCATCACAAAGCTCCATGACGCTTGTCATCACAATGCTTGATGCACTTCTCATCACAATGCTTCATGCCCTTCTCATTACAATGCTCCATGACCCATGTATCACAGTGTTCCGTGCCCTTGTCATCACAGTGCTCCATGCCCACTCTCATCACAATAATCCATGAAACATTTCAGACCAATGTTCCATGCCCTTGTCATCACAATGCTCCATTACACCTGTCATAAAAATGCTCCATTATCCCTGGCATCACAATATTCCATGGCCTTGTCATAACACTTCAGCATGACCCTTGACATCACAGTGCTCCAAAACCCCTGTATTCACAATGCTCCATCCCCTTGTCATCACAAAGCTCCATGACACATGTCATCAGAATGCTCCATGGCTTTCTCATCACAATGCTCCATGGCCTTGTCATCTCGATGTTCCATGAACCCTGTCATCACAATGCACCATGCCCATCATCATAATGCTTCATGCTATTGTCATCACAATGAAATCAACATGCTCCATGACCACTGTCATCACAATGCTCCAAACCCGTGTGATCAAAATGTTCCATATCACTTGTCTTCACAACACCCCATGACGCTCATCATCACAATTATCCATGGTCTTCTCATCAAAATGCTCCATGACATTTGTCATCACAATGTTCCATAACCCCTCTAATCACAATGCTCTCTGACAATTGTCATCGCAGTGTACCATGACCCTTGTCATCACAATGCTCCATGCCTATGTCCGCAAAATGCTACATGACTTGTCATCACAATACTCCATGCACTTGTCATCACAATACTTCTTTACCATTGTCATTCACAGTCCTCAATGAACATTGGCATCACATTACTTCATGCCCTTGTCATCACAATGCTCCATGCTCCTTGAAATCAAAATGATCCATGACCTCTGTCATCACAATGCTCCAAACCCTTGTGATCACAATTTTCCATAACACTTGTCATCAAAACGCTCCATGATTCCTTTCATCACAATAATCCATGCACTTGTCATCAGAATGCTCCATGAACTTTGTCATCACATTGCTCAATACACATGTCATAACAATGCTCCCTGACACTTGTCGTCAAAATGCTCCTTGAAACCTATCATGAAAAGTCTCCATGCCTTTTTCATCACAATGCTCCATGCTCTTTTTATCACAATGCTCCATGCCATTGTCATCACAATACTCCACAAGCTTTTCATCAGAAAGCTCCATGAGACTTGTCATCAGAATGCTCCATGACCCCTGTCATCACAATGCTCCATGACACCTATCATCACAATGCTTCATACCTCTTGTCATTACAGTGCTCCAGAACGCTCGTCATTACAATTAACCATGGTCTTCTCATCACAAATCTCCACAATTTTGCCATCACAGTGCTCCATGCCCTGGTCATCACAATGCTCCATGTCCTCTGTCATCAAAACTCCCCACGTCCTTTTCATCACAATGTTCCATGTCACTACTCATCACTATGTTTCATGCTCTTGACATCACAATTCTCCATGCACCTGTCATCGCAATGCTCCATGACCCCTGTCATAGCAAGCTCCATGCGCTTGTAATCTCAATGCTTCATGACCTTGTCATCAAAATTCTCAAGGGCCCTTGTCATCACAATGCTCCAAGCCCTTGGCATCACAATGCTCCATTACCATTGTCATCGCAATCCTCCATGACACATGGCATCACAATGCTTCATGCCACTGTCATCACAATGGACCATGACCTATGTCATCACAATGCTCCCTGACACCTGTCTTCACAATATTCCGTGACCTTGTCATCACAATGTTCCATGCCCTTGTCATCACAATGCGCCATGCCCACTGTCATCACAGTAATCCATGAAACCTGTCAGACCAATGCTCCATGCCCCTTTTCATCTCAAAACCCCATGAACCCTGTCATCACAATGCACCATGCCCATCATCATAATGCTTCATGCTATTGACATCACAATGAAATCAAAATGCTCCATGACCTCTGTCTTCACAATGCTCCAAACCCTTGTGATCACAATGTTCCATAACACTTGTTATCACATCGCCCCATGACGCTCGTCATTACAATTATCCATGGTCTTCTCATCACAATGCTCCATGACCTTTGTCATCACAACACTCAATACACTTCTCATCACAATGCTCCCTGCCACTTTTCGTCAGTATGCTCCTTTAACCCTGTCATGACAAGGCTCCATGACTTTTTCATCACAATGGTCCATGCCCTTTTCTTCCCAATGCTCCATTACCCCTGTCATAACAATGCTCCATGATCCCTGCCATCACAAGGCTCCATGACACTTGTCATCACAAGGCTCCATGACACTTGTCATCACAAGTCTCCATGCCCTTTTCATTACAAAGCTCCATGATGCATGTCATCAGAAGGCTCCATGGCCTTCTTATCATATTGCTCGAAGCCCTTCTCATCACAATGCTCCATAACATTTGTCGTCACAATCCTCCATGACACTTGGCATCACAATGCTCCATTCCATTGTCATCACAATTAAACATGACATATGTCATCACAATGCTCCCTGACACCTGTCTTCACAATACTCCATGACTTTGTCATCACAATACTCCATGACCTTGTCATCACAATGCTCCATGACCGCTGTCATCACAATGTTCCGTGACTCCAGTCATCACAATGCTTCATGACTTTTGTCATCACAATGGTCCATGCCTTCGTCATCACAAGGCTCTGTGACATTTGTCACCACAATGCTCCATGAACTTTTCATCACAAAGCTCCTTGACCCATGTCATCACAATGCTCCATGCCCATGTCAGCAAAAAGCTCCATGACCCACGTCATCACAATAAGCCATGCGCTTGTCAACACAATGCTCTACAACATTGTCATCACAATGCTCCATAAAACTTGTCATCACAATGCTCCATTCACATCTCATCAAAATGCTCTCTGACAACTGATATCACAAGGTTCCATCACTAGTCATCACAATAATCCCTCACCCCTGTCATCACAATGTTCCATGACCCCTGTCATCACAATGCTACATGCCCTTATCCTCACAATGCTCCATGACCCCTGACATCACAATGTTCCATAACCTCTGTCATCAAAATATTCCTTGACCCTTTTCATCAAATTGCTCCTTGATCCTGTCATCACAATGCTTCCTGCCCTTCTCATCACAATGCACAACGCCCTTGTCATCAAAATGCTCCATAACCTTTGTCATCACAAAGCTCCATGACCCTTGGCATCACAATGCTCCATGACATTTGTCATCACAATGTTCCATAACCCCTCTAATCACAATGCTCTCTGACACTTGTCATCGCAGTGTACCATGACACTTGTCATCACAATGCTCCATGCCTATGTCAGCAAAATGCTACATGACTTCTCATCACAATGCTCCATGCGCTTGTCATCACAATACTTCTTTACCATTGTCATTCACAATCCTCCATGAACATTGGCATCACATTACTTCATGCCCTTGTCATCACAATGCTCCATGATCCTTGAAATCAAAATGATCCATGACCTCTGTCATCACAATGCTCGAAACCCTTGTGATCACAATTTTCCTTAACACTTGTCATCAAAACGCTCCATGATTCCTTTCATCACAATACTCCATGCACTTGTCATCACAATGCTCCATGAACTTTGTCATCACAATGCTCAATACACATGTCATCACAATGCTCCCTGACACTTGTCGTCAAAATGGTCCTTGAAACCTATCATGAAAAGTCTCCATGCCTTTTTCATCACAATGCTCCATGCCCTTTTCATCACAATGCTCCATGCCATTGTCATCACAATACTCCACAAGCTGTTCATCAGAATGCTCCATGAGCCTTGTCATCAGAATGCTCCATGACCCCTGTCATCACAATGCTCCATGACACCTATCATCACAATGTTTCATGGCTCTTGTCATTACCGTGCTCCAGGACGCTCGTCATTACAATTATCCATGGTCTTCTCATCACAATGCTCCACGATTTTGCCATCACAGTGCTCCATGCCCTGGTCATCACAATGCTACATGTCCTTTGTCATGAAAACTCCCCACGTCCTTTTCATCACAATGTTCCATGACACAACTCATCACAATGTTTCATGCACTTGACATCACAATTCTCCATGCACTTGTCATCGCAATGCTCCATGAGCTCTGTCATAGCAAGCTCCATGCGCTTGTAATCTCAATGCTTCACGACCTTGTTATCAAAATTCTCAACGGCCCTTGTCATCTCAATGCTCCAAGCCCTTGGCATCACAATGCTCCATTATTTTGGCATCACAACCCGCCATGACACATGGCATCCCAATGCTTCATGCCACGGTCATCACAGTGGACCATGACCTATGTCATCACTATGCTCCCTGACACTGGTCTTCACAATACTCCGTGACCTTGTCATCACAATGTTCCATGCCCTTGTCATCACAATGCGCCATGCCCACTGTCATCACAGTAATCCATGAAACCTGTCAGACCAATGCTCCATGCCCCTTTTCATCTCAAAACACCATGAACCCTGTCATCACAATGCACCATGCACATCATCATAATGCTTCATGCTATTGTCATCACAATGAAATCAAAATGCTCCATGACCTCTGTCTTCACAATGCTCCAAACCCTTGTGATCACAATGTTCCATAACACTTCTTATCACATCGCCCCATGACGCTCGTCATTACAATTATCCATGGTCTTCTCATCACAATGCTCCATGACCTTTGTCATCACAACACTCAATACACTTCTCATCACAATGATCCCTGCCACTTTTCGTCAGTATGCTCCTTGAACCCTGTCATGACAAGGCTCCATGACTTTTTCATCACAATGATCCATGCCCTTTTCATCGAAATGCTCCATTACCCCTGTCATAACAATGCTCCATGATCCCTGCCATCACAATGTTCCACAGTCTAGTCATCACAAGACTCCATGACACTTGTCATCACAAGGCTCCAAGACCCCTGAAATCACAATGCTCCTTGCCCTTTTCATCACAAAGCTCCATGATGCATGTCATCAGAAGGCTCCATGGCCTTCTCATCACATTGCTCGAAGCCCTTGTCATCACAATGCTCCATATCCTTTGTCGTCACAATCCTCCATGACACTTGGCATCACAATGCTCCATTCCATTGTCATCACAATTAAACATGACATATGTCATCACAATGCTCCCTGACACCTGTCTTCACAATACTGCATGACCTGGTCATCACAATACTCCATGCCCTTGTCATCACAATGCTCCATGACCGCTGTCATCACAATGTTCCAGGACTCCAGTCATCACAATGCTTCATGACTTTTGTCATCACAATGATCCATGCCCTCGTCATCACAAGTCTCTGTGACATTTGTCACCACAATGCTCCATGAACTTTTCATCACCAAGCTCCTTGCCCCATTTCATCACAATGCTCCATTCCTTTGTCAGCACAATGCTCCATGACACTTATCATCACAATGCTCCATGCCCATGTCAGCAAAATGCTCCATGACCCACGTCATCACAATAAGCCATACGCTTGTCAACACAATGCTCTACAACATTGTCATCACATTGCTCCATAAAACTTGTCATCACAATGCTCCATTCACTTCTCATCAAAATGCACTCTGACAACTGATATCACAAGGTTCCATCACTAGTCATCAAAATAATACCTCACCCCTGTCATCACAATATTCCATGACCCCTGTCATCACAATGCTACATGCCCTTATCCTCACAATGCTCCATGACCCCTGACATCACAATGTTCCATAACCTCTGTCATCAAAATATTCCTTGACACTTTTCATCAAATTACTCCTTGATCCTGTCATCACAATGCTTCCTGCCCTTCTCATCACAATGCACAACGCCCTTGTCATCAAAATGCTCCATAACCTTTGTCATCACAAAGCTCCATGACCCTTGGCATCACAATGCTCCATGACGCTTGCCATCACAGTGCTCGATGCCCTTCTCATCAAAATACTCCATGGCTTTGTCATTACAATCCTCCATGACCCATGTATCACAGTGTTCCGTGGCCTTTTCATCACAGTGCTCCATGCCCACGCTCATCATAATAATCCATGAAACATTTCAGACTTATGCTTCATGACCCCTGACATCACAATGTTCCACAGCCTTGTCATCACAAAGCTCCATAACCCTTGTCATCACAATGTTCCAAGACCCCTGTTATCACAATGCTTCATGCCCTTATCATCACAAAGCTCCATGACGCATGTCATCAGTATGCTCCATGGATTTCTCATCACAATGCTCCATGCCCTTGTCATCACAATGCTTCAAGACCCTTGTAATCACAAAGCTCCATGCCGCTTTTCATCTCAATGCTCCATGAACACTGTCATCAGAATGCACCATGCCCTTCATCATAATGCTTCATTCTATTGTCATCACAATGAAATCAACATGCTCCTTGACCTCTGTCATCACAATGCTCCAAACTCTTGTGATCACATTGTTCCATAACACTTGTCGTCACAACGCCCCATGATGCTTCTCATCACAATTATCCATGGTCTTCTCATCACAATGCTCCATGCCTCTGTCATCACAATGCTCAATACACTTGTCATCACAATGCTCCCTGACACTTGTCGTCAGTATGTTCCTTGAACCGTGTCATGACTAGGCTCCGTGTTATTTCATCACAATGATCCATGCACTTTTCATCACAATGCTCCATGACCCCTGTAATGACAATGCTCCATGCCCTTGTGATCACAAAGCTCCATGACCCCTGTCATTACAATGCTACATGCCCTTATCATCACAATGCTCCATCACTCCTGACATCACAATGTTCCATAACACTTGTCATCAAAATATTCCATGACACATTTCATCCAATTGCTCCATGACCCTTTCATCACAATGCTCCCTGCCCTTCTCATCACAGTGCACCACACACTTGTCATCAAAATACTCCATGACCTTTGTCATCACAAACCTCCATGACCCTTGGCATCACAATGCTCCATGCCATTGTCATCACAATGTTCCATGAACAATCTTATCACATTGCTCCATGCCCTTTTCATCACAAAGCTCCATGACGATTGTCATCACAATGCTTGATGCACTTCTCATCACAATGCTTCATGCCCTTCTCATTACAGTGCTCCATGACCCATGTATCACAGTGTTCGGTGCCCTTGTCATCACAGTGCTCCGTGCCCACTCTCATCACAATAATCCATGAAACATTTCAGACCAATGTTCCATGCCCTTATCATCACAATGCTCCATTACACCTGTCATAAAAATGCTCCATGACCCCTGGCATCACAATATTCCATGGCCTTGTCATGACACTTCCCCCTGACCCTTGTCATGACAGTGCTCCAAGATCCCTGTATTCACAATGCTCCATGCCCTTGTCATCACAAAGCTCCATGACACATGTCATCAGAATGCTCCATGGCTTTCTCATCACAATGCTCCATGCCCTTGTCATCTCAATGTTCCATGAACCCTGTCATCACAATGCACCATGCCCATCATCATAATGCTTCATGCTATTGTCATCACAATGAAATCAACATGCTCCATGACCACTGTCATAAAAATGCTCCAAACCCTTGTGATCAAAATGTTCCATATCACTTGTCTTCAAAACGCCCCGTGACGCTCATCACAATTATCCATGGTCTTCTCATCACAATGCTCCATGACATTTGTCATCACAATGTTCCATAACCCCTCTAATCACAATGCTCTCTGACAATTGTCATCGCAGTGTACCATGACCCTTGTCATCACAATGCTCCATGCCTATGTCAGCAAAATGCTACATGACTTGTCATCACAATGCTCCATGCACTTGTCATCACAATACTTCTTTACCATTGTCATTCACAATCCTCCATGAACATTGGCATCACATTACTTCATGCCCTTGTCATCACAATGCTCCATGCTCCTTGAAATCAAAATGATCCATGACCTCTGTCATCACAAAGCTCCAAACCCTTGTGATCACAATTTTCCATAACACTTGTCATCAAAACGCTCCATGATTCCTTTCATCACAATATTCCATGCACTTGTCATCACAATGCTCCATGAAATTTGTCATCACAATGCTCAATACACATGTCATCACAATGCTCCCTGACACTTGTCATCAATATGCTCCTTGAATCCTATCATGAAAAGTCTCCATGCCTTTTTCATCACAATGCTCCATGCCCTTTTCATCACAATGCTCCATGCCATTGTCATCACAATACTCCACGAGCTTGTCATCAGAATGCTCCATGAGCCTTGTCATCAGAATTCTCCATGACACCTGTCATCACAATGCTCCATGACACCTATCATCACAATGCTTCATGCCCCTTGTCATTGCAGTGCTGCATGACGCTCGTCATTACAATTATCCATGGTCTCCTCATCACAATGCTCCACGATTTTGCCATCACAATGCTCCATGCCCTGGTCATCACAATGCTACATGTCCTTTGTCATCAAAATTCCCCTCGTCCTTTTCATCACAATGTTCCATGACACTACTCATCACAATGTTTCATGCACTTGACATCACAGTTCTCCATGCACTTGTCATCGCAGTGCTCCATGACACCTGTCATAGCAAGCTCCATGTGCTTGTAATCTCAATGCTTCACGACCTTGTCATCAAAATTCTCAATGGCCCTTGTCATCACAATGCTCCATTACCTTTGTCATGACAATCCTCCATGACACATGGCATCTCAATGCTTCATGCCATTGTCATCACAATGGACCCTGACATATGACATCACAATGCTCCCTGACACCTGTCTTCAAAATAATCTGTGACCTTGTCATCACAATGTTCCATGCCCTTGTCATCACAATGTGCCATGTCAACTGTCATCACAATAATCCATGAAACTTGTCAGACCAATGCTCCATGCCCCTTTTCATCTCAATACACCATGAACCCTGTCATCACAGTGCACCATGCCCATCATCATAATGCTGCATGCTATGGTCATCACAATGAAATTAAAATGCTCCATGACCTGTGTCTTCACAATGCTCCAAACCCTTGTGATCACAATGTTCCATAACACTTTTTATCACATCACCCCATGACGCTCGTCATTACAATTATGCATGGTCTTCTCATCACAATGCTCAATACACTTGTCATCACAATGCTCCCTGCCACTTTTCGTCAGTATGCTCCTTGAACCCTGTCATGACAAGGCTCCATGACTTTTTCATCACAATGATCCATGCCCTTCTCATCACAATGCACCTCGACCTTGTCATCAAAATGCTCCATGACATTGGTAATCACAAAGCTCCACGACCCTTGGTATCACAATGCTCCATGCCATTGTCATCACAATGCTCCATGAACCTTCTCATCATATTGCTCCATGCCCTTTTCATCACAACGCTCCATGACACTTGTCATCACAACGCACGATGCCCTTCTCATCACAATGCTCCATGCCCTTTTCATTACAATCCTCAATGACCCATGTATCACAGTGTTCCGTGCCCTTGTCATCACAATGCTCCTTGCCCAATCTCATCACAATAATCCGTGAAACTTTTCAGACCAATGCTCCATAACCTTTTCATCACAATGCTCCATTATCAGTGTCATAACAATGCTCCATGAACCCTGCCATCACAGTGTTCCACGGCCTTGTCATCGCATGGCTACATGACCCTTGTCATCACAATGCTCCAAGACCCCTGTAATCACAATGCTCCATGCCCTTGTCATCACAAAGCTCCATGACGCATGTCATCACTATGCTCCATGGTCTTCTCATCATAATGCTCCATGGCCTTCTCATCACAATGCTCCAAGACCCCTATAATCACAATGCCCCTTGCCGCTTTTCATCTCAATGCTCCATGAACCCTGTCATTACAATGCACCATGCCCATCATCATAATGCTTCAAGCTATTGTCATCACAATGAAATCAAAATGCTCCATGACCTCTGTCATTACCATGCTCCACACTCTAGTGATCACAGTGTTCCATAACACTTGTCATCACAATGCCCAATGACGCTCGTCATCACAATAATCAATGGTCTTCTCATCACAATGCTCCATAAACTTTGTCATCACAATGCTCAATACAATTGTCATCACAATGTTGCCTGACACTTGTCGTCAGTATGCTCCTTGAACCCTGTCATGACAAGGCTCCATGTCTTTTTCATCACAATGATCCATGCCCTTTTCATCACAGTACTCCAAGACCCCTATAATCACAATGTCCCATGCCCTTGTCATCACAAAGCTCCATGATGCATGTTATCAGAATGCTCCATGGCCTTCTCATCACAATGCTATTAGCACTTTTCTTCACAATGCTCCAATATCCCTGCAATCACAATGCCCCATGCCTCTTTTAGTGAGAATGCTCCATGATAATTGTCATCACAAGGCTCCATGGTCCGCTCATCAAAATGCTCCAGGACGTTGTCATCAAAATGCTCCATTCCCTTGTCATCTCAATTCTCCATGAATATTTTCAGCTCAATGCTCCATGACCTTCTCATCACAATGCTCCATGACCCCTGTCATCACAATGCTCCATGACCACAGTAATCACAATGCTCCATGACCCCTGACAACACAATGATCCTGGACTCTTGTCATCAAAATACTCCATGACACTTTTCATCACAAGATCCATGCTCATGTCATCCCAATGTTCCATGTCCCCTGTAATCACAATGCTCCGTGACTCTTGTCTTCACAGTGCTCCATCACCCTTGTCATCACAATGCTCCATGCCTTTGTCAGAAAAATGCTACATGACCTTGTCATCACAATGCTCCATGCGCTTGTCATCACAATCCTCCATTAACCTTGGGATCACATTGCTTCATGCCCTTGTCATCACAATGCTCCACGCTCCTTGAAATCAAAATGATCCATGAACTCTGTCATCCCAATGATCCAAACCCTTGTGATCACAATGTTCCATAACACTTGTGATCACAATGCTCCATGATGCCTGTCATCACAATAATCCATGCCCTTGTCATCACAATGATCCATGACCTTTGTCATCACAATGCACAATACACTTGTCATTACAATGCTCCCTGGCACTTGCCATCAGTATGCACTTGAACCATGTCATGACAATGCTCCATGCCTTTTTCATCACAAAAATCCATGCCCTTTTCATCACAATGCTCCCTGACACATGTCTTCACAATACTCCATGACTTTGTCATTACAATACTCCTTGCCCTTGTCATCACAATGCTCCATGACCGCTGTCATCACAATGTCCCGTGACTCCAGTCATCACAATGCTTCATGACTTGTGTCATCACAATGGTCCATGCCCTCGTCATCTCAAGGCTCTGTGACATTTGTCACCACAATGCTCCATGAACTTTTCATCAAAAAGCTCCTTCACCCATTTCATCACAATGCTCCATTCCTTTGTCAGCCCAATGCTCCATGACCATTGTCATCACAATGCTCCATGCCCATGTCAGCAAAATGCTCCATGACCCATGTCATCACAATAAGCCATGCGCTTGTCAACACAGTGCTCTAAAACATTGTCATCACAATGCTCCATAAAACTTGTCATCACAATGCCCCATTCACTTCACATCTAAATGCTGTCTGACAACTGATATCACAAGGTTCCATCACTAGTCATCACAATAATCCCTCAACCCTGTCACCTCAATGTTCCATGACCCCTGTCATGACAATGCTACATGCCCTTATCATCACAATGCTCCATCACTCCTGACATCACAATGTTCCATAACATTTGTCATCAAAATATTCCATGACCCTTTTCATCAAATTGCTCCATGACCCTTTCATCACATTGCTCCCTGCCCTTCTCACAACAGAGTACCACACACTTGTCATCAAAATGCTCCATGACCTTTGTCATCACAAACCTCCATGACCCTTGGCATCACAATGTTCCATGCCATTGTCATCACAATCCTGCATGAACCCTCTTATCACATTGTTCCATGCCCCTTTCATCGCAAATCTCCATGACGCTTGTCATCACAATGCTTGATGCACTTCTCATTACAATGCTCCATAACCCATGTATCACAGTGTTCCGTGCCCTTGTCATCACAGTGCTCCAGGCCCACTCTCATCACATTAATACATGAAACTTTTCAGACAAATGATCCATGCCCTTGTCATCAGAATGATCCAGGACACATGTCATCAGAATGCTCCATGGCTTTCTCATCACAATGCTCCATGCCCTTGTCATCTCAGTGCTCCATGAACCCTGTAGTTACAATGCACCATGCCCATCATCATAATCCTTCATGCTTTTGTCATCACAATGAAATCAACATGCGCCATGACCTCTGTCATCACAATGCTCCAAACCCTTGTGATCAAAATGTTCCATATCACTTGTCATCACAACGCCCCATGACGCTCATCATCACAAGTATCCATGGTTTTCTCATCACAATGCTCCATGACATTTGTCATCACAATGTTCCATTACCCCTGTAATCACAATGCTCACTGACAATAGTCATCGCAGTGTACCATGACCCTTGTCATCACAATGCTCCATGCCTATGTCAGCAAAATGCTACATGACTTGTCATCACAATGTTCCATGCGCTTGTCATCACAATACTTTTTTACCATTGTCATTCACAATCCTCCATGAACATTGGCATCACATTACTTCATGCCCTTGTCATCACAATGCTCCATGCTCCTTGAAATCAAAATGATCCATGACCTCTGTCATCACAATGCACCAAACCCTTGTGATCACAATTTTCCATAACACTTGTCATCAAAACGCTCCATGATTCCTTTCATCACAATACTCCATGGACTTCTCATCACAATGCTCCATGAACTTTGTCATCACAATGCTCAATACACATGTCATCACAATGCTCCCTGACACTTGTCGTCAAAATGCTCCTTGAAACCTATCATGAAAAGTCTCCATGCCTTTTTCATCACAATGCTCCATGGCCTTTTCATCACAATGCTCCATGCCACTGTCATCACAATACTCCACGAGCTTGTCATCAGAATGCTCCATGAGTCTTGTCATCAGAATGCTCCATGACCCCTGTCATCACAATGCTCCATGACCGCTGTCATCACAATGTTCCAGGACTCCAGTCATCACAATGCTTCATGACTTTTGTCATCACAATGATCCATGCCCTCGTCATCACAAGTCTCTGTGACATTTGTCACCACAATGCTCCATGAACTTTTCATCACCAAGCTCCTTGCCCCATTTCATCACAATGCTCCATTCCTTTGTCAGCACAATGCTCCATGACCCTTGTCATCACAATGCTCCATGCCCATGTCAGCAAAATGCTCCATGACCCACGTCATCACAATAAGCCATACGCTTGTCAACACAATGCTCTACAACATTGTCATCACATTGCTCCATAAAACTTGTCATCACAATGCTCCATTCACTTCTCATCAAAATGCACTCGGACAACTGATATCACAAGGTTCCATCACTAGTCATCAAAATAATACCTCACCCCTGTCATCACAATGTTCCATGACCCCTGTCATCACAATGCTACATGCCCTTATCCTCACAATGCTCCATGACCCCTGACATCACAATGTTCCATAACCTCTGTCATCAAAATATTCCTTGACACTTTTCATCAAATTGCTCCTTGATCCTGTCATCACAATGCTTCCTGCCCTTCTCATCACAATGCACAACGCCCTTGTCATCAAAATGCTCCATAACCTTTGTCATCACAAAGCTCCATGACCCTTGGCATCACAATGCTCCATGACGCTTGCTATCACAATGCTCGATGCCCTTCTCATCAAAATACTCCATGGCTTTGTCATTACAATCCTCCATGACCCATGTATCACAGTGTTCCGTGGCCTTTTCATCACAGTGCTCCATGCCCACGCTCATCATAATAATCCATGAAACATTTCAGACTTATGCTCCATGACCCCTGACATCACAATGTTCCACAGCCTTGTCATCACAAGGCTCCATGACCCTTGTCATCACAATGCTCCAAGACCCCTGTTATCACAATGCTTCATGCCCTTATCATCACAAAGCTCCATGACGCATGTCATCAGTATGCTCCATGGATTTCTCATCACAATGCTCCATGCCCTTGTCATCACAATGCTTCAAGACCCTTGTAATCACAAAGCTCCATGCCGCTTTTCATCTCAATGCTCCATGAACACTGTCATCAGAATGCACCATGCCCTTCATCATAATGCTTCATGCTATTGTCATCACAATGAAATCAACATGCTCCATGACCTCTGTCATCACAATGCTCCAAACTCTTGTGATCACATTGTTCCATAACACTTGTCATCACAACGCCCCATGATGCTTCTCATCACAATTATCCATGGTCTTCTCATCACAATGCTCCATGCCTCTGTCATCACAATGCTCAATACACTTGTCATCACAATGCTCCCTGACACTTGTCGTCAGTATGTTCCTTGAACCGTGTCATGACTAGGCTCCGTGTTATTTCATCACAATGATCCATGCACTTTTCATCACAATGCTCCAAGACCCCTGTAATGACAATGCTCCATGCCCTTGTGATCACAAAGCTCCATGACCCCTGTCATTACAATGCTACATGCCCTTATCATCACAATGCTCCATCACTCCTGACATCACCATGTTCCATAACACTTGTCATCAAAATATTCCATGACCCTTTTCATCCAATTGCGCCATGACCCTTTCATCACAATGCTCCCTGCCCTTCTCATCACAGTGCACCACACACTTGTCATCAAAATGCTCCATGACCTTTGTCATCACAAACCTCCATGACCCTTGGCATCACAATGCTCCATGGCATTGTCATCACAATGTTCCATGAACACTCTTATCACATTGCTCCATGCCCTTTTCATCACAAAGCTCCATGACGATTGTCATCACAATGCTTGATGCACTTCTCATCACAATGCTTCATGCCCTTCTCATTACAGTGCTCCATGACCCATGTATCACAGTGTTCGGTGCCCTTGTCATCACAGTGCTCCGTGCCCACTCTCATCACAATAATCCATGAAACATTTCAGACCAATGTTCCATGCCCTTATCATCACAATGCTCCATTACACCTGTCATAAAAATGCTCCATGACCCCTGGCATCACAATATTCCATGGCCTTGTCATGACACTTCCCCCTGACCCTTGTCATGACAGTGCTCCAAGATCCCTGTATTCACAATGCTCCATGCCCTTGTCATCACAAAGCTCCATGACACATGTCATCAGAATGCTCCATGGCTTTCTCATCACAATGCTCCATGCCCTTGTCATCTCAATGTTCCATGAACCCTGTCATCACAATGCACCATGCCCATCATCATAATGCTTCATGCTATTGTCATCACAATGAAATCAACATGCTCCATGACCACTGTCATAAAAATGCTCCAAACCCTTGTGATCAAAATGTTCCATATCACTTGTCTTCAAAACGCCCCGTGACGCTCATCACAATTATCCATGGTCTTCTCATCACAATGCTCCATGACATTTGTCATCACAATGTTCCATAACCCCTCTAATCACAATGCTCTCTGACAATTGTCATCGCAGTGTACCATGACCCTTGTCATCACAATGCTCCATGCCTATGTCAGCAAAATGCTACATGACTTGTCATCACAATGCTCCATGCACTTGTCATCACAATACTTCTTTACCATTGTCATTCACAATCCTCCATGAACATTGGCATCACATTACTTCATGCCCTTGTCATCACAATGCTCCATGCTCCTTGAAATCAAAATGATCCATGACCTCTGTCATCACAAAGCTCCAAACCCTTGTGATCACAATTTTCCATAACACTTGTCATCAAAACGCTCCATGATTCCTTTCATCACAATATTCCATGCACTTGTCATCACAATGCTCCATGAAATTTGTCATCACAATGCTCAATACACATGTCATCACAATGCTCCCTGACACTTGTCATCAATATGCTCCTTGAATCCTATCATGAAAAGTCTCCATGCCTTTTTCATCACAATGCTCCATGCCCTTTTCATCACAATGCTCCATGCCATTGTCATCACAATACTCCACGAGCTTGTCATCAGAATGCTCCATGAGCCTTGTCATCAGAATTCTCCATGACACCTGTCATCACAATGCTTCATGCCCCTTGTCATTGCAGTGCTGCATGACGCTCGTCATTACAATTATCCATGGTCTCCTCATCACAATGCTCCACGATTTTGCCATCAGAATGCTCCATGCCCTGGTCATCACAATGCTACATGTCCTTTGTCATCAAAATTCCCCTCGTCCTTTTCATCACAATGTTCCATGACACTACTCATCACAATGTTTCATGCACTTGACATCACAGTTCTCCATGCACTTGTCATCGCAGTGCTCCATGACACCTGTCATAGCAAGCTCCATGTGCTTGTAATCTCAATGCTTCACGACCTTGTCATCAAAATTCTCAATGGCCCTTGTCATCACAATGCTCCATTACCTTTGTCATGACAATCCTCCATGACACATGGCATCTCAATGCTTCATGCCATTGTCATCACAATGGACCCTGACATATGACATCACAATGCTCCCTGACACCTGTCTTCAAAATAATCTGTGACCTTGTCATCACAATGTTCCATGCCCTTGTCATCACAATGTGCCATGTCAACTGTCATCACAATAATCCATGAAACTTGTCAGACCAATGCTCCATGCCCCTTTTCATCTCAATACACCATGAACCCTGTCATCACAGTGCACCATGCCCATCATCATAATGCTGCATGCTATGGTCATCACAATGAAATTAAAATGCTCCATGACCTGTGTCTTCACAATGCTCCAAACCCTTGTGATCACAATGTTCCATAACACTTTTTATCACATCACCCCATGACGCTCGTCATTACAATTATGCATGGTCTTCTCATCACAATGCTCAATACACTTGTCATCACAATGCTCCCTGCCACTTTTCGTCAGTATGCTCCTTGAACCCTGTCATGACAAGGCTCCATGACTTTTTCATCACAATGATCCATGCCCTTCTCATCACAATGCACCTCGACCTTGTCATCAAAATGCTCCATGACATTGGTAATCACAAAGCTCCACGACCCTTGGTATCACAATGCTCCATGCCATTGTCATCACAATGCTCCATGAACCTTCTCATCATATTGCTCCATGCCCTTTTCATCACAACGCTCCATGACACTTGTCATCACAACGCACGATGCCCTTCTCATCACAATGCTCCATGCCCTTTTCATTACAGTCCTCCATGACCCATGTATCACAGTGTTCCGTGCCCTTGTCATCACAATGCTCCTTGCCCAATCTCATCACAATAATCCGTGAAACTTTTCAGACCAATGCTCCATAACCTTTTCATCACAATGCTCCATTATCAGTGTCATAACAATGCTCCATGAACCCTGCCATCACAGTGTTCCACGGCCTTGTCATCGCATGGCTACATGACCCTTGTCATCACAATGCTCCAAGACCCCTGTAATCACAATGCTCCATGCCCTTGTCATCACAAAGCTCCATGACGCATGTCATCACTATGCTCCATGGTCTTCTCATCATAATGCTCCATGGCCTTCTCATCACAATGCTCCAAGACCCCTATAATCACAATGCCCCTTGCCGCTTTTCATCTCAATGCTCCATGAACCCTGTCATTACAATGCACCATGCCCATCATCATAATGCTTCAAGCTATTGTCATCACAATGAAATCAAAATGCTCCATGACCTCTGTCATTACCATGCTCCACACTCTAGTGATCACAGTGTTCCATAACACTTGTCATCACAATGCCCAATGACGCTCGTCATCACAATAATCAATGGTCTTCTCATCACAATGCTCCATAAACTTTGTCATCACAATGCTCAATACAATTGTCATCACAATGTTGCCTGACACTTGTCGTCAGTATGCTCCTTGAACCCTGTCATGACAAGGCTCCATGTCTTTTTCATCACAATGATCCATGCCCTTTTCATCACAGTACTCCAAGACCCCTATAATCACAATGTCCCATGCCCTTGTCATCACAAAGCTCCATGATGCATGTTATCAGAATGCTCCATGGCCTTCTCATCACAATGCTATTAGCACTTTTCTTCACAATGCTCCAATATCCCTGCAATCACAATGCCCCATGCCTCTTTTAGTGAGAATGCTCCATGATAATTGTCATCACAAGGCTCCATGGTCCGCTCATCAAAATGCTCCAGGACGTTGTCATCAAAATGCTCCATTCCCTTGTCATCTCAATTCTCCATGAATATTTTCAGCTCAATGCTCCATGACCTTCTCATCACAATGCTCCATGACCCCTGTCATCACAATGCTCCATGACCACAGTAATCACAATGCTCCATGACCCCTGACAACACAATGATCCTGGACTCTTGTCATCAAAATACTCCATGACACTTTTCATCACAAGATCCATGCTCATGTCATCCCAATGTTCCATGTCCCCTGTAATCACAATGCTCCGTGACTCTTGTCTTCACAGTGCTCCATCACCCTTGTCATCACAATGCTCCATGCCTTTGTCAGAAAAATGCTACATGACCTTGTCATCACAATGCTCCATGCGCTTGTCATCACAATCCTCCATTAACCTTGGGATCACATTGCTTCATGCCCTTGTCATCACAATGCTCCACGCTCCTTGAAATCAAAATGATCCATGAACTCTGTCATCCCAATGATCCAAACCCTTGTGATCACAATGTTCCATAACACTTGTGATCACAATGCTCCATGATGCCTGTCATCACAATAATCCATGCCCTTGTCATCACAATGATCCATGACCTTTGTCATCACAATGCACAATACACTTGTCATTACAATGCTCCCTGGCACTTGCCATCAGTATGCACTTGAACCATGTCATGACAATGCTCCATGCCTTTTTCATCACAAAAATCCATGCCCTTTTCATCACAATGCTCCCTGACACATGTCTTCACAATACTTCATGACTTTGTCATTACAATACTCCTTGCCCTTGTCATCACAATGCTCCATGACCGCTGTCATCACAATGTCCCGTGACTCCAGTCATCACAATGCTTCATGACTTGTGTCATCACAATGGTCCATGCCCTCGTCATCTCAAGGCTCTGTGACATTTGTCACCACAATGCTCCATGAACTTTTCATCAAAAAGCTCCTTCACCCATTTCATCACAATGCTCCATTCCTTTGTCAGCCCAATGCTCCATGACCATTGTCATCACAATGCTCCATGCCCATGTCAGCAAAATGATCCATGACCCATGTCATCACAATAAGCCATGCGCTTGTCAACACAGTGCTCTAAAACATTGTCATCACAATGCTCCATAAAACTTGTCATCACAATGCCCCATTCACTTCACATCTAAATGCTGTCTGACAACTGATATCACAAGGTTCCATCACTAGTCATCACAATAATCCCTCAACCCTGTCACCTCAATGTTCCATGACCCCTGTCATGACAATGCTACATGCCCTTATCATCACAATGCTCCATCACTCCTGACATCACAATGTTCCATAACATTTGTCATCAAAATATTCCATGACCCTTTTCATCAAATTGCTCCATGACCCTTTCATCACATTGCTCCCTGCCCTTCTCACAACAGAGTACCACACACTTGTCATCAAAATGCTCCATGACCTTTGTCATCACAAACCTCCATGACCCTTGGCATCACAATGTTCCATGCCATTGTCATCACAATCCTGCATGAACCCTCTTATCACATTGTTCCATGCCCCTTTCATCGCAAATCTCCATGACGCTTGTCATCACAATGCTTGATGCACTTCTCATTACAATGCTCCATAACCCATGTATCACAGTGTTCCGTGCCCTTGTCATCACAGTGCTCCAGGCCCACTCTCATCACATTAATACATGAAACTTTTCAGACAAATGATCCATGCCCTTGTCATCAGAATGATCCAGGACACATGTCATCAGAATGCTCCATGGCTTTCTCATCACAATGCTCCATGCCCTTGTCATCTCAGTGCTCCATGAACCCTGTAGTTACAATGCACCATGCCCATCATCATAATCCTTCATGCTTTTGTCATCACAATGAAATCAACATGCGCCATGACCTCTGTCATCACAATGCTCCAAACCCTTGTGATCAAAATGTTCCATATCACTTGTCATCACAACGCCCCATGACGCTCATCATCACAAGTATCCATGGTTTTCTCATCACAATGCTCCATGACATTTGTCATCACAATGTTCCATAACCCCTGTAATCACAATGCTCACTGACAATAGTCATCGCAGTGTACCATGACCCTTGTCATCACAATGCTCCATGCCTATGTCAGCAAAATGCTACATGACTTGTCATCACAATGTTCCATGCGCTTGTCATCACAATACTTTTTTACCATTGTCATTCACAATCCTCCATGAACATTGGCATCACATTACTTCATGCCCTTGTCATCACAATGCTCCATGCTCCTTGAAATCAAAATGATCCATGACCTCTGTCATCACAATGCACCAAACCCTTGTGATCACAATTTTCCATAACACTTGTCATCAAAACGCTCCATGATTCCTTTCATCACAATACTCCATGGACTTCTCATCACAATGCTCCATGAACTTTGTCATCACAATGCTCAATACACATGTCATCACAATGCTCCCTGACACTTGTCGTCAAAATGCTCCTTGAAACCTATCATGAAAAGTCTCCATGCCTTTTTCATCACAATGCTCCATGGCCTTTTCATCACAATGCTCCATGCCACTGTCATCACAATACTCCACGAGCTTGTCATCAGAATGCTCCATGAGTCTTGTCATCAGAATGCTCCATGACCCCTGTCATCACAATGCTCCATGACCGCTGTCATCACAATGTTCCAGGACTCCAGTCATCACAATGCTTCATGACTTTTGTCATCACAATGATCCATGCCCTCGTCATCACAAGTCTCTGTGACATTTGTCACCACAATGCTCCATGAACTTTTCATCACCAAGCTCCTTGCCCCATTTCATCACAATGCTCCATTCCTTTGTCAGCACAATGCTCCATGACCCTTGTCATCACAATGCTCCATGCCCATGTCAGCAAAATGCTCCATGACCCACGTCATCACAATAAGCCATACGCTTGTCAACACAATGCTCTACAACATTGTCATCACATTGCTCCATAAAACTTGTCATCACAATGCTCCATTCACTTCTCATCAAAATGCACTCGGACAACTGATATCACAAGGTTCCATCACTAGTCATCAAAATAATACCTCACCCCTGTCATCACAATGTTCCATGACCCCTGTCATCACAATGCTACATGCCCTTATCCTCACAATGCTCCATGACCCCTGACATCACAATGTTCCATAACCTCTGTCATCAAAATATTCCTTGACACTTTTCATCAAATTGCTCCTTGATCCTGTCATCACAATGCTTCCTGCCCTTCTCATCACAATGCACAACGCCCTTGTCATCAAAATGCTCCATAACCTTTGTCATCACAAAGCTCCATGACCCTTGGCATCACAATGCTCCATGACGCTTGCTATCACAATGCTCGATGCCCTTCTCATCAAAATACTCCATGGCTTTGTCATTACAATCCTCCATGACCCATGTATCACAGTGTTCCGTGGCCTTTTCATCACAGTGCTCCATGCCCACGCTCATCATAATAATCCATGAAACATTTCAGACTTATGCTCCATGACCCCTGACATCACAATGTTCCACAGCCTTGTCATCACAAGGCTCCATGACCCTTGTCATCACAATGCTCCAAGACCCCTGTTATCACAATGCTTCATGCCCTTATCATCACAAAGCTCCATGACGCATGTCATCAGTATGCTCCATGGATTTCTCATCACAATGCTCCATGCCCTTGTCATCACAATGCTTCAAGACCCTTGTAATCACAAAGCTCCATGCCGCTTTTCATCTCAATGCTCCATGAACACTGTCATCAGAATGCACCATGCCCTTCATCATAATGCTTCATGCTATTGTCATCACAATGAAATCAACATGCTCCATGACCTCTGTCATCACAATGCTCCAAACTCTTGTGATCACATTGTTCCATAACACTTGTCATCACAACGCCCCATGATGCTTCTCATCACAATTATCCATGGTCTTCTCATCACAATGCTCCATGCCTCTGTCATCACAATGCTCAATACACTTGTCATCACAATGCTCCCTGACACTTGTCGTCAGTATGTTCCTTGAACCGTGTCATGACTAGGCTCCGTGTTATTTCATCACAATGATCCATGCACTTTTCATCACAATGCTCCAAGACCCCTGTAATGACAATGCTCCATGCCCTTGTGATCACAAAGCTCCATGACCCCTGTCATTACAATGCTACATGCCCTTATCATCACAATGCTCCATCACTCCTGACATCACCATGTTCCATAACACTTGTCATCAAAATATTCCATGACCCTTTTCATCCAATTGCGCCATGACCCTTTCATCACAATGCTCCCTGCCCTTCTCATCACAGTGCACCACACACTTGTCATCAAAATGCTCCATGACCTTTGTCATCACAAACCTCCATGACCCTTGGCATCACAATGCTCCATGCCATTGTCATCACAATGTTCCATGAACACTCTTATCACATTGCTCCATGCCCTTTTCATCACAAAGCTCCATGACGATTGTCATCACAATGCTTGATGCACTTCTCATCACAATGCTTCATGCCCTTCTCATTACAGTGCTCCATGACCCATGTATCACAGTGTTCGGTGCCCTTGTCATCACAGTGCTCCGTGCCCACTCTCATCACAATAATCCATGAAACATTTCAGACCAATGTTCCATGCCCTTATCATCACAATGCTCCATTACACCTGTCATAAAAATGCTCCATGACCCCTGGCATCACAATATTCCATGGCCTTGTCATGACACTTCCCCCTGACCCTTGTCATGACAGTGCTCCAAGATCCCTGTATTCACAATGCTCCATGCCCTTGTCATCACAAAGCTCCATGACACATGTCATCAGAATGCTCCATGGCTTTCTCATCACAATGCTCCATGCCCTTGTCATCTCAATGTTCCATGAACCCTGTCATCACAATGCACCATGCCCATCATCATAATGCTTCATGCTATTGTCATCACAATGAAATCAACATGCTCCATGACCACTGTCATAAAAATGCTCCAAACCCTTGTGATCAAAATGTTCCATATCACTTGTCTTCAAAACGCCCCGTGACGCTCATCACAATTATCCATGGTCTTCTCATCACAATGCTCCATGACATTTGTCATCACAATGTTCCATAACCCCTCTAATCACAATGCTCTCTGACAATTGTCATCGCAGTGTACCATGACCCTTGTCATCACAATGCTCCATGCCTATGTCAGCAAAATGCTACATGACTTGTCATCACAATGCTCCATGCACTTGTCATCACAATACTTCTTTACCATTGTCATTCACAATCCTCCATGAACATTGGCATCACATTACTTCATGCCCTTGTCATCACAATGCTCCATGCTCCTTGAAATCAAAATGATCCATGACCTCTGTCATCACAAAGCTCCAAACCCTTGTGATCACAATTTTCCATAACACTTGTCATCAAAACGCTCCATGATTCCTTTCATCACAATATTCCATGCACTTGTCATCACAATGCTCCATGAAATTTGTCATCACAATGCTCAATACACATGTCATCACAATGCTGCCTGACACTTGTCATCAATATGCTCCTTGAATCCTATCATGAAAAGTCTCCATGCCTTTTTCATCACAATGCTCCATGCCCTTTTCATCACAATGCTCCATGCCATTGTCATCACAATACTCCACGAGCTTGTCATCAGAATGCTCCATGAGCCTTGTCATCAGAATTCTCCATGACACCTGTCATCACAATGCTCCATGACACCTATCATCACAATGCTTCATGCCCCTTGTCATTGCAGTGCTGCATGACGCTCGTCATTACAATTATCCATGGTCTCCTCATCACAATGCTCCACGATTTTGCCATCACAATGCTCCATGCCCTGGTCATCACAATGCTACATGTCCTTTGTCATCAAAATTCCCCTCGTCCTTTTCATCACAATGTTCCATGACACTACTCATCACAATGTTTCATGCACTTGACATCACAGTTCTCCATGCACTTGTCATCGCAGTGCTCCATGACACCTGTCATAGCAAGCTCCATGTGCTTGTAATCTCAATGCTTCACGACCTTGTCATCAAAATTCTCAATGGCCCTTGTCATCACAATGCTCCATTACCTTTGTCATGACAATCCTCCATGACACATGGCATCTCAATGCTTCATGCCATTGTCATCACAATGGACCCTGACATATGACATCACAATGCTCCCTGACACCTGTCTTCAAAATAATCTGTGACCTTGTCATCACAATGTTCCATGCCCTTGTCATCACAATGTGCCATGTCAACTGTCATCACAATAATCCATGAAACTTGTCAGACCAATGCTCCATGCCCCTTTTCATCTCAATACACCATGAACCCTGTCATCACAGTGCACCATGCCCATCATCATAATGCTGCATGCTATGGTCATCACAATGAAATTAAAATGCTCCATGACCTGTGTCTTCACAATGCTCCAAACCCTTGTGATCACAATGTTCCATAACACTTTTTATCACATCACCCCATGACGCTCGTCATTACAATTATGCATGGTCTTCTCATCACAATGCTCAATACACTTGTCATCACAATGCTCCCTGCCACTTTTCGTCAGTATGCTCCTTGAACCCTGTCATGACAAGGCTCCATGACTTTTTCATCACAATGATCCATGCCCTTCTCATCACAATGCACCTCGACCTTGTCATCAAAATGCTCCATGACATTGGTAATCACAAAGCTCCACGACCCTTGGTATCACAATGCTCCATGCCATTGTCATCACAATGCTCCATGAACCTTCTCATCACATTGCTCCATGCCCTTTTCATCACAACGCTCCATGACACTTGTCATCACAATGCACGATGCCCTTCTCATCACAATGCTCCATGCCCTTTTCATTACAATCCTCCATGACCCATGTATCACAGTGTTCCGTGCCCTTGTCATCACAATGCTCCTTGCCCAATCTCATCACAATAATCCGTGAAACTTTTCAGACCAATGCTCCATAACCTTTTCATCACAATGCTCCATTATCAGTGTCATAACAATGCTCCATGAACCCTGCCATCACAGTGTTCCACGGCCTTGTCATCGCATGGCTACATGACCCTTGTCATCACAATGCTCCAAGACCCCTGTAATCACAATGCTCCATGCCCTTGTCATCACAAAGCTCCATGACACATGTCATCACTATGCTCCATGGTCTTCTCATCATAATGCTCCATGGCCTTCTCATCACAATGCTCCAAGACCCCTATAATCACAATGCCCCTTGCCGCTTTTCATCTCAATGCTCCATGAACCCTGTCATTACAATGCACCATGCCCATCATCATAATGCTTCAAGCTATTGTCATCACAATGAAATCAAAATGCTCCATGACCTCTGTCATTACCATGCTCCACACTCTAGTGATCACAGTGTTCCATAACACTTGTCATCACAATGCCCAATGACGCTCGTCATCACAATAATCAATGGTCTTCTCATCACAATGCTCCATAAACTTTGTCATCACAATGCTCAATACAATTGTCATCACAATGTTGCCTGACACTTGTCGTCAGTATGCTCCTTGAACCCTGTCATGACAAGGCTCCATGTCTTTTTCATCACAATGATCCATGCCCTTTTCATCACAGTACTCCAAGACCCCTATAATCACAATGTCCCATGCCCTTGTCATCACAAAGCTCCATGATGCATGTTATCAGAATGCTCCATGGCCTTCTCATCACAATGCTATTAGCACTTTTCTTCACAATGCTCCAATATCCCTGCAATCACAATGCCCCATGCCTCTTTTAGTGAGAATGCTCCATGATAATTGTCATCACAAGGCTCCATGGTCCGCTCATCAAAATGCTCCAGGACGTTGTCATCAAAATGCTCCATTCCCTTGTCATCTCAATTCTCCATGAATATTTTCAGCTCAATGCTCCATGACCTTCTCATCACAATGCTCCATGACCCCTGTCATCACAATGCTCCATGACCACAGTAATCACAATGCTCCATGACCCCTGACAACACAATGATCCTGGACTCTTGTCATCAAAATACTCCATGACACTTTTCATCACAAGATCCATGCTCATGTCATCCCAATGTTCCATGTCCCCTGTAATCACAATGCTCCGTGACTCTTGTCTTCACAGTGCTCCATCACCCTTGTCATCACAATGCTCCATGCCTTTGTCAGAAAAATGCTACATGACCTTGTCATCACAATGCTCCATGCGCTTGTCATCACAATCCTCCATTAACCTTGGGATCACATTGCTTCATGCCCTTGTCATCACAATGCTCCACGCTCCTTGAAATCAAAATGATCCATGAACTCTGTCATCCCAATGATCCAAACCCTTGTGATCACAATGTTCCATAACACTTGTGATCACAATGCTCCATGATGCCTGTCATCACAATAATCCATGCCCTTGTCATCACAATGATCCATGACCTTTGTCATCACAATGCACAATACACATGTCATTACAATGCTCCCTGGCACTTGCCATCAGTATGCACTTGAACCATGTCTTGACAATGCTCCATGCCTTTTTCATCACAATAATCCATGCCCTTTTCATCACAATGCTACCTGACACATGTCTTCACAATACTCCATGACTTTGTCATTACAATACTCCTTGCCCTTGTCATCACAATGCTCCATGACCGCTGTCATCACAATGTCCCGTGACTCCAGTCATCACAATGCTTCATGACTTGTGTCATCACAATGGTCCATGCCCTCGTCATCTCAAGGCTCTGTGACATTTGTCACCACAATGCTCCATGAACTTTTCATCAAAAAGCTCCTTG
This sequence comes from Mesoplodon bidens, assembly GCF_964165515.1. Taxonomy (NCBI): domain Eukaryota; kingdom Metazoa; phylum Chordata; class Mammalia; order Artiodactyla; family Ziphiidae; genus Mesoplodon; species Mesoplodon bidens. The sequence goes on along the minus strand of NC_138170.1, from coordinate 25,367,030 downwards.
ACCCATTTCATCACAATGCTCCATTCCTTTGTCAGCCCAATGCTCCATGACCATTGTCATCACAATGCTCCATGCCCATGTCCGCAAAATGCTCCATGACCCATGTCATCACAATAAGCCATGCGCTTGTCAACACAGTGCTCTAAAACATTGTCATCACAATGCTCCATAAAACTTGTCATCACAATGCCCCATTCACTTCACATCTAAATGCTGTCTGACAACTGATATCACAAGGTTCCATCACTAGTCATCACAATAATCCCTCAACCCTGTCACCTCAATGTTCCATGACCCCTGTCATGACAATGCTACATGCCCTTATCATCACAATGCTCCATCACTCCTGACATCACAATGTTCCATAACATTTGTCATCAAAATATTCCATGACCCTTTTCAACAAATTGCTCCATGACCCTTTCATCACATTGCTCCCTGCCCTTCTCACAACAGTGCACCACACACTTGTCATCAAAATGCTCCATGACCTTTGTCATCACAAACCTCCATGACCCTTGGCATCACAATGTTCCATGCCATTGTCATCACAATCCTGCATGAACCCTCTTATCACATTGTTCCATGCCCTTTTCATCGCAAATCTCCATGACGCTTGTCATCACAATGCTTGATGCACTTCTCATTACAATGCTCCATAACCCATGTATCACAGTGTTCCGTGCCCTTGTCATCACAGTGCTCCAGGCCCACTCTCATCACATTAATACATGAAACTTTTCAGACAAATGATCCATGCCCTTGTCATCAGAATGATCCAGGACACATGTCATCAGAATGCTCCATGGCTTTCTCATCACAATGCTCCATGCCCTTGTCATCTCAGTGCTCCATGAACCCTGTAGTTACAATGCACCATGCCCATCATCATAATCCTTCATGCTTTTGTCATCACAATGAAATCAACATGCGCCATGACCTCTGTCATCACAATGCTCCAAACCCTTGTGATCAAAATGTTCCATATCACTTGTCATCACAACGCCCCATGACGCTCATCATCACAAATATCCATGGTTTTCTCATCACAATGCTCCATGACATTTGTCATCACAATGTTCCATAACCCCTGTAATCACAATGCTCACTGACAATAGTCATCGCAGTGTACCATAACCCTTGTCATCACAATGCTCCATGCCTATGTCAGCAAAATGCTACATGACTTGTCATCACAATGTTCCATGCGCTTGTCATCACAATACTTCTTTACCATTGGCATTCACAATCCTCCATGAACATTGGCATCACATTACTTCATGCCCTTGTCATCACAATGCTCCATGCTCCTTGAAATCAAAATGATCCATGACCTCTGTCATCACAATGCACCAAACCCTTGTGATCACAATATTCCATAACACTTGTCATCAAAACGCTCCATGATTCCTTTCATCACAATACTCCATGGACTTCTCATCACAATGCTCCATGAACTTTGTCATCACAATGCTCAATACACATGTCATCACAATGCTCCCTGACACTTGTCGTCAAAATGCTCCTTGAAACCTATCATGAAAAGTCTCCATGCCTTTTTCATCACAATGCTCCATGGCCTTTTCATCACAATGCTCCATGCCACTGTCATCACAATACTCCACGAGCTTGTCATCAGAATGCTCCATGAGTCTTGTCATCAGAATGCTCCATGACCCCTGTCATCACAATGCTCCATGACTGCTGTCATCACAATGTTCCAGGACTCCAGTCATCACAATGCTTCATGACTTTTGTCATCACAATGATCCATGCCCTCGTCATCACAAGTCTCTGTGACATTTGTCACCACAATGCTCCATGAACTTTTCATCACCAAGCTCCTTGCCCCATTTCATCACAATGCTCCATTCCTTTGTCAGCACAATGCTCCATGACCCTTGTCATCACAATGCTCCATGCCCATGTCAGCAAAATGCTCCATGACCCACGTCATCACAATAAGCCATACGCTTGTCAACACAATGCTCTACAACATTGTCATCACATTGCTCCATAAAACTTGTCATCACAATGCTCCATTCACTTCTCATCAAAATGCACTCGGACAACTGATATCACAAGGTTCCATCACTAGTCATCAAAATAATACCTCACCCCTGTCATCACAATGTTCCATGACCCCTGTCATCACAATGCTACATGCCCTTATCCTCACAATGCTCCATGACCCCTGACATCACAATGTTCCATAACCTCTGTCATCAAAATATTCCTTGACACTTTTCATCAAATTGCTCCTTGATCCTGTCATCACAATGCTTCCTGCCCTTCTCATCACAATGCACAACGCCCTTGTCATCAAAATGCTCCATAACCTTTGTCATCACAAAGCTCCATGACCCTTGGCATCACAATGCTCCATGACGCTTGCTATCACAATGCTCGATGCCCTTCTCATCAAAATACTCCATGGCTTTGTCATTACAATCCTCCATGACCCATGTATCACAGTGTTCCGTGGCCTTTTCATCACAGTGCTCCATGCCCACGCTCATCATAATAATCCATGAAACATTTCAGACTTATGCTCCATGACCCCTGACATCACAATGTTCCACAGCCTTGTCATCACAAGGCTCCATGACCCTTGTCATCACAATGCTCCAAGACCCCTGTTATCACAATGCTTCATGCCCTTATCATCACAAAGCTCCATGACGCATGTCATCAGTATGCTCCATGGATTTCTCATCACAATGCTCCATGCCCTTGTCATCACAATGCTTCAAGACCCTTGTAATCACAAAGCTCCATGCCGCTTTTCATCTCAATGCTCCATGAACACTGTCATCAGAATGCACCATGCCCTTCATCATAATGCTTCATGCTATTGTCATCACAATGAAATCAACATGCTCCATGACCTCTGTCATCACAATGCTCCAAACTCTTGTGATCACATTGTTCCATAACACTTGTCATCACAACGCCCCATGATGCTTCTCATCACAATTATCCATGGTCTTCTCATCACAATGCTCCATGCCTCTGTCATCACAATGCTCAATACACTTGTCATCACAATGCTCCCTGACACTTGTCGTCAGTATGTTCCTTGAACCGTGTCATGACTAGGCTCCGTGTTATTTCATCACAATGATCCATGCACTTTTCATCACAATGCTCCAAGACCCCTGTAATGACAATGCTCCATGCCCTTGTGATCACAAAGCTCCATGACCCCTGTCATTACAATGCTACATGCCCTTATCATCACAATGCTCCATCACTCCTGACATCACAATGTTCCATAACACTTGTCATCAAAATATTCCATGACCCTTTTCATCCAATTGCTCCATGACCCTTTCATCACAATGCTCCCTGCCCTTCTCATCACAGTGCACCACACACTTGTCATCAAAATGCTCCATGACCTTTGTCATCACAAACCTCCATGACCCTTGGCATCACAATGCTCCATGCCATTGTCATCACAATGTTCCATGAACACTCTTATCACATTGCTCCATGCCCTTTTCATCACAAAGCTCCATGACGATTGTCATCACAATGCTTGATGCACTTCTCATCACAATGCTTCATGCCCTTCTCATTACAGTGCTCCATGACCCATGTATCACAGTGTTCGGTGCCCTTGTCATCACAGTGCTCCGTGCCCACTCTCATCACAATAATCCATGAAACATTTCAGACCAATGTTCCATGCCCTTATCATCACAATGCTCCATTACACCTGTCATAAAAATGCTCCATGACCCCTGGCATCACAATATTCCATGGCCTTGTCATGACACTTCCCCCTGACCCTTGTCATGACAGTGCTCCAAGATCCCTGTATTCACAATGCTCCATGCCCTTGTCATCACAAAGCTCCATGACACATGTCATCAGAATGCTCCATGGCTTTCTCATCACAATGCTCCATGCCCTTGTCATCTCAATGTTCCATGAACCCTGTCATCACAATGCACCATGCCCATCATCATAATGCTTCATGCTATTGTCATCACAATGAAATCAACATGCTCCATGACCACTGTCATAAAAATGCTCCAAACCCTTGTGATCAAAATGTTCCATATCACTTGTCTTCAAAACGCCCCGTGACGCTCATCACCACAATTATCCATGGTCTTCTCATCACAATGCTCCATGACATTTGTCATCACAATGTTCCATAACCCCTCTAATCACAATGCTCTCTGACAATTGTCATTGCAGTGTACCATGACCCTTGTCATCACAATGCTCCATGCCTATGTCTGCAAAATGCTACAAGACTTGTCATCACAATGCTCCATGCGCTTGTCATCACAATACTTCTTTACCATTGTCATTCACAATCCTCCATGAACATTGGCATCACATTACTTCATGCCCTTGTCATCACAATGCTCCATGCTCCTTGAAATCAAAATAATCCATGACCTCTGTCATCACAATGCTCCAAACCCTTGTGATCACAATTTTCCATAACACTTGTCATCAAAACGCTCCATGATTCCTTTCATCACAATATTCCATGCACTTGTCATCACAATGCTCCATGAAATTTGTCATCACAATGCTCAATACACATGTCATCACAATGCTCCCTGACACTTGTCATCAATATGCTCCTTGAATCCTATCATGAAAAGTCTCCATGCCTTTTTCATCACAATGCTCCATGCCCTTTTCATCACAATGCTCCATGCCATTGTCATCACAATACTCCACGAGCTTGTCATCAGAATGCTCCATGAGCCTTGTCATCAGAATTCTCCATGACACCTGTCATCACAATGCTTCATGCCCCTTGTCATTGCAGTGCTGCATGACGCTCGTCATTACAATTATCCATGGTCTCCTCATCACAATGCTCCACGATTTTGCCATCACAATGCTCCATGCCCTGGTCATCACAATGCTACATGTCCTTTGTCATCAAAATTCCCCTCGTCCTTTTCATCACAATGTTCCATGACACTACTCATCACAATGTTTCATGCACTTGACATCACAGTTCTCCATGCACTTGTCATCGCAGTGCTCCATGACACCTGTCATAGCAAGCTCCATGTGCTTGTAATCTCAATGCTTCACGACCTTGTCATCAAAATTCTCAATGGCCCTTGTCATCACAATGCTCCATTACCTTTGTCATGACAATCCTCCATGACACATGGCATCTCAATGCTTCATGCCATTGTCATCACAATGGACCCTGACATATGACATCACAGTGCTCCCTGACACCTGTCTTCAAAATAATCTGTGACCTTGTCATCACAATGTTCCATGCCCTTGTCATCACAATGTGCCATGTCAACTGTCATCACAATAATCCATGAAACTTGTCAGACCAATGCTCCATGCCCCTTTTCATCTCAATACACCATGAACCCTGTCATCACAGTGCACCATGCCCATCATCATAATGCTGCATGCTATGGTCATCACAATGAAATTAAAATGCTCCATGACCTGTGTCTTCACAATGCTCCAAACCCTTGTGATCACAATGTTCCATAACACTTTTTATCACATCACCCCATGACGCTCGTCATTACAATTATGCATGGTCTTCTCATCACAATGCTCAATACACTTGTCATCACAATGCTCCCTGCCACTTTTCGTCAGTATGCTCCTTGAACCCTGTCATGACAAGGCTCCATGACTTTTTCATCACAATGATCCATGCCCTTCTCATCACAATGCACCACGACCTTGTCATCAAAATGCTCCATGACATTGGTAATCACAAAGCTCCACGACCCTTGGTATCACAATGCTCCATGCCATTGTCATCACAATGCTCCATGAACCCTCTCATCACATTGCTCCATGCCCTTTTCATCACAACGCTCCATGACACTTGTCATCACAACGCACGATGCCCTTCTCATCACAATGCTCCATGCCCTTTTCATTACAATCCTCCATAACCCATGTATCACAGTGTTCCGTGCCCTTGTCATCACAATGCTCCTTGCCCAATCTCATCACAATAATCCGTGAAAATTTTCAGACCAATGCTCCATAACCTTTTCATCACAATGCTCCATTATCAGTGTCATAACAATGCTCCATGAACCCTGCCATCACAGTGTTCCACGGCCTTGTCATCGCATGGCTACATGACCCTTGTCATCACAATGCTCCAAGACCCCTGTAATCACAATGCTCCATGCCCTTGTCATCACAAAGCTCCATGACGCATGTCATCACTATGCTCCATGGTCTTCTCATCATAATGCTCCATGGCCTTCTCATCACAATGCTCCAAGACCCCTATAATCACAATGCCCCTTGCCGCTTTTCATCTCAATGCTCCATGAACCCTGTCGTTACAATGCACCATGCCCATCATCATAATGCTTCAAGCTATTGTCATCACAATGAAATCAAAATGCTCCATGACCTCTGTCATTACCATGCTCCACACCCTAGTGATCACAGTGTTCCATAACACTTGTCATCACAATGCCCAATGACGCTCGTCATCACAATAATCAATGGTCTTCTCATCACAATGCTCCATAAACTTTGTCATCACAATGCTCAATACAATTGTCATCACAATGTTGCCTGACACTTGTCGTCAGTATGCTCCTTGAACCCTGTCATGACAAGGCTCCATGTCTTTTTCATCACAATGATCCATGCCCTTTTCATCACAATACTCCAAGACCCCTGTAATCACAATGTCCCATGCCCTTGTCATCACAAAGCTCCATGATGCATGTTATCAGAATGCTCCATGGCCTTCTCATCACAATGCTATTAGCACTTTTCTTCACAATGCTCCAATATCCCTGTAATCACAATGCCCCATGCCTCTTTTAGTGAGAATGCTCCATGATAATTGTCATCACAAGGCTCCATGGTCCGCTCATCAAAATGCTCCAGGACGTTGTCATCAAAATGCTCCATTCCCTTGTCATCTCAATTCTCCATGAATATTTTGAGCTCAATGCTCCATGACCTTCTCATCACAATGCTCCATGACCCCTGTCATCACAATGCTCCATGACCACAGTAATCACAATGCTCCATGACCCCTGACAACACAATGATCCTGGACTCTTGTCATCAAAATACTCCATGACACTTTTCATCACAAGATCCATGCTCATGTCATCCCAATGTTCCATGTCCCCTGTAATCACAATGCTCCGTGACTCTTGTCTTCACAGTGCTCCATCACCCTTGTCATCACAATGCTCCATGCCTTTGTCAGAAAAATGCTACATGACCTTGTCATCACAATGCTCCATGCGCTTGTCATCACAATCCTCCATTAACCATGGGATCACATTGCTTCATGCCCTTGTCATCACAATGCTCCACACTCCTTGAAATCAAAATGATCCATGAACTCTGTCATCACAATGATCCAAACCCTTGTGATCACAATGTTCCATAACACTTGTGATCACAATGCTCCATGATGCCTGTCATCACAATAATCCATGCCCTTGTCATCACAATGATCCATGACCTTTGTCATCACAATGCACAATACACTTGTCATTACAATGCTCCTTGGCACTTGCCATCAGTATGCACTTGAACCATGTCATGACAATGCTCCATGCCTTTTTCATCACAAAAATCCATGCCCTTTTCATCACAATGCTCCCTGACACATGTCTGCACAATACTCCATGACTTTGTCATTACAATACTCCTTGCCCTTGTCATCACAATGCTCCATGACCGCTGTCATCACAATGTCCCGTGACTCCAGTCATCACAATGCTTCATGACTTGTGTCATCACAATGGTCCATGCCCTCGTCATCTCAAGGCTCTGTGACATTTGTCACCACAATGCTCCATGAACTTTTCATCAAAAAGCTCCTTCACCCATTTCATCACAATGCTCCATTCCTTTGTCAGCCCAATGCTCCATGACCATTGTCATCACAATGCTCCATGCCCATGTCAGCAAAATGCTCCATGACCCATGTCATCACAATAAGCCATGCGCTTGTCAACACAATGCTCTAAAACATTGTCATCACAATGCTCCATAAAACTTGTCATCACAATGCCCCATTCACTTCACATCAAAATGCTGTCTGACAACTGATATCACAAGGTTCCATCACTAGTCATCACAATAATCCCTCAACCCTGTGACCTCAATGTTCCATGACCCCTGTCATCACAATGCTACATGCCCTTATCCTCACAATGCTCCATGACCCCTGACATCACAATGTTCCATAACCTCTGTCATCAAAATATTGCTTGACACGTTTCATCAAATTGCTCCTTGATCCTCACATCACAATGCTTCCTGCCCTTCTCATCTCAATGCACAACGCCCTTGTCATCAAAATGCTCCATGACACTTTTCATCACAAGATCCATGCTCATGTCATCCCAATGTTCCATGTCCCCTGTAATCACAATGCTCCGTGACGCTTGTCTTCACAGTGCTCCATCACCCTTGTCATCACAATGCTCCATGCCTTTGTCAGAAAAATGCTACATGACCTTGTCATCACAATGCTCCATGCGCTTGTCATCACAATCCTCCATTAACCTTGGGATCACATTGCTTCATGCCCTTGTCATCACAATGCTCCATGCTCCTTGAAATCAAAATGATCCATGAACTCTGTCATCACAATGATCCAAACCCTTGTGATCACAATGTTCCATAACACTTGTGATCACAATGCTCCATGATGCCTGTCATCACAATAATCCATGCCCTTGTCATCACAATGATCCATGACCTTTGTCATCACAATGCACAATACACTTGTCATTACAATGCTCCTTGGCACTTGCCATCAGTATGCACTTGAACCATGTCATGACAATGCTCCATGCCTTTTTCATCACAAAAATCCATGCCCTTTTCATCACAATGCTCCCTGACACATGTCTGCACAATACTCCATGACTTTGTCATTACAATACTCCTTGCCCTTGTCATCACAATGCTCCATGACCGCTGTCATCACAATGTCCCGTGACTCCAGTCATCACAATGCTTCATGACTTGTGTCATCACAATGGTCCATGCCCTCGTCATCTCAAGGCTCTGTGACATTTGTCACCACAATGCTCCATGAACTTTTCATCAAAAAGCTCCTTCACCCATTTCATCACAATGCTCCATTCCTTTGTCAGCCCAATGCTCCATGACCATTGTCATCACAATGCTCCATGCCCATGTCAGCAAAATGCTCCATGACCCATGTCATCACAATAAGCCATGCGCTTGTCAACACAATGCTCTAAAACATTGTCATCACAATGCTCCATAAAACTTGTCATCACAATGCCCCATTCACTTCACATCAAAATGCTGTCTGACAACTGATATCACAAGGTTCCATCACTAGTCATCACAATAATCCCTCAACCCTGTGACCTCAATGTTCCATGACCCCTGTCATCACAATGCTACATGCCCTTATCCTCACAATGCTCCATGACCCCTGACATCACAATGTTCCATAACCTCTGTCATCAAAATATTGCTTGACACGTTTCATCAAATTGCTCCTTGACCCTCACATCACAATGCTTCCTGCCCTTCTCATCTCAATGCACAACGCCCTTGTCATCAAAATGCTCCATGACACTTTTCATCACAAGATCCATGCTCATGTCATCCCAATGTTCCATGTCCCCTGTAATCACAATGCTCCGTGACGCTTGTCTTCACAGTGCTCCATCACCCTTGTCATCACAATGCTCCATGCCTTTGTCAGAAAAATGCTACATGACCTTGTCATCACAATGCTCCATGCGCTTGTCATCACAATCCTCCATTAACCTTGGGATCACATTGCTTCATGCCCTTGTCATCACAATGCTCCATGCTCCTTGAAATCAAAATGATCCATGAACTCTGTCATCACAATGATCCAAACCCTTGTGATCACAATGTTCCATAACACTTGTGATCACCATGCTCCATGATACCTGTCATCACAATAATCCATGCCCTTGTCATCACAATGATCCATGACCTTTGTCATCACAATGCACAATTCACTTGTCATTACAATGCTCCCTGGCACTTGCCATCAGTATGCACTTGAACCATGTCATGACAATGCTCCATACCTTTTTCATCACAATAATCCATGCCCTTTTCATCACAATGCTCCAAGACTCCTGTAATCACAATGTTCCATGCCTTTTTCAGCAAAATGCTACAAGACCTTGTCAGCACAAAGCTCCATGCGCTTGTCATCACAAGCCTCCATGAACCTTGGGATCACATTGCTTCATGATCTTGGCATCACAATGCTCCATGCTCCTTGAAATCAAAATGATCCATGACCACTTTCATCACAATGCTCTAAATGCTTGTGATCACAATGTTCCATAACCCTTGTCATCACAACGCTCCATGATGCCTGTCATCACAATACTCCATGCCCTTGTCATCACAATGCGCCATGACCATTGTCATCACAATGCTCAATACACTTGTCATCACAATGCTGCCTGACATTTGTCGTCAGAATGCTCCTTGAACACTCATAAAAAGACTCCATGCCTTTTTCATCACAATGCTCCATCCAAATGTCATCACAATACTCCACAAGCTTGTCATCACAATGCTCCACGACCCCTGTCATCACAGTGCTCCATGACACCAGTAATCACAATGCTCCATGGCTCTGGTAATTAGAGTGCTCCATGACACTCGTCATCAACATAATCCATGGACTTCTCATCACTATGCTCCACGGTCTTGCCATCACAATGATCCATTCCCTGATCATCACAATGCTCCAAGTCCCTTGTCATCACATTTCTCCACGTCCTCCTCATAACAATGCTACATGACATTTCTCATCGCAATGTTACATGCTCTTGTCATTACAATTCTCCATGACCCATGTCATCACAATAAGCCATGCGCTTGTCAACACAATGCTCTAAAACATTGTCATCACAATGCTCCATAAAACTTGTCATCACAATGCCCCATTCACTTCACATCAAAATGCTGTCTGACAACTGATATCACAAGGTTCCATCACTAGTCATCACAATAATCCCTCAACCCTGTGACCTCAATGTTCCATGACCCCTGTCATCACAATGCTACATGCCCTTATCCTCACAATGCTCCATGACCCCTGACATCACAATGTTCCATAACCTCTGTCATCAAAATATTGCTTGACACGTTTCATCAAATTGCTCCTTGATCCTCACATCACAATGCTTCCTGCCCTTCTCATCTCAATGCACAACGCCCTTGTCATCAAAATGCTCCATGACACTTTTCATCACAAGATCCATGCTCATGTCATCCCAATGTTCCATGTCCCCTGTAATCACAATGCTCCGTGACGCTTGTCTTCACAGTGCTCCATCACCCTTGTCATCACAATGCTCCATGCCTTTGTCAGAAAAATGCTACATGACCTTGTCATCACAATGCTCCATGCGCTTGTCATCACAATCCTCCATTAACCTTGGGATCACATTGCTTCATGCCCTTGTCATCACAATGCTCCATGCTCCTTGAAATCAAAATGATCCATGAACTCTGTCATCACAATGATCCAAACCCTTGTGATCACAATGTTCCATAACACTTGTGATCACCATGCTCCATGATACCTGTCATCACAATAATCCATGCCCTTGTCATCACAATGATCCATGACCTTTGTCATCACAATGCACAATTCACTTGTCATTACAATGCTCCCTGGCACTTGCCATCAGTATGCACTTGAACCATGTCATGACAATGCTCCATACCTTTTTCATCACAATAATCCATGCCCTTTTCATCACAATGCTCCAAGACTCCTGTAATCACAATGTTCCATGCCTTTTTCAGCAAAATGCTACAAGACCTTGTCAGCACAAAGCTCCATGCGCTTGTCATCACAAGCCTCCATGAACCTTGGGATCACATTGCTTCATGATCTTGGCATCACAATGCTCCATGCTCCTTGAAATCAAAATGATCCATGACCACTTTCATCACAATGCTCTAAATGCTTGTGATCACAATGTTCCATAACCCTTGTCATCACAACGCTCCATGATGCCTGTCATCACAATACTCCATGCCCTTGTCATCACAATGCGCCATGACCATTGTCATCACAATGCTCAATACACTTGTCATCACAATGCTGCCTGACATTTGTCGTCAGAATGCTCCTTGAACACTCATAAAAAGACTCCATGCCTTTTTCATCACAATGCTCCATCCAAATGTCATCACAATACTCCACAAGCTTGTCATCACAATGCTCCACGACCCCTGTCATCACAGTGCTCCATGACACCAGTAATCACAATGCTCCATGGCTCTGGTAATTAGAGTGCTCCATGACACTCGTCATCAACATAATCCATGGACTTCTCATCACTATGCTCCACGGTCTTGCCATCACAATGATCCATTCCCTGATCATCACAATGCTCCAAGTCCCTTGTCATCACATTTCTCCAGGTCCTCCTCATAACAATGGTGCCTGACATTTCTCATCGCAATGTTACATGCTCTTGTCATTACAATTCTCCATGCACTTGTCATCGCAATGCTCCATGACCCCTGTCATAGCAAGCTCCATGCCCTTCTCATCACAATGCACCACGCCCTTGTCATTAAAATGCTCCATGACCTTTGTCATCACAAAGCTCCTTGATCCTTGGCATCACAATGCTCCAAGCTATTGTCATCACAATGCTCCATGAACCCTCTCATCACATTGCTCAATGCCGTTGTCGTCACAATGCTCCATGACTCTTGTCATCAAAATGCTCGATTCACTTCTCATCACAATTCTCCACGCCCTTGTCATTACAATCCTCCCTGACTCATGTATCACAGTGATCCGTGCCCTTGTCATCACAATGCTCCATGCCCACTCTCATCAATATAATCCATGAAACATTTCAGACCAATGCTCCATGCCCTTGTCATCAGAGTGCTCCATTACCCCTGTCATAACAATGCTCCATGATCCCTGCCATCACAATGTTCCACGGTCTTGTCATCACAAGGCTCCATGACACTTGTCATCACAATGCTCCAAGACCCCTGTAATCACAATGCTTCATGCACTTTTCATCACAAAGCTCCATGACGCATGTCATCAGAAGGCTCCATGGCCTTCTCATCACATTGATCGAAGCCCCTGTCATCACAGTGCTCCATAAGCTTTGTCATCACAATCCTCCATGACACTTGGCATCACAATGCTCCATTCATTGTCATCACAATGGAGCATGACATATTACATCACAATGCTCCCTGACACATGTCTTCACAATACTCCTTGCCCTTGTCATCACAATGCTCCATGACCGCTGTCATCACAATGTCCCGTGACTCCAGTCATCACAATGCTTCATGACTTGTGTCATCACAATGGTCCATGCCCTCGTCATCACAAGGCTCTGTGACATTTGTCACCACAATGCTCCATGAACTTTTCATCACAAAGCTCCTTGACCCATTTCATCACAATGTTCCATTCCTTTTTCAGCCCAATGCTCCATGACCCTTGTCATCACAATGCTCCATGCCCATGTCAGCAAAATGCTCCATGACCCATGTCATCACAATAAGCCATGCGCTTGTCAACACAGTGCTCTAAAACATTGTCATCACAATGCTCCATAAAACTTGTCATCACAATGCTCCATTCACTTCTCATCAAAATGCTGTCTGACAACTGATATCACAAGGTTCCATCACTAGTCATCACAATAATCCCTCAACCCTGTCACCTCAATGTTCCATGACCCCTGTCATCACAATGCTACATGCCCTTATCCTCACAATGCTCCATGACCCCTGACATCACAATGTTCCATAACCTCTGTCATCAAAATATTGCTTGACACTTTTCATCAAATTGCTCCTTGATCCTCACATCACAATGCTTCCTGCCCTTCTCATCACAATGCACAACGCCCTTGTCATCAAAATGCTCCATAACCTTTGTCATCATAAAGCTCCATGACCCTTGGCATCACAATGCTCCATGACGCTTTTCATCACCATGCTCGATGCCCTTCTCATCAAAATATTCCATGGCTTTTGCATTACAATCCTCCATGACCCATGTATCAAAGTGTTCCGTGGCCTTTTCATCTCAATGCTCCATGTCCACGCTCATCATAAAAATCCATGAAATATTTCAGACTTATGCTCCATGACCCCTGACATCACAATGTTCCACGGCCTTGTCATCACAAGGCTCCATGACCCTTCTCATCACAATGCTCCAAGACCCCTGTTATCACAATGCTCCATGCCCTTATCCTCACAAAGCTCCATGACGCATGTCATCAGTATGCTCCATGGATTTCTCATCACAATGTTCCATGCCCTTGTCATCACAATGCTTCAAGACCACTGTAAGCACAAAATTCCATGCCGCTGTTCATCTCAATGCTCCATGGACCCTGTCATCACAATGCACCATGCCCTTCATCATAATTATTCGTGCTATTGCCATCACAATTAAATCAAAATGCACCAAGACCTCTGTCATTATAATGCTCCAATCCCTTGGGATCACATTGTTCCCTAACACTTGTCATCACAACGCCCCATGATGCTTCTCATCATAATTATCCATGGTCTTCTCATCAAAATGCTCCATGCCTTTGTCATCACAATGCTCAATACACTTGTCATCACAATGCTCCCTGACACTTGTCATCAGTATGCTCCTTGAACCCTGTCATGACAAGGCTCCGTGTAATTTCATCACAATGCTCCATGCCCTTTTCATCACAATGCTCCAAGACCCCTGTAATGACAATGCTGCATTCCCTTGTGATCACAAAGCTACATGACCCCTGTCATGACAATGCTACATGCCCTTATCATCACAATGCTCCATCACTCCTGACATCACAATGTTCCATAACACTTTAATCAAAATATTCCATGACCCTTTTCATCAAATTGCTCCATGACCCTTTCATCACAATGCTCCCTGCCCTTCTCATCACAGTGCACCACACACTTGTCATCAAAATGCTCCATGACCTTTGTCATCACAAACCTCCATGACCCTTGGCATCACAATGTTCCATGCCATTGTCATCACAATCCTGCATGAACCCTCTTATCACATTGTTCCATGCCCTTTTCATCACAAAGCTCCATGACGCTTGTCATCACAATGCTTGATGCACTTCTCATCACAATGCTTCAAGCCCTTCTCATTACAATGCTCCATAACCCATGTATCACAGTGTTCCGTGCCCTTGTCATCAGAGTGCTCCATGCCCAATCTCATCACATTAATCCATGAAACTTTTCAGACCAATGTTCCATGCCCTTGTCATCACAATGCTCCATTGCCCCTGTCATCACAATGCTCCATGACCCCTGGCATCACAATATTCCATGGCCTTGTCATAACACTTCCCCATGACCCTTGTCATCACAGTGCTCCAAGACCACTGTATTCACAATGCTCCATGCCCTTGTCATCACAAAACTCCATGACACATGTCATCAGAATGCTCCATGACTTTCTCATCACAATCCTCCATGCCCTTGTCATCTCAATGCTCCTTGAACCCTGTCGTTACACTGTACCATGCCCATCAACATAATGCTTCATGCGTTTGTCATCACAATGAAATCAACATGCTCCATGACCTCTGTCATCACAATGCTCCAAACCCTTGTGATCAAAATGTTGCATATCACTTCTCATCACAACGCCCCGTGACGCTCATCATCACAATTATCCATGGTCTTCTCATCACAATGCTCCATGACATTTGTCATCACAATGCTCCATAACACCTCTAATCAAAATGCTCTCTGACAATTGTCATCGCAGTGTACAATGACACTTGTCATCACAATGCTCCATGCCTATGTCAGCAAAATGCTACATGACTTGTCATCACAATGCTCCATGCGCTTGTCATCACAATACTTCTTTAACATTGTCATTCACAATCCTCCATGAACATTGGCATCACATTACTTCATGCCCTTGTCCTCACAATGCTCCATGCTCCTTGAAATCAAAATGATCCATGACCTCTGTCATCACAAAGCTCCAAACCCTTCTGATCACAATTTTCCATAACACTTGTCATCAAAACACTCCATGATTCCTTTCATCACAATACTCCATGCACTTGTCATCACAAAGCCCCATGAACTTTGTCATCACAATGCTCAATACACATGTCATCACAATGCTCCCTGACACTTATCGTCAAAATGCTCCTTGAAACCTATCATAAAAAGTCTCCATGCCTTTTTCATCACAATGCTCCACGCCCTTTTCATCACAATGCTCCATGCTCCTTGAAATCAAAATGATCCATGACCTCTGTCATCACAAAGCTCCAAACCCTTGTGATCACAATTTTCCATAACACTTGTCATCAAAACGCTCCATGATTCCTTTCATCACAATACTCCATGCACTTGTCATCACAATGCTCCATGAACTTTGTCATCACAATGCTCAATACACATGTCATCACAATGCTCCCTGACATTTGTCGTCAAAGTGCTCCTTGAAACCTATCATGAAAAGTCTCCATGACTTTTTCATCACAATGCTCCATGCCCTTTTCATCACAATGCTCCGTGCCATTGTCATCACAATACTCCACGAGCTTGTCATCAGAATGCTCCATGAGCCTTGTCATCAGAATGCTCCATGACCCCTGTCATCACAATGCTCCATGACACCTATTATCACAATGCTTCATGCCCCTTGTCATTACAGTGCTCCATGACGCTCGTCATTACAATTATCCATGGTTTTCTCATCACAATGCTCCACGTTTTTGCCATCACAATGCTCCATGCCCTGGTCATCAAAATGCTACCTGTCCTTTGTCATCAAAATTCCCCACGTCCTTTTCATCACAATGTTCCATGACACTACTCATCACAATGTTTCATGCTCTTGACATCACAGATCTCCAAGCAATTGTCATCGCACTGCTCCATGAACCCTGTCATAGCAAGCTCCATGCCCTTGTAATCTCAATGCTTCACGACCTTGTCATCAAAATTCTCAATGGCCCTTTTCATCACAATGCTCCAAGCCCTTGTCATCGCAGTGCTCCATTACCTTTGTCATCACAATCCTCCATGACACATGGCATCACAATGCTTCATGCCATTGTCATCACAATGGACCATGACCTATGACATCACAATGCTCCCTGACACCTGTCTTCACAATACTCTGTGACCTTGTCATCACAATGTTCCATGCCCTTGTCATCACAATGCGCCATGTCCACTGTCATCACAATAATCCATGAAACTTGTCAGACCAATGCTCCATGCCCCTTTTCATCTCAAAACACCATGAACCCTGTCATCACAATGCACCATGCCTATCATCATAATGCTTCATGCTATTGTCATCACAATGAAATCAAAATGCTCCATGGCCTCTGTCTTCACAATGCTCCAAACCCTAGTGATCACAGTGTTCCATAACACTTGTCATCACAATGCCCAATGACGCTCGTCATCACAATAATCAATGGTCTTCTCATCACAATGCTCCATAAACTTTGTCATCACTATGCTCAATACACTTGTCATCACAATGTTGCCTGACACTTGTCGTCAGTATGCTCCTTGAACCCTGTCATGACAAGGCTCCATGCCTTTTTCATCACAATGATCCATGCCCTTTTCATCACAATACTACCAGACCCCTGTAATCACAATGTCCCATGCCCTTGTCATCACAAAGCTCCATGATGCATGTTATCAGAATGCTCCATGGCCTTCTCATCACAATGCTATTAGCACTTGTCATCACAATGCTCCAAGACCCCTGTAATCACAATGCCCCATGCCTCTTTTAGTGAGAATGTTCCATGATAATTGTCATCACAAGGCTCCATTGTCCACTCATCAAAATGCTCCAGGACGTTGTCATCAAAATGCTCCATTCCCTTGTCATCTCAAAACTCCATGAATATTTTCAGCTCAATGTTCCATGACCTTCTTATCACAATGCTCCATGACCCCTGTCATCACAATGCTCCATGACCACAGTAATCACAATGCTCCATGACCCCTGACAACAAAATGATCCTGGACTCTTGTCATCAAAATACTCCATGACACTTGTCATCACAAGATCCATGCTCATGTCATCCCAATGTTCCATATCGCCTGTAATCACAATGCTCCGTGACGCTTGTCTTCACAGTGCTCCATCACCTTTGTCATCACAATGCTCCATGCCTTTGTCAGAAAAATGCTCCATGACCTATGTCATCACAATGCACAATACACTTGTCATCACAATGCTCCCTGGCACTTGCTATCAGTATGCACTTGAACCATGTCATGACAATGCTCCATGCCTTTTTCATCACAATGATCCATGCCCTTTTCATCCCAATGCTCCAAGACTCCTGTAATCAGAATGCTCCATGCCTTTTTCAGCAAAATGCTACAAGACGTTGTCACCACAATGCTCCATGCGCTTGTTATCACAATCCTCCATGAACTTTGGGATCACATTGCTTCATGATCTTGGCATCACAATGCTCCATGCTCCCTGAAATCAAAATGATCCATGACCACTTTCATCACAATGCTCTAAAGGCTTTTGATCACAAGGTTCCATAACACTTGTCATCACAACGCTCCATGATGCCTGTCATCACAATACTCCATGCCCTTGTCATCACAATCCGCCCTGACCATTGTCATCACAATGCTCAATACACTTGTCATCACAATGCTCCCTGACATTTGTCGTCAGAATGCTCCTTGAACACTCTCATAAAAGGACTCCATGCCTTTTTCATCACAATGCTCCATCCAAATGTCATCACAATACTCCACAAGCTTGTCATCACAATGCTCCATGACACTTGTCATCACAATGCTCCATGACCCCTGTCATCACAATGCTCCATGACACCTGTAATCACAATGCTCCATGGCTCTTGTAATTAGAGTGCTCCATGACACTCATCATTAACATAATCCATGGACTTCTCATCACTATGCTCCACGGTCTTGCCATCACAATGGTCCATTCCCTGATCATCACAATGCTCCAAGTCCCTTGTCATCACATTTCTCCACGTCCTCCTCATAACAATGCTACATGACATTTCTCATCAAAATGTTACATGCTCTTGTCATCACAATTCTCCATGCACTTGTCATCGCAATGCTCCATGACCCCTGTCATAGCAAGCTCCATGCCCTTCTCATCACAATGCACCACGCCCTTGTCATCAAAATGCTCCATGACCTTTGTCATCACAAAGCTCCTTGATCCTTGGCATCACAATGCTCCATGCTATTCTCATCACAATGCTCCATTAACCCTCTAATCACATTGATCAATGCCGTTGTCATCACAATGCTCCATGACGCTTGTCATCAAAATGCTCGATTCACTTTTCATCACAATTCTCCATGTCCCTGTCATTACAATCCTCCCTGACTCATGTATCACAGTGATCCGTGCCCTTGTCATCACAATGTTCCATGCCCACTCTCATCAAAATAATCCATGAAACATTTCAGACCAATGATCCATGCCCTTGTCATCAGAATGCTCCATTACCCCTGTCATAACAATGTTCCATGATCCCTGCCATCACAATGTTCCACGGTCTTGTCATCACAAGGCTCCATGACACTTGTCATCACAATGCTCCAAGACCCCTGTAATCACAATGCTTCATGCCCTTTGCATCACAAAGCTCCATGGCACATGTCGTGAGTAGGCTCCATGGCCGTCTCATCACATTGCTCGAAGCCCTTGTCATCACAATGCTCCATGACACTTGGCATCACAATGCTCCAATCCATTGTCATCACAATGGAGCATGACATATGTCATCACAATGCTCCCTGACACCTGACTTCACAGTACTCCATGACCTTGTCATCACAATACTCCATGCCCTTGTCATCACAATGCTCCATGACCGCTGTCATCACAATGTTCCGTGACTCCAGTCATCACAATGTTTCATGACTTTTGTCAACACAAGGGTCCATGCCCTCGTCATCACAAGGCTCTGTGACGTTTGTCACCTCAATGCTCCATGAACTTTTCATCACAAAGCTCCTTGACCCATGTCATCACAATGCTCCATTCCTTTGTCAGCACAATGCTCCATGACCCTTGTCATCAAAATGCTCCATGCCCATGTCAGCAAAATGCTCCATGACCCATGTCATCACAATAAGCCATGCGCTTGTCAACACAATGCTCTACAACATTGTCATCACAATGCTCCATAAAACTTGTCATCACAATGCTCCATTCACTTCTCATCAAAATGCTCTCTGAAAAGTGACATCACAAGATTCCATCTCTAGTCATCACAATAATCCCTCACCCCTGTCATCACAATGTTCCCTCACCCCTGTCATCACAATGCTACATGCCCTTATCCTCACAATGCTCCATGACCCCTGACATCACAATGTTCCATAACCTCTGTCATCCAAATATTCCTTGACACTTTTCATCAAATTGCTCCTTGATCCTGTCATCACAATGCTTCCTGCCCTTCTCATCACAAAGCACAATGCCCTTGTCATCAAAATGCTCCATAACCTTTGTCATCACTAAGCTCCATGACCCCTGGCATCACAATGCTCCATGACACCTATCATCACAATGCTTCATGCCCCTTGTCATTGCAGTGCTGCATGACGCTCGTCATTACAATTATCCATGGTCTTCTCATCACAATGCTCCACGATTTTGCCATCACAATGCTCCATGCCCTGGTCATCACAATGCTACATGTCCTTTGTCATCAAAATTCACCACGTCCTTTTCATCTCAATGTTCCATGACACTACTTATCACAATGTTTCATGCTCTTGACATCACAGTTCTCCATGCACTTGTCATCGCAATGATCCATGACCCCTGTCATAGCAAGCTCCATGCGCTTGTAATCTCAATGCTTCACGACCTTGTCATCAAAATTCTCAATGGCCCTTGTCATCACAATGCTCCAAGCCCTTGTCATCACAATGCTCCATTACGTTTGTCATCACAATCCTCTATGAAACATGGCATCACAATGCTTCATGCCATTGTCATCACAATGGACCCTGGCCTATGACATCACAATGCTCCCTGACACCAGTCTTCACAATACTCTGTGACCTTGTCATCACAATGTTCCATGCCCTTGTCATCACAATGTGCCATGTCAACTGTCATCACAATAATCCATGAAATTTGTCAGACCAATGCTCCATGACCCTTTTCATCTCAAAACACCATGAACCCTGTCATCACAGTGCACCATGCCCATCATCATAATGCTTCATGCTATTGTCATCACAATGAAATCAAAATGCTCCATGACCTGTGTCTTCACAATGCTCCAAACCCTTGTGATCACAATGTTCCATAACACTTGTTATCACATCGCCCCATGACGCTCATCATTACAATTATCCATGGTCTTCTCATCACAATGCTCCATGACCTTTGTCATCACAATGCTCAATACACTTGTCATCACAATGCTCCCTGACTTTTGTCGTCAGAATGCTCCTTGAACACTCTTATAAAGACTCCATGCCTTTTTCATCACAATGCTCCATCCAAATGTCATCACAATACTCCACAAGCTTGTCATCAAAATTCTCCATGACACTTGTCATCACAATGCTCCATGACCCCTGTCATCACAGTGCTCCATGACACCAGTAATCACAATGCTCCATGGCTCTTGTAATTAGAGTGCTCCATGACACTCGTCATCAACATAATCCATGGACTTCTCATCATTATGCTCCACGGTCTTGCCATCACAATGATCCATTCCCTGATCATCACAATGCTCCAAGTCCCTTGTCATCACATTTCTCCACGTCCTCCTCATAACAATGCTACATGACATTTCTCATCGCAATGTTATATGCTCTTGTCATCACAATTCTCCATGCACTTGTCATCGCAATGCTCCATGACCCCTGTCATAGCAAGCTCCATGCCCTTCTCATCACAATGCACCACGCCCTTGTCATTAAAATGCTCCATGACCTTTGTCATCACAAAGCTCCTTGATCCTTGGCATCACAATGCTCCAAGCTATTGTCATCACAATGCTCCATGAACCCTCTCATCACATTGCTCAATGCCTTTGTCGTCACAATGCTCCATGACTCTTGTCATCAAAATGCTCGATTCACTTCTCATCACAGTTCTCCACGCCCTTGTCATTACAAGCCTCCCTGACTCATGTATCACAGTGATCCGTGCCCTTGTCATCACAATGCTCCATGCCCACTCTCATCAATATAATCCATGAAACATTTCAGACAAATGATCCATGCCCTTGTCATCACAATGCTCCATTACCCCTATCATAACAATGCTCCATGATCCCTGCCATCACAATGTTCCACAGTCTTGTCATCACAAGGCTCCAAGACACTTGTCATCACAATTCTCCAAGACCCCTGTAATCACAATGCTCCATGCCCTTTTCATCACAGAGCTCCATGACGCATGGCATCAGAAGGCTCCATGGCCTTCTCATCACATTGCTCGAAGCCCCTATCATCACAATTCTCCATAACCTTTGTCATCACAATCCTCCATGACACTTGGCATCACAATGCTCCATTCATTGTCATCACAATGGAGCATGACATATTTCATCACAATGCTCACTGACAACTGTCTTCACAATACTCCATGACCTTGTCATCACAATACTCCATGCCCTTGTCATCACAATGCTAGATGACCGCTGTCATCACAATGTTCCGTGACTCCAGTCATCACAATGCTTCATGACTTGTCATCACAATTGTCAATGTCTTCGTCATCACAAGGCTCTGTGACATTTGTCACCACAATGCTCCATGAACTTTTCATCACAAAGCTCCTTGACCCATGTCATCACAATGCTCTATTCCTCTGTCAGCCCAATGCTCCATGACCCTTGTCATCACAATGCTCCATGCCCATGTCAGCAAAATGCTCCATGACCCATGTCATCACAATAAGCCATGCGCTTGTCAACACAATGCTCTACAACATTGTCATCACAATGCTCCATAAAACTTGTCATCACAATGCTCCATTCACTTCTCATCAAAATGCTGTCTGACCACTGATATCACAAGGTTCCATCACTAGTCATCACTATAATCCCTCACCCCTGTCATCACAATGTTCCATGACCCCTGTCATCACAATGCTACATGCCCTTATCCTCACAATGCTCCATGACCCCTGACATCAAAATGTTCCATAACCTCTGTCATCAAAATATTCCTTGACACTTTTCATCATATTGCTCCTTGATCCTGTCATCAAAATGCTTCCTGCCCTTCTCATCACAATGCACAACGCCCTTTTCATCAACATGCTCCATAACCTTTGTCATCACAAAGCTCCATGACCCTTGGCATCACAATGCTCCATGACGCTTGTCATCACAATGCTCGATGCCCTTCTCATCAAAATACTCTATGGCTTTGGCATTACAGTCCTCCATGACCCATGTATCACAGTGTTCCGTGGCCTTTTCATCACAATGCTCCATGTCCACGCTCATCATAATAATCCATGAAACATTTCAGACTTATGCTCCATGACCCCTGACATCACAGTGTTCCACGGCCTTGTCATCACAAGGCTCCCTGACCCTTGTCATCACAATGCTCCAAGACCCCTGTTATCACAATCCTCCAAGCCCTTATCATCACAAAGCTCCATGACGCATGTCATCAGTATGCTCCATGGCTTTCTCATCACAATGCTCCATGCCCTTGTCATCACAATGCTTCAAGACCCCTGTAAGCACAAAATTCCACGCCGCTTTTCATCTCAATGCTCCATGGATCCTGTCATCACAATGCACCAATCCCTTCATCATAATGCTTCATGCTATTGCCATCACAATGAAATCAAAATGCACCAAGACCTCTGTCATCATAATGCTCCAAACCCTTGGGATCTCATTGTTCCTTAACACTTGTCATTACAACGCCCCATGATGCTTCTCATCACAAGTATCCATGGTCTTCTCATCAAAATGCTCCATGCCTTTGTCATCACAATGCTCAATACACTTGTCATCACAATGCTCCCTGACACTTTTCGTCAGTATGCTCCTTGAACCCTGTCATGACAAGGCTCCGTGTTATTTTATCACAATGGTCCATGCCCTTTGCATCACAATGCTCCAAGACCCCTGTAATGACAATGCTCCATGCCCTTGTGATCACAAAGCTCCATGACCCCTGTCATGACAATGCTACATGCCCTTATCATCACAATGCTCCATCACTCCTGACATCACAATGTTCCATAACATTTGTCATCAAAATATTCCATGACCCTTTTCATCAAATTGCTCCATGACCCTTTCATCACATTGCTCCCTGCCCTTCTCACAACAGTGCACCACACACTTGTCATCAAAATGCTCCATGACCTTTGTCATCACAAACCTCCATGACCCTTGGCATCACAATGTTCCATGCCATTGTCATCACAATCCTGCATGAACCCTCTTATCACATTGTTCCATGTCCTTTTCATCACAAAGCTCCATGACGCTTGTCATCACAATGCTTGATGCACTTCTCATTACAATGCTCCATAACCCATGTATCACAGTGTTCCGTGCCCTTGTCATCACAGTGCTCCAGGCCCACTCTCATCACATTAATACATGAAACTTTTCAGACAAATAATCCATGCCCTTGTCATCACAATGATCCAGGACACATGTCATCAGAATGCTCCATGGCTTTCTCATCACAATGCTCCATGCCCTTGTCATCTCAGTGCTCCATGAACCCTGTAGTTACAATGCACCATGCCCATCATCATAATTCTTCATGCTTTTGTCATCACAATGAAATCAACATGCGCCATGACCTCTGTCATCACAATGCTCCAAACCCTTGTGATCAAAATGTTCCATATCACTTGTCATCACAACGCCCCATGACGCTCATCATCACAAATATCCATGGTTTTCTCATCACAATGCTCCATGACATTTGTCATCACAATGTTCCATAACCCCTGTAATCACAATGCTCACTGACAATAGTCATCGCAGTGTACCATGACCCTTGTCATCACAATGCTCCATGCCTATGTCAGCAAAATGCTACATGACTTGTCATCACAATGTTCCATGCGCTTGTCATCACAATACTTCTTTACCATTGTCATTCACAATCCTCCATGAACATTGGCATCACTTTACTTCATGCCCTTGTCATCACAATGCTCCATGCTCCTTGAAATCAAAATGATCCATGACCTCTGTCATCACAATGCACCAAACCCTTGTGATCACAATTTTCCATAACACTTGTCGTCAAAACGCTCCATGATTCCTTTCATCACAATACTCCATGGACTTCTCATCACAATGCTCCATGAACTTTGTCATCACAATGCTCAATACACATGTCATCACAATGCTCCCTGACACTTGTCGTCAAAATGCTCCTTGAAACCTATCATGAAACGTCTCCATGCCTTTTTCATCACAATGCTCCATGGCCTTTTCATCACAATGCTCCATGCCACTGTCATCACAATACTCCACGAGCTTGTCATCAGAATGCTCCATGAGTCTTGTCATCAGAATGCTCCATGACCCCTGTCATCACAATGCTCCATGACCGCTGTCATCACAATGTTCCAGGACTCCAGTCATCACAATGCTTCATGACTTTTGTCATCACAATGATCCATGCCCTCGTCATCACAAGTCTCTGTGACATTTGTCACCACAATGCTCCATGAACTTTTCATCACCAATCTCCTTGCCCCATTTCATCACAATGCTCCATTCCTTTGTCAGCACAATGCTCCATGACACTTGTCATCACAATGCTCCATGCCCATGTCAGCAAAATGCTCCATGACCCACGTCATCACAATAAGCCATACGCTTGTCAACACAATGCTCTACAACATAGTCATCACATTGCTCCATAAAACTTGTCATCACAATGCTCCATTCACTTCTCATCAAAATGCACTCTGACAACTGATATCACAAGGTTCCATCACTAGTCATCAAAATAATACCTCACCCCTGTCATCACAATGTTCCATGACCCCTGTCATCACAATGCTACATGCCCTTATCCTCACAATGCTCCATGACCCCTGACATCACAATGTTCCATAACCTCTGTCATCAAAATATTCCTTGACACTTTTCATCAAATTGCTCCTTGATCCTGTCATCACAATGCTTCCTGCCCTTCTCATCACAATGCACAACGCCCTTGTCATCAAAATGCTCCATAACCTTTGTCATCACAAAGCTCCATGACCCTTGGCATCACAATGCTCCATGACGCTTGCTATCACAATGCTCGATGCCCTTCTCATCAAAATACTCCATGGCTTTGTCATTACAATCCTCCATGACCCATGTATCACAGTGTTCCGTGGCCTTTTCATCACAGTGCTCCATGCCCACGCTCATCATAATAATCCATGAAACATTTCAGACTTATGCTCCATGACCCCTGACATCACAATGTTCCACAGCCTTGTCATCACAAGGCTCCATGACCCTTGTCATCACAATGCTCCAAGACCCCTGTTATCACAATGCTTCATGCCCTTATCATCACAAAGCTCCATGACGCATGTCATCAGTATGCTCCATGGATTTCTCATCACAATGCTCCATGCCCTTGTCATCACAATGCTTCAAGACCCTTGTAATCACAAAGCTCCATGCCGCTTTTCATCTCAATGCTCCATGAACACTGTCATCAGAATGCACCATGCCCTTCATCATAATGCTTCATGCTATTGTTATCACAATGAAATCAACATGCTCCATGACCTCTGTCATCACAATGCTCCAAACTCTTGTGATCACATTGTTCCATAACACTTGTCATCACAACGCCCCATGATGCTTCTCATCACAATTATCCATGGTCTTCTCATCACAATGCTCCATGCCTCTGTCATCACAATGCTCAATACACTTGTCATCACAATGCTCCCTGACACTTGTCGTCAGTATGTTCCTTGAACCGTGTCATGACTAGGCTCCGTGTTATTTCATCACAATGATCCATGCACTTTTCATCACAATGCTCCAAGGCCCCTGTAATGACAATGCTCCATGCCCTTGTGATCACAAAGCTCCATGACCCCTGTCATTACAATGCTACATGCCCTTATCATCACAATGCTCCATCACTCCTGACATCACAATGTTCCATAACACTTGTCATCAAAATATTCCATGACCCTTTTCATCCAATTGCTCCATGACCCTTTCATCACAATGCTCCCTGCCCTTCTCATCACAGTGCACCACACACTTGTCATCAAAATGCTCCATGACCTTTGTCATCACAAACCTCCATGACCCTTGGCATCACAATGCTCCATGCCATTGTCATCACAATGTTCCATGAACACTCTTATCACATTGCTCCATGCCCTTTTCATCACAAAGCTCCATGACGATTGTCATCACAATGCTTGATGCACTTCTCATCACAATGCTTCATGCCCTTCTCATTACAGTGCTCCATGACCCATGTATCACAGTGTTCGGTGCCCTTGTCATCACAGTGCTCCGTGCCCACTCTCATCACAATAATCCATGAAACATTTCAGACCAATGTTCCATGCCCTTATCATCACAATGCTCCATTACACCTGTCATAAAAATGCTCCATGACCCCTGGCATCACAATATTCCATGGCCTTGTCATGACACTTCCCCCTGACCCTTGTCATGACAGTGCTCCAAGATCCCTGTATTCACAATGCTCCATGCCCTTGTCATCACAAAGCTCCATGACACATGTCATCAGAATGCTCCATGGCTTTCTCATCACAATGCTCCATGCCCTTGTCATCTCAATGTTCCATGAACCCTGTCATCACAATGCACCATGCCCATCATCATAATGCTTCATGCTATTGTCATCACAATGAAATCAACATGCTCCATGACCACTGTCATAAAAATGCTCCAAACCCTTGTGATCAAAATGTTCCATATCACTTGTCTTCAAAACGCCCCGTGACGTTCATCACCACATTTATCCATGGTCTTCTCATCACAATGCTCCATGACATTTGTCATCACAATGTTCCATAACCCCTCTAATCACAATGCTCTCTGACAATTGTCATCGCAGTGTACCATGACCCTTGTCATCACAATGCTCCATGCCTATGTCAGCAAAATGCTACATGACTTGTCATCACAATGCTCCATGCACTTGTCATCACAATACTTCTTTACCATTGTCATTCACAATCCTCCATGAACATTGGCATCACATTACTTCATGCCCTTGTCATCACAATGCTCCATGCTCCTTGAAATCAAAATGATCCATGACCTCTGTCATCACAAAGCTCCAAACCCTTGTGATCACAATTTTCCATAACACTTGTCATCAAAATGCTCCATGATTCCTTTCATCACAATATTCCATGCACTTGTCATCACAATGCTCCATGAAATTTGTCATCACAATGCTCAATACACATGTCATCACAATGCTCCCTGACACTTGTCATCAATATGCTCCTTGAATCCTATCATGAAAAGTCTCCATGCCTTTTTCATCACAATGCTCCATGCCCTTTTCATCACAATGCTCCATGCCATTGTCATCACAATACTCCACGAGCTTGTCATCAGAATGCTCCATGAGCCTTGTCATCAGAATTCTCCATGACACCTGTCATCACAATGCTTCATGCCCCTTGTCATTGCAGTGCTGCATGACGCTCGTCATTACAATTATCCATGGTCTCCTCATCACAATGCTCCACGATTTTGCCATCACAATGCTCCATGCCCTGGTCATCACAATGCTACATGTCCTTTGTCATCAAAATTCCCCTCGTCCTTTTCATCACAATGTTCCATGACACTACTCATCACAATGTTTCATGCACTTGACATCACAGTTCTCCATGCACTTGTCATCGCAGTGCTCCATGACACCTGTCATAGCAAGCTCCATGTGCTTGTAATCTCAATGCTTCACGACCTTGTCATCAAAATTCTCAATGGCCCTTGTCATCACAATGCTCCATTACCTTTGTCATGACAATCCTCCATGACACATGGCATCTCAATGCTTCATGCCATTGTCATCACAATGGACCCTGACATATGACATCACAATGCTCCCTGACACCTGTCTTCAAAATAATCTGTGACCTTGTCATCACAATGTTCCATGCCCTTGTCATCACAATGTGCCATGTCAACTGTCATCACAATAATCCATGAAACTTGTCAGACCAATGCTCCATGCCCCTTTTCATCTCAATACACCATGAACCCTGTCATCACAGTGCACCATGCCCATCATCATAATGCTGCATGCTATGGTCATCACAATGAAATTAAAATGCTCCATGACCTGTGTCTTCACAATGCTCCAAACCCTTGTGATCACAATGTTCCATAACACTTTTTATCACATCACCCCATGACGCTCGTCATTACAATTATGCATGGTCTTCTCATCACAATGCTCAATACACTTGTCATCACAATGCTCCCTGCCACTTTTCGTCAGTATGCTCCTTGAACCCTGTCATGAAAAGGCTCCATGACTTTTTCATCACAATGATCCATGCCCTTCTCATCACAATGCACCACGACCTTGTCATCAAAATGCTCCATGACATTGGTAATCACAAAGCTCCACGACCCTTGGTATCACAATGCTCCATGCCATTCTCATCACAATGCTCCAAGCCCTTGTCATCACAATGCTCCATTACCTTTGTCATCGCAATGCTCCATGACACATGGCGTCACAATGTTTCATGCCATTGTCATCACAATGGACCATGACCTATGACATCACAATGCTCCCTGACACCTGTCTTCACAATACTCTGTGACCTTGTCATCACAATGTTCCATGCCCTTGTCATCACAATGCGCCATGTCCACTGTCATCACAATAATCCATGAAACGTGTCAGACCAATGCTCCATGCCCCTTTTCATCTCAAAACACCATGAATCCTGTCATCACAATGCACCATGCCCATCATCATAATGCTTCATGCTATTGTCATCACAATGAAATCAAAATGCTCCATGACCTCTGTCTTCACAATGCTCCAAACCCTTGTGATCACAATGTTCCATAACACTTGTTATCACATCGCCCCATGACGCTCGTCATTACAATTATGCATGGTCTTCTCATCACAATGCTCCATGACTTTTGTCATCACAATGCTCAATACACTTGTCATCACAATGCTCCCTGCCACTTTTCGTCAGTATGCTCCTTGAACCCTGTCATGACAAGGCTCCATGCCTTTTTCATCACAATGATCCATGCCCTTTTCATCCCAAAGCTCCAAGACACCTGTAATCAAAATGCTCCATGACGTTGTCATCACAAAGCTCCATGACGCATGTCATCAGTATGCTCCATGGCCTTCTCATCACAAGGCTCCATGCCCTTCTCATCACAATGCACCACGACCTTGTCATCAAAATGCTCCATGACATTGGTCATCACAAAGCTCCACGACCCTTGGTATCACAATGCTACATGCCATTGTCATCACAATGCTCCATGAACACTCTCATCACATTTCTCCATGCCCTTTTCATCACAACGCTCCATGACGCTTGTCATCACAACGCACGATGCCCTTCTCATCACAATGCTCCATGCCCTTGTCATTACAATCCTCCATGATCCATGTATCACAGTGTTCCGTGCCCTTGTCATCACAATGCTCCAGGCCCAATCTCATCACAATAATCCGTGAAACTTTTCAGACCAATGCTCCATAACCTTATCATCACAATGCTCCATTATCACTGTCATAACAGTGCTCCATGAACCCTGCCATCACAGTGTTCCACAGCCTTGTCATCACATGGCTACATGACCCTTGTCCTCACAATGCTCCAAGACCCCTGTAATCACAATGCTCCATGCCCTTGTCATCACAAACCTCCATGACACATGTCATCACTATGCTCCATGGTCTTCTCATCATAATGCTCCATGGCCTTCTCATCCCAATGCTCCAAGACCCCTATAATCACAA
Organism: Mesoplodon bidens; assembly: GCF_964165515.1. Taxonomy (NCBI): domain Eukaryota; kingdom Metazoa; phylum Chordata; class Mammalia; order Artiodactyla; family Ziphiidae; genus Mesoplodon; species Mesoplodon bidens. The sequence continues at coordinate 25,335,995 of NC_138170.1, read as the reverse complement.
TGCCCCTTCGTTTTTCATCTCAATGCTCCATGAACCCTGTCATCACTATGCACCATGCCCATCATCATAATGCTTCATGCTATTGTCACCACAACGAAATCAAAATGCTCCATGACCTCTGTCATTACCATGCTCCAAACCCTAGTGATCACAGTGTTCCATAACAGATGTCATTACAATGCCCAATGACGCTCGTCATCACAATAATCAATGGTCTTCTCATCACAATGCTCCATAAACTTTGTCATCACAGTGCTCAATACAATTCTCATCACAATGTTTCCTGACACTTCTCGTCAGTATGCTCCTTGAACCCTGTCATGACAAGGCTCCATGCCTTTTTCATCACAATGATCCATGCCCTTTTCATCACAGTACTGCAAGACCACTGTAATCACAATGTCCCATGCCCTTGTCATCACAAATCTCCATGATGCATGTTATCAGAATGCTCCATGGCCTTCTCATCACAATGCTATTAGCACTTGTCATCACAATGCTCCAAGACCCCTGTAATCACAATGCCCCATGCCTCTTTTAGTGAGAATGCTCCATGATAATTGTCATCAGAAGGCTCCATGGTCCGCTCATCACAATGCTCCAGGACGCTGTCATCAAAATGCTGCATTCAATTGTCATCTCAATACTCCATGAATATTTTCATCTCAGTGCTCCATGACCTTCTCATCACAATGCTCCTTGACCCCTGTCATCACAATGCTCCATGACCACAGTAATCACAATGCTCCATGACCCATGACAACACAATGATCCTGGACTCTTGTCATCAAAATACTCCGTGACAATTGTCATCACAAGATCCATGCTCATGTCATCCCAATGTTCCATGTCCCTGCAATCACAATGCTCCGTGACGCTTGTCTTCACAGTGCTCCATCACAATTGTCATCACAATGCTCCATGCCTTTCTCAGAAAAATGCTAAATAACCTTGTGATCACAATGCTCAATGCGCTTGTCATCACAATCCTCCATGAACCTTGGGATCACATTGCTTCATGCCCTTGTCATCACAATGCTCCATGCTCCTTGAAATCAAAATGATCCATGAACTCTCTCATCACAGTGATCCAAACCCTTGTGATCACAATGTTCCATAACACTTGTGATCACAATGCTCCATGATGCCTGTCATCACAATAACCCATGCTCTTGTCATCACAATGCTACATGACCTTTGTCATCACAATGCACAATACACTTGTCATCACAATGCACCCTGGCACTTGCCATCAGTATGCACTTGAACCATGTCATGACAATGCTCCATGCCATTTTCATCACAATGATCCATGCCCTGTTCATCACAATGCTCCAAGACTCCTTTAATCACAATGCTCCACGCCTTTTTCAGCAAAATGCTACAAGACCTTGTCAGCACAAAGCTCCATGCGCTTGTCATCACAATCCTCCATGAACCTTGGGATCACATTGCTTCATGATCTTGACATCACAATGCTCCATGCTCCTTGAAATCAAAATGATCCATGACCACTTTCATCACAATGCTCTAAGTGCTTGTGATCACAATGTTCCATAACACTTGTCATCAACATGCTCCATGATGCCTGTCATCACAATACTCCATGCCCTTGTCATCACAATGCGCCATGACCATTGTCATCACAATGCTCAATACACTTGTCATCACAATGCTCCCTGACATTTGTCGTCAGAATGCTCCTTGAACACTCTCATAAAAAGACTCCATGCCTTTTTCATCACAATGCTCCATCCAAATGTCATCACAATACTCCACAAACTTGTCATCACAATGCTCCATGAGCCCTGTCATCACAGTGCTCCATGACACCAGTAATCACAATGCTCCATGGCTCTTGTAATTAGAGTGCTCCATGACACTCGTCATCAACATAATCCATGGACTTCTCATCACTATGCTCCACGGTCTTGCCATCACAATGATCCATTCCCTGATCATCACAATGCTCCAAGTCCCTTGTCATCACATTTCTCCAGGTCCTCCTCATAACAATGGTGCCTGACATTTCTCAGCGCAATGTTACATGCTCTTGTCATCACAATTCTCCATGCACTTGTCATTGCAATGCTCCATGACCCCTGTCATAGCAAACTCCATGCCCTTCTCATCACAATGCACCACGCCCTTGTCATCAAAATGCTCCATGACCTTTGTCATCACAAAGCTCCTTGATCCTTGGCATCACAATGCTCCATGCTATTCTCATCACAATGCTCCATGAACCCTCTCATCACATTGCTCAATGCCATTGTCGTCACAATGCTCCATGACTCTTGTCATCAAAATGCTCGATTCACTTCTCATCACAATTCTCCACGCCCTTGTCATTACAATCCTCCCTGACTCATGTACCACAGTGATCCGTGCCCTTGTCATCACAATGCTCCATGCCCACTCTCATCAAAATAATCCATGAAATATTTCAGACAAATGATCCATGCCCTTGTCAACACAATGCTCCATTACCCCTGTCATAACAATGCTCCATGATCCCTGCCATCACAATGTTGCACGGTCTTGTCTTCACAAGGGTCCATGACACTTGTCACCACAATGCTCCAAGACCACTGTAATCACAATGCTCCATGCCCTTTTCATCAAAAGCTCCATGACGCATGTCATCAGAAGGCTCCATGGCCTTCTCATCACATTGATCGAAGCCCCTGTCATCACAATGCTCCATAACCTTTGTCTTCACAATCCTCCATGACACTTGGCATCACAATGCTCCATTCATTGTCATCACAATGGAGCATGACATATTTCATCACAATGCTCCCTGACACCTGTCTTCACAATACTCCATGACCTTGTCATCACAATGCTCCATGCCCATGTCAGCAAAATGCTCCATGACCCATGTCATCACAATAAGCAATGTGCTTGTCAACACAATGCTCTACAACATTGTCATCACAATGCTCCATAAAACTTGTCATCACAATGCTCCATTCACTTCTCATCAAAATGCTTTCTGACAACTGATATCACAAGGTTCTATCACTAGTCATCACAATAATCCCTCACCCCTGTCATCACAATGTTCCATGACCCTGTCATCTCAGTGCTACATGCCCTTATCCTCACAATGCTCCATGACCCCTGACATCACAATGTTCCATAACTTCTGTCATAAAAATAATCCTTGACACTTTTCATCAAATTGCTCCTTGATCCTGTGATCACAATGCTTCCTGCCCTTCTCATGACAATGCACAAAGCCCTTGTCATCAAAATGCTCCATAACCTTTGTCATCACAAAACTCCATGACCCTTGGCATCACAATGCTCCATGACGCTTGTCATCATAATGTTCGATGCCCTTCTCATCAAAATACTCCATGGCTTTGTCATTACAATCCTCCATGTCCCATGTATCACAGTGTTCCGTGGCCTTTTCATCACAATGCTCCATGTCCACGCTCATCATAATAATCCATGAAACATTTCAGACTTATGCTCCATGACCCATGACATCACAATGTTCCATAACCTCTGTCATCAAAATATTCCTTGACACTTTTCATCAAATTGCTCCTTGATCCTGTCATCACAATGCTTCCTGCCCTTCTCATCACAGTGCACAACGCCCTTGTCATCAAAATGCTCCATAACCTTTGTCATCACAAAACTCCATGACCCTTGGCATCACAATGCTCCATGACGCTTGTCATCATAATGTTCGATGCCCTTCTCATCAAAATACTCCATGGCTTTGTCATTACAATCCTCCATGTCCCATGTATCACAGTGTTCCGTGGCCTTTTCATCACAATGCTCCATGTCCACGCTCATCATAATAATCCATGAAACATTTCAGACTTATGCTCCATGACCCATGACATCACAATGTTCCATAACCTCTGTCATCAAAATATTCCTTGACACTTTTCATCAAATTGCTCCTTGATCCTGTCATCACAATGCTTCCTGCCCTTCTCATCACAGTGCACAACGCCCTTGTCATCAAAATGCTCCATAACCTTTGTCATCACAAAACTCCATGACCCTTGGCATCACAATGCTCCATGACGCTTGTCATCATAATGTTCGATGCCCTTCTCATCAAAATACTCCATGGCTTTGTCATTACAATCCTCCATGACCCATGTATCACAGTGTTCCGTGGCCTTTTCATCACAATGCTCCATGTCCACGCTCATCATAATAATCCATGAAACATTTCAGACTTATGTTCCATGACCCCTGACATCACAATGTTCCACGGCCTTGTCACCACAAGGCTCCATAACCCTTGTCATCACAATGCTCCAAGACCCCTGTTATCACAATGCTCCATGCCCTTATCATCACAAAGCTCCATGACGCATGTCATCAGTATGCTCCATTGCTTTCTCATCAAAATGTCCCATGCCCTTGTCATCACAATGCTTCAAGACCTCTGTAATCACAAAGCTCCATGCTGCTTTTCATCTCAATGCTCCATGAACCCTGTCATCACAATGCACCATGCCCTTCATCATAATGCTTCATGCTATTGCCATCACAATGAAATGAAAATGCACCAAGACCTCTGTCATCATAATGCTCCAAACCCTTGGGATCACATTTTTCCATAACACTTGTCATCACAACGCCTCATGATGCTCCTCATCACAATTATCCATGGTCTTCTCATCACAATGCTCCATGCCTTTGTCATCACAAACCTCAATACACTTGTCATCACAATGCTCCCTGACACTTGTTGTCTGTATGCTCCTTGAACCCTGACATGACAAGGCTCCGTGTTATTTCATCACAATGATCCATGCCCTTTTCATCACAATGCTCCAAGTCCCCTGTAATGACAATGCTCCATGCCCTTGTGATCACAAAGCTCCATGACCCCTGTCATCACAATGCTCCATCACTCCTGACATCACAATGTTCCATAACACTTGTCATCAAAATATTCCATGACCCTTTTCATCAAATTGCTCCATGACCCTGTCATCACAATGCTCCCTGCCCTTCTCATCACAGTGCACCACACACTTGTCATCAAAATGCTCCACGACCTTTGTCATCACAAAGCTCCATGACCCTTGGCATCACAATGCTCCATGTCATTGTCATCACCATGCTCCATGCACTTTTCATCAAAATGCTCTCTCACCATTGATATCACATTGTTACATCACTAGTCATCACAATACTCCCTCACCCCTGTCATCACAATGTTCTGAAACCCCTGTCAGCATAATGCTAAATGCCCTTATCGTCACAATGCTCCATGACCCCTGACATCACAATGTTCCATAACCCATGTCATCAAAATGCTCCATGACTTTTTTCATCACAATGCTCCATGACCCCTGACATCACAATGCTCCATAATCACTGTCATCAAAATATTCCATGACCCTTTTCATCAATTTGCTCCATGACCCTGTCATCACAATTCTTCCTGCCCTTCTCATCACAATGCTCCATGCCCTTGTCATTACAGTCCTCCACGACCCATGTATCACAGTGTTCCGTGCCCTTGTCATCACAATGCTCCATGCCCACTCCCATCACAATAATTCAAGAAACATTTCAGAGCAGTGATCCATGACCTTGTCATCACAATGCTCCACTATCCTTGTCATAAGAATGGTCCATGACCGCTACCATCACAATGTTCCACGGCCTTGTCATCACAGGGCTCCATGACCCTTGTCATCACAATGCTCCAAAACCCTGTGATCACAATGCTCCATGACCTTGTCATCACAAAGCTCCATGACGGATGTCATCAGAATGTTCCATGGCCTTCTCATCACAGTGATCCATGCCCTTGTCATTAAAATGATCCAAGACCCATTTAACCACAATGCTCCATCCCCCTTTTCATCTCAATGCTCCATGAACCCTGTCATCAAAATGCACCATGCCCATCATCATAATGCTTCATGTTATTGTCATCACAATGAAATCACAATGTCCCATTACCTCTGTCATCATAATGCTCCAAACCCTTGTGATAACAGTGTTCCATATCATTGTCATCACAATGCCCCATGACGCACGTCATCACAATTATCCATGGTCTTCTCATCACAATGCTCCATGACCTCTGTCATCACAATGCTCAATACACTTGTCATCACAATGCTACCTGACACTTGCCGTCAGTATGCTCCTTGAACCCTGTCATGACACGGCTCTATGCCATTTTCATCACAATGATCATTGCTCTTTTCATCACAATGTTCCAGGAATCCTGTAATCACAATGCTCCATGCACTTGTCATCACAAAGCTCCATGACGCCTGTCATCAGAAGGCTCCATGGCCTTCTCATCACAATACTCCATGCCCTTGTCATCACAATGCTCCAAGAACCCTGTGATCACAATGCTCCATCCCCGTTTTCATCAGGATGCTCCATGAGACTTGCAATTACAAGTTTCCATGTTCTTATAATCACAATGCTCCTGGACATTTTCATCCCAATGCTTCATTCCCTTGTCATCACAATGCTCCATGCCTTTGTCTGAAAAATGCTACATGAACATGTCATCACAATGCTCCATGCACTTGTCATCACAATCCTCCATGAAACTTGGGATCACATTGCTTCATGCCCTTGTCATCACAATGCTCCATGCTCCTTGAAATCAAAATGATCCATGACCTCTGTCATCACAATGCTCCTAACCCTTGTGATCACAATGTTCCATAACACTTGTCATCACAACGCTCCATGATGCCTGTCATCACAATACTCCATGCCCTTGTCACCACAATGCTCCATGACCTTTGTCATCACAAAACTCATTACACTTGTCATCACAATGCTCCCTGACACTTGACGTCAGAATGCTCCTTGAACCCTGTCATGAAAAGTCTCCATACCTTTTTCATCACAGTGCTTCATGCCATATTCATCACAATGCTCCATGCCACTGTCATCACAATACTCCACAAGCTGGTCATCAGAATGCTCCATGACCCTTGTCATCACAATGCTCCATAGCCCCTTGTCATTACAGTGCTCCAGGTCCTTTCTCATCACAATTCTCCACATCCTTGTCATCACAATGCTCCATGACACTTCTCTTCACAATGTTACATGCATTTGTCATCACAATTCTCCATGCACTTGTCATTGCAATGCTCCATGACACCTGTCATAGCAAGCTCCATGAGCTTGTCATCACAATGCTTCACGACCTTGTCATCAAAATTCTCAATGACCCTTGTCATCACAATGCTCCATGCCTTTATCAGAACTATGCTCCTTAATGCTTGTTATTACAATGCTCTATTACCCCTGTCATAACAATGCTCCATGACCCCTTTCATCACAATGCTCCAAGCACTTGTCATCACAATGCTCCATTACCTTTGTCATGACAATCCTCCATGACACTTGGCATCACAATGGACCATGACATTTGTCATCACAATGCTCCCTGACAACTGTCTTCACAATATTCCATGACCTTGTCATCACAATGCTCCATGCCCTTGTCATCACAATGCTCAATGCCCTTGTCATCACAATGTGCAGTGCCCACTGTCATCGCAATAGTCCATGAAACTTGTAAGACCTATGCTCCATGCCCCTATCATCAGAATGCTCCATGCCCTTGTCATCAAAATGCTCCATGACCCCTGTTATCACAATGCTCCGTGACTGCAGTCATTACAATGCCTCATGACTTTGGCATCAAAATTGTCCATGCCCTCGTCAAAACAAGGCTCTGTGACCGTTGTCACCACAATGCTCCATGAACTTTTCATCACAATGCTCTATGACACTTCTCATCACAATGCCCCATGCCTTTATCAGCACAATGCTCCATGATATGTCATCTCAATGCTCCATGCGGTTGTCAGCACAATGCTCCATGACCCATGTCATCACAATGCGCCATCTGCTTGTCATCACAATGCTCCATTACATTAGTCATCACAATGGACCATAACATATGTCATCACTATGTTCCAACATTAGTCATTACAATATTCCATCACACCTGTCATCACAATGTTCCATGACCCCAGTCATCACAGTGCTATATGCTCTTATCATCACAATGCTCCTTGACCCCTGCCATCACCGTGTTCCACAGCCTTGTCATCACAAGGCTCGTTGACCCTTATCATCTCAATGCTCCAAGACCCCTGTAATCACAATGCACCATGCCCATCATCATAATGATTCATGCTATTGTCATCAAAATAAAATCAAAATGCTCCAGGACCTCTGTCACCACAATGCTCCAAACCCTAGTGATCACAATGTTCCAAAATACTTGTCATCACAACGCCCCATGACGCTTGTCATCACAATTATCCATGGTCTTCTCATCACAGTGCTCCATGACCTTTGTCATCACAATGCTCAATACACTTGTCATCACAATGCTCCCTGCGACTTTTCATCAGTATGCTTCTTGATCGCTGTCATGACAAGGCTCCTTGCCATTTTCATCACAATTATCCATGCCCTTTTGATCACAATGTTCCAAGAACCCTGTAATCACAAAGCTCCATGCACTTGTCATCACGAAGCTCCATGACGCATGTCATCAGAAGGCTCCATGGCCTTCTCATCACAATGCTACATGCCCTTGTCATCACAATGCTCCAAGACCCCTGTAATCACAATGCTCCATGTCCCTTTTCATTAGAATGCTCCATGAGACTTGTAATCACAAGGTTCCATGGTCTTATCATCACAATTCTCCTGGACATTGTCATCACAATGCTCCATTCCGTTGTCATCACAATTATCCATTTCTTTGTCAGCAAAATGCAACATGACCTTGTCATCTCTATGCTCCATGCACTTGTCATCAAAATCCTCCATGAACCTTGGGATCACATTGCTTCATGGCCTTGTCATCACAATGAGCCATGCTCCTGAAATCAAAATGATCAATAACATCTGTCATCACAATGCCTCAAACCCTTGTGATCACAATTTTCCATAATACTTGTCATCACAACACTCCATGAATCCTGTCATCACAATACTCCATGCAATTGTCATCACAAAACTCCATGACCTTTGTCATCACAATGCTCAATACACTTGTCATCACAATGCTCCCTGACACTTGGCATCAGAATGCTCCTTGAACCCTGTCATGAAAAGGCTCCATCCCTTTTTCATCACAATGCTTCATGCCGTATTCATCACAATGCTCAATGCCTTTGTCATCACAATAATCCACAAGCTGTTTATCAGAATGTTCCATGACCCTTTTTATCACTATTCTCCATGGCCCGTGGCAACACAATGCTCCATGACACCCATCATTACAATGCTCCATGCCTCGTGTCATTACAGTGCTCCTTGACGCTCTTCATCACAATAATCCATGGTATTCTAATCACAAAACTCCACGGTCTTGCCATCACAATGCTCCATGCCCTGGTAATCACAGTGCTCCATGTCCTTTGTCATCACAATTCTCCACATCCTTGTCATCACAATGCTCCATGACACCTCTCATCACAATGATCCATGCCCTTGCCATCACAATGTTCCATGACCACTGTCAACACAGTGTTCCATGACCCCTGACCACACAATGATCCGGGATTTTTTTCATCAAAATGCTCCATGACCCTTGTCATCACAATGATCCATGCCCTTGTCATCCCAGTGCTCCATGACCCCTGTAATCACAATGCTCCCTGACACTTATCATCACAGGGCTTCGTGACATTTGTCATCACAATGCTCCATGCCTTTCTCAGCAAAATGCTACATGATCTTGTCATCACAATGCTCCATGCGCTTGTCATAACAATCCTCCATGAACCTTAGGATCACATTGTTTCCTGCCCTTGTCATCACAATGCTCCATGCTGCTTGAAATCAAAATGATCCATGACCTTTGTCATCACAATTCTCCAAACCCTTGTGATCACAATGTTCCATAACACTTTTCATCACAACGCTCAATGATGCCTGTCATCACAATACTCCTTGACCTTGTCATCACAATGTTCCATGACCTTTGTCATCACAGTGCTCAATACACATGTCATCACAATGCTACCTGACAATTTTCGTCAGAATGCTCCTTGAAACCTGTCATGAAAAGGCTCCATGACTTTTTCATCACCATGCTCCATGCCCTTTTCATCACAATGCTCCATGCCCACTGTCATCACTGTAATCCATGAAACTTGTCAGACCAATGCTCCATGCCCGTGTCATGACATTGCTCCATACCCTTGTCATCACAATGCTCTGTGACTCCAGTCATCACAATGCTCCATGACCTTTGTCATCACAATGCTCCAAGAAACTTGTCATCACAATGCTCCAAACCCTTGTCATCACAATGCTCCATTACCCCTGTCGTAACAATGCTCCATGACCCCTGCCATCACAACGTTCCAAGGCCTTGTCATCACAAGCCTCCATGACCCTTGTCATCACAATGCTCCAAGACCCCTGTAAGCACAATGCGCCATGCACTTGTCATCACAATGCTCCACAACTTTGTCATCGCAATGCTCCATAAATCTCGTCATCACAATGCTCAATGCACTTCTCATCAAAATGCTCTCTCACCACTGATATCACAATGTTCCATCACTAGTCATCACAATACTCCCTCACCCCTTTCATCACAATGTTCCATGACCCATGTCAACACAATGCTCCATGACCTTGTCATCACAATGCTCCATGCCCACTCTCATCACAATAATCCATGAAACTTCTCAGACCAATGGTTCATGCCCTTGTCTCACAATGCTCCATTACAACTGTCATAACAATGCTCCATGACCCCTGCCATCAGAATGTTCCACGGCCTTGTCATCACAAGTCTCCATGACCCTTGTCATCACAATTCTCCAAGACTACTGTAATTACAATGCTCCATGCCCTTGTCTTCACAAAGCTCCATGACCCCTGTCATCACAATACTCCATGAACACTTTCAGCCAAATTCTCCATGACATTCTCATCACAATGCTCCATAACACCTGTCATCACAACACTCCATGACCCCTGACAACACAATGATCCGGGACTCTTGTCATCAAAATGCTCCATGACACGTGTCATCACAATGATCCATGCCCTTCTCATCCCAATGCTTGATGAACCCTGTAGTCACAATGCTCCGTATCGCTTGCCATCACAGTACTCCATGACAGTTGTCATCACAATGCTCTATGCCTTTGTCAGCAAAATGCTAAATGACCTTGTCATCACAACATTCCATGCGCTTGTCATCACAATCCTCCATGAACTTTGGGATCACATTGCTTCAGGCCCTTGTCATCACAATGCTCCATTATTTTGTCAGTACAATGCTCCATGACCCTTGTCATCACAAAGCTCCATGCGCTTGTCAGCACAATGTTCCTTGACCCATGTCATCACAATGCGCCATGCGCTAGTCATCACAATGCTCCACAACCTTGTCATCACAATGCTCCATAAATCTTTTCATCACAATGTTCCATGCACTTCTCATCAAAATGCTCTCTCACAACTGATACCACAATGTTCCATCACTAGTCATCACAATACTCCCTCACCTCTGTCATCACAATGTTCCATGACCCCTGTCATCAGAATGATACATGCCCTTATCATCACAATGCTCCATGACCCGTGACATCAAAATGTTCCATAACCTCTGTCATCAAAGGCTCCATGACCCTTTTCATCACAATGTTACATAACCACTGTCATCAACATGTTCCATGACACTTTTCATCAAATTGTTCCATGACCCTGTCATCACAATGCTCCCTGCCATTCTCATCACATTGCACCACGAACTTCTCATCAAAATGCTCCATGATCTTTGTCATCACAAACTCCATGACCCTTGGCATCACATTGCTCCATGCCCTTGTCATCACAAAGCTCCATGACGCTTGACATCACTGTGCTCGATGACCTGCTCATCACAATGCCCCACGCCCTTGTCATTACAATCCTCCGTGACACATGTATCACCGTGTTCCGTGCCCTTGTCATCACAATGCGCCATGCCGACTCTCAGCACAATAATCCATGAAAATTTTCAGAACTATGCTCCATGCCCTTGTCATCACGATGCTCCATTACCCCTGTCATAACAATGTTCCATGACCACTGCCATCACAATTTTCCACGTCCTTGTCATCACAAGGCTCCATGACACTTTTCATCACAATGCTCCAAGACCCCTGTAATCACAATGCTCCATGCCCTTGTCATCACAAAGTTCCATGACTAATGTCATCAGAATGCTCCATGGCCTTCTCATCACAATGCTCCATGCCCTTTTCATCACCATGCTCCATGACCCCTGTAATCAAAATTCTCCATGCCCATTTTCTTCAGAATGCTCTATGAGCCTTGTCATCACAAGGCTCCATGGTCTTCTCATCACAATGCTCCAGGACCTTGTCATCACAGTGCTACATTCCCTTGTCATCACTATGCTCCATTACCCCTGTCATCACAATGCTCCATGACCACTGTCATCACAACACTCCATGATCCCTGACAACAGAGTGATCCGGGACTCTTGTCAGCAAAATGCTCCATGACCCTTGTCATCACAATGATCCATCCCCTTGTCATCCCAAAGCTCCATGACGCCTGTAAACAAAATGCTCTGTGACGCTGGTCATCACATTGCTCCATGGCCCTTGTCAGCACAATGCTCCATGCCTTTGTCAGCAAAATGCTACATGACCTTGTCATCACTATGCTCCATGCGCTTGTCATCACAATCCTCCCTGAACATTGGGACCACATTGCTTCATGCCCTTGTCATCACAATGTTCCATGCTCCCTGAAATCAAAATGATCCATGACTTCTGTCATCACAATGCTCCAAACGCTTGTGATTGCAATGTTCCATAACACTTGTCATCACAATGCTCCATGATGGCTTTCATCACAATGCTCCATGACGTTTGTCATCACAATGCTCCCTGACACTTGTCGCAGAAAGCTCCATGACACCTGTCATGAAAAGGCTCCATGCCTTCTTCATCACAATGCTCCATGCCCCTTTCATCACAATGCTCCATGCCATTGTCATCACAATACGCCACAAGATTGGCATCACAATGCTCCATGACCCTTGTCATCACAATGTTCCATGTCCCCTGTCATAACAATGCTCCATGAAGGCTGTCATCACAATGATCCATGCCCATTGTCATTACAGTTCTCCATGATGCTCATCATCACAATTATCCATGGCCTTCTCATCACAATGCTCCACCGTCTTGCCATCACAATGCTCCATGCCCTGATCAGCACAATGCTCCATGTCCATTGTCATCACAATTCTCCACGTCCTTGTCATCACAATGCTCCATGACATTTCTCATCACAATGTTACATGCACTTGTCATCACAATTAACCATGCAATTGTCATTGCAATGCTCCATGACGGCTGTCATAGCAAGCTCCATGTGCTTGTCATCACAATGCTTCACAAAAGTGTCATCAAAATTCTCAATGGCCCTTGTCATCACAATGCTCCATGACCCTTGTCATCACAATGCTCCAAGCCCTTGAAATCACAATGCTTCATTAAGTTTGTCATCACAATCCTACATGACACTTGGCATCACATTGCTACATGCCATTGTCCTCACAATGGACCATGACATATGTCATCACAATGCTCCCTGACACCTGTCTTCACAATACTCCATGATCTTGTCATCACCATGTTCATGCCCTTGACATCACAATGCACCTTGCCCACTGTCATCACAATACTCCATGAAACTTGTCAGACATTTGCTCCATGCCTTTGTCATCACAATGCTCCATGACCCCTGTCATCACAATGTTCCATGGCCTTGTCATCACAAGGCTCCATGACCCTTGTATTAACCATGCTCCAAGAACCCTGTAGTCACAATGCTCCATGCCCGTCTCATCACTCAACTCCAAGACGGATGTCATCAGAATGCTCCATGGCCTTCTCATCACAATGCTCCATGCCCTTGTCATCACAATGCACCAAGACCCTTCTAATCACAATGCTCCGTGCCCCTTTTCATCTCAATGCTCCATGAACCCTGTCATCACAGTGCACCATGCCCATCATCATAATGCTTCATGCTATTGTCATCACAATGAAATCAACATGCTCCATGAACTCTGTCATCACAATGCTCCAAACCCTTGTGGTCACAATGTTCCATAACACTTTTCATCACAACGCCCCATGACGCTCGTCTTCACAGTTATCCATGGTCTTCTCATCACAATGGTCCATGACCTTTGTCATCACAATGCTCAGTACACTTGTCATCACAATGCTCCCTGACACTTGTCGTCAGTAAGCTTCTTGAACACTGTCATGACAAGGCTTCATGTGTTTTTCATCACAATGATCCATGCCCTTTTCACCTCAATGCTCCAAGAGACCTGTAATCACAATGCTATATGCATTTGTCATCACAAAGCTCCATGACGCATGTCATCAGAATGCTCCATGGCCTTCTCATCACAATGCTCCATGCCCTTGTCATCACAATGCTCCTAGACCCCTGTAATCAAAATGTCCCATGCCCACTTTCATCAGAATGCTCCATGAGACTTTTCTTCACAAAGCTCCATGGATTTCTCATCACTATGCTCCAGGACCTTGTCATCACAATGCTCCTTTCCCTTGTCATCACAATGCTCCATGACCACTGTCATAACATTACTCCATGAATATTTTCAACCCAATGCTCCATGATTTTCTCATCACAATGCTCCATGACCCCGTCATCACAACGCTCCATGACCCCTGACAACACAATGATCCGGGATTCTTGTCATCAAAATGCTACATGAAACTTGTCATCACAATGATCCATGCCCTTTTCATCCCAATGCTCCAGGAACATGAGGTTTAAGGCTAGGGCTCAGTGCTTGGTTCAGGATTAGAGGTCAGAGCAATATGGTTGGGGGGCTCCCTCTTTCCCAGGTCTCTCCTTACTCCCACCTCTTCTCTGTGGTCCTAAGTCTACTGGAGTGGGAAAGATAGGACACAGCTGGTCTCCAAGATTCCCTGAGGACAATGGCAAGTAGCATGGTAAGACTGGGGAAGATCTCACCAAGGTCTCCATAGGCCTATCACAGTGACTGCATATCCCTCATCTGAGACCTACTACTCTCTTCGACAAGCAGGGCTAAAGGGAAAGTTCTTTGGAAGCAGGTCCATCTCCATATAACCCATCTCAGGACTCTAGGGCTTCACTCTGGTGGCCCAGCCAGTACTGTCCCTCTCCTCCATTATTTTTCTGTGTCGCAAACTGAGTCAGAGTATTATCGAGACCATGAGGGGAACCAGGCTTAGAACAACCACTTCTGCCATGCCTTCCCTATCCTGGGAATTGAGAGGGGATTTCTGAGGAGAGGGGCTGGTGAACTCCCAGGGGCACAAGGAAACTAGAGATGAGGGAGGGGAGCAAGTGTTTCCCCCACCTGATGAGAGGGACCCAAGAGACAGAGACCAGAGGAGGAGACCTCTCAGGAGACACCAATCGTAGAGTGCTGTCCCTTTAACTTAATTCTGTGGTGCCCTCCCCGGTGCTGGGGCCAGTCCCTAACTGAAAGCAGACCCACTAGGAGTCCCTGACCCTTCATCACTTCAGTTGCTAGTCGATTTCAGCCCAACTCGGTGACAAGACAGAAAGGAAAGGTAGGGAGCAGTGGCCCTTGGGTTCTCCTAGGGAGGTTACACTTCGGGGGGCTGATGCCAAGTATCTATGTACCCTTTTATTTTGACCTTTTGGCTGTGCCGCGCGGCATGCGGTATGTTAATTCCCCAGCCAGGGATAGAACGCATACCCCCTGCAGTGGGAGCATGGAGTCTTATCCACTGGACCATCAGGGAAGTCCCCGATGCCCAGTATCTTTCAACTCGGGATCCAACTGAAGGAGCCAGAAGCTGGGGTGTTAACTGTAGGAAAGACCTCCAACAGTTCTCAGTCATTCCCCTATGGCAGGCCAAGGGTGGCAGCTTCTAGGAATCTTTCCCTCCTCTCACAGCCTACTTCCTACAACTATGGGCTTGAAATAGTTTCGATCCACTCCCAGGAGGAGAAGATGCTTCAGGCACCAGGCAAAGTCCTGTCTAGGAGGAAGGTGGCAGCAGAGTGCTGGGATTGTGAGGATTTATGGATGTGGGGACAAGGCTGGGAGGAAGATAAAGCCAGGATTATTTAGCTCCCTCCATACAGGCCACTCACAGAGACGAGTGTGTGTGTGGTGGGGCGGGGGACTTAGGTGGTGGAAGGCAATCACTGGTCGTAAGGGGAGGCCTGACTCTGATGAGGGGCCCTTAGGAATAATGGGAGCCTGTTCACGGATGGACCCCTTATCAGGGAGAGAGGCCCTGTCGATATGGAAACAGCCGGCATGGAGAATGGCTCCCAGCCCGAATGGCAGCAGCGGCGGCAGAATCAGGAGGGCAGGACGGTGGCTTCGGTTTAAATCTTTAACTCAGCAGCTGGCTAGGCAGCGGCAGCAGGGGTGCGGTGGGGGATGTTGCGACCGGAGCCCTGGAGAGCAGTGCCCAATCCGCTTGACAAACAGCTCATCAGGCCCCGCAGAAGCTCCAGCTTCTGCTCCCGAGGGTGCGCTGAGCTGTGTGGGGACCCGACACAGGCATGAGGCGGGGCGGGGGCTCCCGGCTTCCCCGCGACCGGTTCTCCTGGACTGAGCCTCGTCCATGCCCTGGGCGGGTGCGCGGTATCCCAAGCCCTTCGCTTCCGCTCCCTCCACCACATGCACAGCCAGGGGAAAATGTAGAAACAGCCCCAGCCGATCCTGGAAAGAGAAGGCAGAGCAGGGCGGGATGGGGCGGGGCTGACCCCACTGACTCCGCCCCTTGGACGCTTCTACCCTCTCGTGGAAGGCTCCGCCCTTTTAGAGGCGGTTAGAGGCGGTTTACAGGCGGTTTACAGGCGGTCATTAGAGGCTCCGCCCTTTTAGAGGCGGTTAGAGGCGCTTTACAGGCGCTTTACAGGCGGTTTTTAGAGGCGGTTCCTCCAGTCCACGCCCCCTAAGAGGCCCCTCCCCTCCCGCTTCTCCCGCCCCTTCCCCACCAACCGGGAGCGGCTAGGTTCCTCCTCCGCAGAACCCCGCCTCCACTCACGCCTCCTCCTCCTCCTCCTCCCCAGCTTCCTGCATCACCTGGTATCTCCTCAATCCCGACATGTCCTGGGTTCCCAACGTCTCCTGGTGAGCGGCATGATTGGATCAAGGATTCCCCAAATCCTTGGGAGGATGCCCTTCTCTGTCTTTCTCTGGACCAGTCTGAATTGTTCTCAGATAATATGAGACAGGTGCCCCCGGGAAGACTCAGTTGCCACATTGGGACAGGGTTGGATTGAAGATTTGGGAGGCACTAGTCGTTAAGGGATTGGGTGGTAGGGCCCCTGGGGGTCATGGGGCATTTAGGAGGTTAGAGCCAAAGGCCTTCGAGGTCATGGGGCTGGGATATTTGGGGTCCCGCGTGAGGATTTTCGGGGATTGTGGTCACCCGGATGCGGGCTGAGGGTTCGGCACAGCCTAAATGCCCACCCTCTCTGGCTCCACCCTGGAAACACGCCGGTGCATTAGGTCACAAAGACAGCATCACGCACTAGGGGTGGGGCTTACCTATTACCAGGAAGGGGCGGAGCCAGGGCATTTCTTCAGAGGAGGGGTAGTCCAGAAGGTGGAGCCAGAGCCTATCAATAAAGAGGTGGAGTTAGGTTTTGTTACAAAGAGGAAGGGCACGGACCCTCTTTTATAAGGGTGGAGTCAGATTTCAGAGCTGCACCCTGGGAAGACGGAGACCTCAGCCCCAGGCAGCAAGAAAAGAGCTTTGGGACGCTGTCCACTACTGTTTTGCCAATCCCCTCTCCTCTCTGTCTTCCTGGCTTCTGCTCCGACAATTACCTTTCTTGTCTGCCCCATTCTGTTTGTAAGATTCTGGGCAGAGGAGGAATAGGGCTCCAGAGAGGGCCCAGTCTAGACAGGCCAGGCTATGGGAACACTTATTGGCTGAGTGGCCTTGGCCAAGTCACTTCATGGTTAGAGGGTCACAGCCCTTCCTCTCTGAGCTGAGACCTCCTTTCATGTGATTTCTGTTCCTGCAGTCACTAATCAACAAATATTTATCGAGTGACTACTAGGTGCCGGGTGATGTGCTTGGGCATGAGGATACAGCAGAGAAGACAGGCACAGACTCTTCCCTCAGGGAGCTTGTCATCTGGGTTGGACAGGGCAGGGGAATCCAAAGAGACAATAAGATCACTACAATAGACGAAGCTGACTGGCTGGGGGCCGTGGAGGGTGCTTTGGCAAAGCCAAGAAAGAGCAATTAACCCAGTGTGGGAGGTTGGAAATAGCTGCCCTATTTGGTCTGGGGAGGGGGGAAGGGAGCCTTGTGGCTGGACAGTATGGGAGAGAATGACCAGAAATGAGTGAAATAAAAGTCCCCTCAGGCTGAAGTGTGGAGAATGGATTCACCTATCCTCTTCCCACCATTCCACACTCTTTTCCCCTCTCATACCTATCTTCCCCTGCCTGGGCTACAGACAGACAGGTGACAGACAGATCCACGGATGCCAGTGGGAAGCATTGCAGTCTGGGCATGGAGAAGCTGTGCTTCCACCGCACTCACCCTCACTTACACTCACACTCACAGTGACACTCCTGCCCTGCTGCAGCTGGGTCAAGTCTGGTGCACGGGAAGAGGAGGCCTGGTCCCCAGGGCTTCAGTAATTCACATCCCTTCACTCAGATGCAGGCCTCTGTCTGTTGTATACTCAACAATTTGGCTTTTGTCCCTGGTCCCTGAGAGGGAGACTCTAAATCTTTGGAATACCTCAAGTAATACGAGTGTCTTTGTTATCTATGAGTCCCTCGGCTCACACCTGAGTTGATGCTAAGAGATGAGATGACTTGGGCTGAGGCCTGGTCAGCAGAAAGACCAACCATATCACTGCAGAATTGGGGTTTTGAGCCAATCCGTCAGAGGAGATCGAGTCATGTTGCCAAAAATTCATCCCTGCCTATGTATGAAATCTCAGTAAAAACTCTGTACACCAAAGCTCATGGAACTTCCTGGTTGGTGAACATATTGATGTACTGGGAGGGTGACGTGCCCTTTGTGTCTCCATGGGGAGACAGCATGGGAGCTCTGCACTGAGACCCTCCTTGTGTGTCTTTTCATTTGGATGTTCCTGATATATGTACTTTATAAAAAACTAGTTGTCAGGAGAGCACTTCCGAGTTGTGTGAGTCATTCTAGTGAACCATTGGACCTGAGGGGTGTTTGAAGACCTCTGGACTTGTAGCTAGTTAGGCAGAAATGCAGGTGTCCTGGGGACCCCACTTGTGACTGGCAGCTCAAGTGGAGGCAGGCTTGTTGGGACTGTGCCCTTAAACCTGTGGAGTCGAACACTGGCTCTGGGTAGTTAGTGTCTGCATTGAATTGCAGTACATGAGTTGGCAGCAGAATACCTTTCCACTGAGTGCACTCCCCACTGTCTCCATCTATCTGGAACCTTTTCTCCCTTTCATAACTCCTTAGTAGCCTCCCTGTCCCCATTTCCCACTCTTTGTCTTTAGCTCTGAGAACCTCAGCACTCAACATTTTGGACAAGGGAAGTGGGTTGCATTGTCCCTGTTAGGGGAAGGTTTGCAGTGCGACCCCTTGAAGGCACTTGAACATGAGTTTTAAGGCTAGGGGTCAGAGCTTGGTTCAGGATTAGAGGTCAGAGCAATATGGTTGGGGGGCTCCCTCTTTCCCAGGTTTCTCCCTACTCCCACCTCTTCTCTGTGGTCCTAAGACTACTGGAGTGGGAAAGATGGGACCCAGCTGGTCCCCCAGATTCCCTGAGGACAATGGAAAGTAGCAGGGCAAGACTGAGGAAGATCTCCTCCCAGGTCTCCATAGGCCTATCACAGTGACTACACATCCCTCATCTGAGACCTACTCCTCTCTTCGACAAGCAGGGCTAAAGGGAAAGTTCTTTGGAAGCAGGTCCAGTTCCCATATCTCACATCTCAGGACTCTAGGGCTTCCCCCTCCTGGCCCAGCCAGCACTGTCCCTCTCCCCCATTATTTTCCTGTGCCCCAAACTGAGTCAGAGAATTATCGATAGCATGAGGGGAACCCGGCTTAGAACACCCCCTTCTGCCATGCCTTCCCTATCCTGGGAATTGAAAGGGGATTTCTGAGGAGAGGGGCTGGTGAGCTCCCAGGGACACAAGGAAACTAGAGATGAGGGAGGGGAGCAAGTGTTTCCCCCACCTGATGAGAGGGACCCAAGAGACAGAGACCAGAGGAGGAGACCTCTCAGGAGACACCAATCGTAGAGTGCTGTCCCTTTAACTTAATTCTGTGGTGCCCTCCCCGGTGCTGGGGCCAGTCCCTAACTGAAAGCAGACCCACTAGGAGTCCCTGACCCTTCATCACTTCAGTTGCTAGTCGATTTCAGCCCAACTCGGTGACAAGACAGAAAGGAAAGGTAGGGAGCAGTGGCCCTTGGGTTCTCCTAGGGAGGTTACACTTCGGGGGGCTGATGCCAAGTATCTATGTACCCTTTTATTTTGACCTTTTGGCTGTGCCGCGCGGCATGCGGTATGTTAATTCCCCAGCCAGGGATTGAACGCATACCCCCTGCAGTGGGAGCATGGAGTCTTATCCACTGGACCATCAGGGAAGTCCCCGATGCCCAGTATCTTTCAACTCGGGATCCAACTGAAGGAGCCAGAAGCTGGGGTGTTAACTGTAGGAAAGACCTCCAACAGTTCTCAGTCATTCCCCTATGGCAGGCCAAGGGTGGCAGCTTCTAGGAATCTTTCCCTCCTCTCACAGCCTACTTCCTACAACTATGGGCTTGAAATAGTTTCGATCCACTCCCAGGAGGAGAAGATGCTTCAGGCACCAGGCAAAGTCCTGTCTAGGAGGAAGGTGGCAGCAGAGTGCTGGGATTGTGAGGATTTATGGATGTGGGGACAAGGCTGGGAGGAAGATAAAGCCAGGATTATTTAGCTCCCTCCATACAGGCCACTCACAGAGACGAGTGTGTGTGTGGTGGGGCGGGGGGCTTAGGTGGTGGAAGGCAATCACTGGTCGTAAGGGGAGGCCTGACTCTGATGAGGGGCCCTTAGGAATAATGGGAGCCTGGACACGGATGGACCCCTTATCAGGGAGAGAGGCCCTGTCGATATGGAAACAGCCGGCATGGAGAATGGCTCCCAGCCCGAATGGCAGCAGCGGCGGCAGAATCAGGAGGGCAGGACGGTGGCTTCGGTTTAAATCTTTAACTCACCAGCTGGCTAGGCAGCGGCAGCAGGGGTGCGGTGGGGGATGTTGCGACCGGAGCCCTGGAGAGCAGTGCCCAGTCCGCTTGACAAACAGCTCATCAGGCCCCGCAGAAGCTCCAGCTTCTGCTCCCGAGGGTGCGCTGAGCTGTGTGGGGACCCGACACAGGCATGAGGCGGGGCGGGGGCTCCCGGCTTCCCCGCGACCGGTTTTCGCGGACTGACCCTCGTCCATGCCCTGGGCGGCTGCGCGGTATCCCAAGCCGTTCGCCTCCGCTCCCTCCACCACATGCACAGCCAGGGGAAAAAGTAGAAACAGCCCCAGCCGATCCTGGAAAGAGAAGGCAGAGCAGGGCGGGGTGGTGCGGGGCTGACCCCACTGACTCCGCCCCTTGGACGCTTCTACCCTCTCGTGGAAGGCTCCGCCCTTTTAGAGGCGGTTAGAGGCGCTTTACAGGCGCTTTTTAGAGGCGGTTCCTCCAACCATGCCCCCTAAGAGGCCCCTCCCCTACCGCTTCTCCCGCCCCTTCCCCACCAACCAGGAGCGGCTAGGTTCCTCCTCCGCAGAACCCCGCCTCCACTCACGCCTCCTCCTCCTCCTCCTCCCCAGCTTCCTGCATCACCTGGTATCTCCTCAATCCCGACATGTCCTGGGTTCCCAACGTCTCCCGTTGAGTGGCATGATTGGATCAAGGATTCCCCAAATCCCTGGGAGGATGCCCTTCTCTGTCATTCTCTGGACCAGTTTGAATTGTTCTCAGATAATATGAGACAGGTGCCCCCGGGAAGACTCAGTTGCCACATTGGGACAGGGTTGGATTGAAGATTTGGGAGGCACTAGTCGTTAAGGGATTGGGTGGTAGCGCCCCTCGGGGTCATGAGGCATTTAGGAGGTTAGAGCCAAAGGCCTTCGAGGTCATGGGGCTGGGATATTTGGGGTCCCGCGTGAGGATTTTCGGGGATTGTGGTCACCCGGATGCGGGCTGAGGGTTCGGCACACCCTAAATGCCCACCCTCTCTGGCTCCACCCTGGAAACACGCCGGTGCATTAGGTCACAAAGACAGCATCACGCACTAGGGGTGGGGCTTACCTATTACCAGGAAGGGGCGGAGCCAGTGCATTTCTTCAGAGGAGGGGTAGTCCAGAAGGTGGAGCCAGAGCCTATCAATAAAGAGGTGGAGTTAGGTTTTGTTACAAAGAGGAAGGGCACGGACCCTCTTTTATAAGGGTGGAGTCAGATTTCAGAGCTGCACCCTGGGAAGACGGAGACCTCAGCCCCAGGCAGCAAGAAAAGAGCTTTGGGACGCTGTCCACTACTGTTTTGCCAATCCCCTCTCCTCTCTGTCTTCCTGGCTTCTGCTCCGACAATTACCTTTCTTGTCTGCCCCATTCTGTTTGTACGATTCTGGGCAGAGGAGGAATAGGGCTCCAGAGAGGGCCCAGTCTAGACAGGCCAGGCTATGGGAACACTTGTTGGCTGAGTGGCCTTGGCCAAGTCACTTCATGGTTAGAGGGTCACAGCCCTTCCTCTCTGAGCTGAGACCTCCTTTCATGTGATTTCTGTTCCTGCAGTCACTAATCAACAAATATTTATCGAGTGACTACTAGGTGCCGGGTGATGTGCTTGGGCATGAGGATACAGCAGAGAAGACAGGCACAGACTCTTCCCTCAGGGAGCTTGTCATCTGGGTTGGACAGGGCAGGGGAATCCAAAGAGACAATAAGATCACTACAATAGACGAAGCTGACTGGCTGGGGGCCGTGGAGGGTGCTTTGGCAAAGCCAAGAAAGAGCAATTAACCCAGTGTGGGAGGTTGGAAATAGCTGCCCTATTTGGTCTGGGGAGGGGGGAAGGGAGCCTTGTGGCTGGACGGTATGGGAGAGAATGACCAGAAATGAGTGAAATAAAAGTCCCCTCAGGCTGAAGTGTGGAGAATGGATTCACCTATCCTCTTCCCACCATTCCACACTCTTTTCCCCTCTCATACCTATCTTCCCCTGCCTGGGCTACAGACAGACAGGTGACAGACAGATCCACGGATGCCAGTGGGAAGCATTGCAGTCTGGGCATGGAGAAGCTGTGCTTCCACCGCACTCACCCTCACTTACACTCACACTCACAGTGACACTCCTGCCCTGCTGCAGCTGGGTCAAGTCTGGTGCACGGGAAGAGGAGGCCTGGTCCCCAGGGCTTCAGTAATTCACATCCCTTCACTCAGATGCAGGCCTCTGTCTGTTGTATACTCAACAATTTGGCTTTTGTCCCTGGTCCCTGAGAGGGAGACTCTAAATCTTTGGAATACCTCAAGTAATACGAGTGTCTTTGTTATCTATGAGTCCCTCGGCTCACACCTGAGTTGATGCTAAGAGATGAGGTGACTTGGGCTGAGGCCTGGTCAGCAGAAAGACCAACCATATCACTGCAGAATTGGGGTTTTGAGCCAATCCGTCAGAGGAGATCGAGTCATGTTGCCAACAATTCATTCCTGCCTATGTATGAAATCTCAGTAAAAACTCTGTACACCAAAGCTCATGGAACTTCCTGGTTGGTGAACATATTGATGTACTGGGAGGGTGACGTGCCCTTTGTGTCTCCATGGGGAGAGAGCATGGTAGCTCTGCACTGAGACCCTCCTTGTGTGTCTTTTCATTTGGATGTTCCTGATATATGTACTTTATAAAAAACTAGTTGTCAGGAGAGCACTTCCGAGTTGTGTGAGTCATTCTAGTGAACCATTGGACCTGAGGGGGGTTTGAAGACCTCTGGACTTGTAGCTAGTTAGGCAGAAATGCAGGTGTCCTGGGGACCCCACTTGTGACTGGCAGCTCAAGTGGAGGCAGGCTTGTTGGGACTGTGCCCTTAAACCTGTGGAGTCTAACACTGGCTCTGGGTAGTTAGTGTCTACATTGAATTGCAGTACATGAGTTGGCAGCAGAATACCTTTCCACTGAGTGCACTCCCCACTGTCTCCATCTATCTGGAACCTTTTCTCCCTTTCATAACTCCTTAGTAGCGTCCCTGTCCCCGTTTCCCACTCTTTGTCTTTAGCTCTGAGAACCTCAGCACTCAACATTTTGGACAAGGTAAGTGGGTTGCATTGTCCCTGTTAGGGGTAGGTTTGCAGTGTCGTCCCCTTGAAGGCATTTGAACATGAGTTTTAAGGCTAGGGGTCAGAGCTTGGTTCAGGATTAGAGGTCAGAGCAATATGGTTGGGGGGCTCCCTCTTTCCCAGGTTTCTCCCTACTCCCACCTCTTCTCTGTGGTCCTAAGACTACTGGAGTGGGAAAGATGGGACCCAGCTGGTCCCCCAGATTCCCTGAGGACAATGGCAAGTAGCAGGGTAAGACTGGGGAAGATCTCCTCCCAGGTCTCCATAGGCCTATCACAGTGACTACACATCCCTCAGCTGAGACCTACTCCTCTCTTCGACAAGCAGGGCTAAAGGGAAAGTTCTTTGGAAGCAGGTCCAGTTCCCATATCTCACATCTCAGGACTCTAGGGCTTCCCCCTCCTGGCCCAGCCAGCACTGTCCCTCTCCCCCATTATTTTCCTGTGCCCCAAACTGAGTCAGAGAATTATCGATAGCATGAGGGGAACCCGGCTTAGAACACCCCCTTCTGCCATGCCTTCCCTATCCTGGGAATTGAAAGGGGATTTCTGAGGAGAGGGGCTGGTGAGCTCCCAGGGACACAAGGAAACTAGAGATGAGGGAGGGGAGCAAGTGTTTCCCCCACCTGATGAGAGGGACCCAAGAGACAGAGACCAGAGGAGGAGACCTCTCAGGAGACACCAATCGTAGAGTGCTGTCCCTTTAACTTAATTCTGTGGTGCCCTCCCCGGTGCTGGGGCCAGTCCCTAACTGAAAGCAGACCCACTAGGAGTCCCTGACCCTTCATCACTTCAGTTGCTAGTCGATTTCAGCCCAACTCGGTGACAAGACAGAAAGGAAAGGTAGGGAGCAGTGGCCCTTGGGTTCTCCTAGGGAGGTTACACTTCGGGGGGCTGATGCCAAGTATCTATGTACCCTTTTATTTTGACCTTTTGGCTGTGCCACACGGCATGCGGTATGTTAATTCCCCAGCCGGGGATAGAACGCATACCCCCTGCAGTGGGAGCATGGAGTCTTATCCACTGGACCATCAGGGAAGTCCCCGATGCCCAGTATCTTTCAACTCGGGATCCAACTGAAGGAGCCAGAAGCTGGGGTGTTAACTGTAGGAAAGACCTCCAACAGTTCTCAGTCATTCCCCTATGGCAGGCCAAGGGTGGCAGCTTCTAGGAATCTTTCCCTCCTCTCACAGCCTACTTCCTACAACTATGGGCTTGAAATAGTTTCGATCCACTCCCAGGAGGAGAAGATGCTTCAGGCACCAGGCAAAGTCCTGTCTAGGAGGAAGGTGGCAGCAGAGTGCTGGGATTGTGAGGATTTATGGATGTGGGGACAAGGCTGGGAGGAAGATAAAGCCAGGATTATTTAGCTCCCTCCATACAGGCCACTCACAGAGACGAGTGTGTGTGTGGTGGGGCGGGGGGCTTAGGTGGTGGAAGGCAATCACTGGTCGTAAGGGGAGGCCTGACTCTGATGAGGGGCCCTTAGGAATAATGGGAGCCTGGACACGGATGGACCCCTTATCAGGGAGAGAGGCCCTGTCGATATGGAAACAGCCGGCATGGAGAATGGCTCCCAGCCCGAATGGCAGCAGCGGCGGCAGAATCAGGAGGGCAGGACGGTGGCTTCGGTTTAAATCTTTAACTCACCAGCTGGCTAGGCAGCGGCAGCAGGGGTGCGGTGGGGGATGTTGCGACCAGAGCCCTGGAGAGCAGTGCCCAGTCCGCTTGACAAACAGCTCATCAGGCCCCGCAGAAGCTCCAGCTTCTGCTCCCGAGGGTGCGCTGAGCTGTGTGGGGACCCGACACAGGCATGAGGCGGGGCGGGGGCTCCCGGCTTCCCCGCGACCGGTTCTCCCGGACTGAGCCTCGTCCATGCCCTGGGCGGGTGCGCGGTATCCCAAGCCCTTCGCCTCCGCTCCCTCCACCACATGCACAGCCAGGGGAAAATGTAGAAACAGCCCCAGCCGATCCTGGAAAGAGAAGGCAGAGCAGGGCGGGATGGGGCGGGGCTGACCCCACTGACTCCGCCCCTTGGACGCTTCTACCCTCTCGTGGAAGGCTCCGCCCTTTTAGAGGCGGTTAGAGGCGGTTTACAGGCGGTTTACAGGCGGTCATTAGAGGCTCCGCCCTTTTAGAGGCGGTTAGAGGCGCTTTACAGGCGCTTTACAGGCGGTTTTTAGAGGCGGTTCCTCCAGTCCACGCCCCCTAAGAGGCCCCTCCCCTCCCGCTTCTCCCGCCCCTTCCCCACCAACCGGGAGCGGCTAGGTTCCTCCTCCACAGAACCCCGCCTCCACTCACGCCTCCTCCTCCTCCTCCTCCCCAGCTTCCTGCATCACCTGGTATCTCCTCAATCCCGACATGTCCTGGGTTCCCAACGTCTCCTGGTGAGCGGCATGATTGGATCAAGGATTCCCCAAATCCTTGGGAGGATGCCCTTCTCTGTCTTTCTCTGGACCAGTCTGAATTGTTCTCAGATAATATGAGACAGGTGCCCCCGGGAAGACTCAGTTGCCACATTGGGACAGGGTTGGATTTAGATTTGGGAGGCACTAGTCGTTAAGGGATTGGGTGGTAGGGCCCCTGGGGGTCATGGGGCATTTAGGAGGTTAGAGCCAAAGGCCTTCGAGGTCATGGGGCTGGGATATTTGGGGTCCCGCGTGAGGATTTTCGGGGATTGTGGTCACCCGGATGCGGGCTGAGGTTTCGGCACAGCCTAAATGCCCACCCTCTCTGGCTCCACCCTGGAAACACGCCGGTGCATTAGGTCACAAAGACAGCATCACGCACTAGGGGTGGGGCTTACCTATTACCAGGAAGGGGCGGAGCCAGGGCATTTCTTCAGAGGAGGGCTAGTCCAGAAGGTGGAGCCAGAGCCTATCAATAAAGAGGTGGAGTTAGGTTTTGTTACAAAGAGGAAGGGCACGGACCCTCTTTTATAAGGGTGGAGTCAGATTTCAGAGCTGCACCCTGGGAAGACGGAGACCTCAGCCCCAGGCAGCAAGAAAAGAGCTTTGGGACGCTGTCCACTACTGTTTTGCCAATCCCCTCTCCTCTCTGTCTTCCTGGCTTCTGCTCCGACAATTACCTTTCTTGTCTGCCCCATTCTGTTTGTACGATTCTGGGCAGAGGAGGAATAGGGCTCCAGAGAGGGCCCAGTCTAGACAGGCCAGGCTATGGGAACACTAGTTGGCTGAGTGGCCTTGGCCAAGTCACTTCATGGTTAGAGGGTCACAGCCCTTCCTCTCTGAGCTGAGACCTCCTTTCATGTGATTTCTGTTCCTGCAGTCACTAATCAACAAATATTTATCGAGTGACTACTAGGTGCCGGGTGATGTGCTTGGGCATGAGGATACAGCAGAGAAGACAGGCACAGACTCTTCCCTCAGGGAGCTTGTCATCTGGGTTGGACAGGGCAGGGGAATCCAAAGAGACAATAAGATCACTACAATAGACGAAGCTGACTGGCTGGGGGCCGTGGAGGGTGCTTTGGCAAAGCCAAGAAAGAGCAATTAACCCAGTGTGGGAGGTTGGAAATAGCTGCCCTATTTGGTCTGGGGAGGGGGGAAGGGAGCCTTGTGGCTGGACGGTATGGGAGAGAATGACCAGAAATGAGTGAAATAAAAGTCCCCTCAGGCTGAAGTGTGGAGAATGGATTCACCTATCCTCTTCCCACCATTCCACACTCTTTTCCCCTCTCATACCTATCTTCCCCTGCCTGGGCTACAGACAGACAGGTGACAGACAGATCCACGGATGCCAGTGGGAAGCATTGCAGTCTGGGCATGGAGAAGCTGTGCTTCCACCGCACTCACCCTCACTTACACTCACACTCACAGTGACACTCCTGCCCTGCTGCAGCTGGGTCAAGTCTGGTGCACGGGAAGAGGAGGCCTGGTCCCCAGGGCTTCAGTAATTCACATCCCTTCACTCAGATGCAGGGCTCTGTCTGTTGTATACTCAAGGATTTGGCTTTTGTCCCTGGTCCCTGAGAGGGAGACTCTAAATCTTTGGAATACCTCAAGTAATACGAGTGTCTTTGTTATCTATGAGTCCCTCGGCTCACACCTGAGTTGATGCTAAGAGATGAGGTGACTTGGGCTGAGGCCTGGTCAGCAGAAAGACCAACCATATCACTGCAGAATTGGGGTTTTGAGCCAATCCGTCAGAGAAGATCGAGTCATGTTGCCAACAATTCATTCCTGCCTATGTATGAAATCTCAGTAAAAACTCTGTACACCAAAGCTCATGGAACTACCTGGTTGGTGAACATATTGATGTACTGGGAGGGTGACATGCCCTTTGTGTCTCCATGGGGAGAGAGCATGGGAGCAATGCACTGAGACCCTCCTTGTGTGTCTTTTCATTTGGATGTTCCTGATATATGTACTTTATAAAAAACTAGTTGTCAGGAGAGCACTTCCGAGTTGTGTGAGTCATTCTAGTGAACCATTGGACCTGAGGGGGGTTTGAAGACCTCTGGACTTGTAGCTAGTTAGGCAGAAATGCAGGTGTCCTGGGGACCCCACTTGTGACTGGCAGCTCAAGTGGAGGCAGGCTTGTTGGGACTGTGCCCTTAAACCTGTGGAGTCGAAAACTGGCTCTTGGTAGTTAGTTTCTACATTGAATTGCAGTACATGAGTTGGCAGCAGAATACCTTTCCACTGAGTGCACTCCCCACTGTCTCCATCTATCTGGAACCTTTGCTCCCTTTCATAACTCCTTAGTAGCCTCCCTGTCCCCATTTCCCACACTTTGTCTTTAGCTCTGAGAACCTCAGCACTCAACATTTTGGACAAGGGAAGTGGGTTGCATTGTCCCTGTTAGGGGAAGGTTTGCAGTGTCGTCCCCTTGAAGGCATTTGGACATGAGTTTTAAGGCTAGGGGTCAGAGCTTGGTTCAGGATTAGAGGTCAGGGCAATATGGTTGGGGGGCTCCCTCTTTCCCAGGTTTCTCCCTACTCCCACCTCTTCTCTGTGGTCCTAAGACTACTGGAGTGGGAAAGATGGGACCCAGCTGTTCCCCCAGATTCCCTGAGGACAATGGCAAGTAGCAGGGTAAGACTGGGGAAGATCTCCTCCCAGGTCTCCATAGGCCTATCACAGTGACTACACATCCCTCATCTGAGACCTACTCCTCTCTTCGACAAGCAGGGCTAAAGGGAAAGTTCTTTGGAATCAGGTCCAGTTCCCATATCTCACATCTCAGGACTCTAGGGCTTCCCCCTCCTGGCCCAGCCAGTACTGTCCCTCTCCCCCATTATTTTCCTGTGCCCCAAACTGAGTCAGAGAATTATCGATAGCATGAGGGGAACCCGGCTTAGAACACCCCCTTCTGCCATGCCTTCCCTATCCTGGGAATTGAAAGGGGATTTCTGAGGAGAGGGGCTGGTGAGCTCCCAGGGACACAAGGAAACTAGAGATGAGGGAGGGGAGCAAGTGTTTCCCCCACCTGATGAGAGGGACCCAAGAGACAGAGACCAGAGGAGGAGACCTCTCAGGAGACACCAATCGTAGAGTGCTGTCCCTTTAACTTAATTCTGTGGTGCCCTCCCCGGTGCTGGGGCCAGTCCCTAACTGAAAGCAGACCCACTAGGAGTCCCTGACCCTTCATCACTTCAGTTGCTAGTCGATTTCAGCCCAACTCGGTGACAAGACAGAAAGGAAAGGTAGGGAGCAGTGGCCCTTGGGTTCTCCTAGGGAGGTTACACTTCGGGGGGCTGATGCCAAGTATCTATGTACCCTTTTATTTTGACCTTTTGGCTGTGCCGCGCGGCATGCGGTATGTTAATTCCCCAGCCAGGGATAGAACGCATACCCCCTGCAGTGGGAGCATGGAGTCTTATCCACTGGACCATCAGGGAAGTCCCCGATGCCCAGTATCTTTCAACTCGGGATCCAACTGAAGGAGCCAGAAGCTGGGGTGTTAACTGTAGGAAAGACCTCCAACAGTTCTCAGTCATTCCCCTATGGCAGGCCAAGGGTGGCAGCTTCTAGGAATCTTTCCCTCCTCTCACAGCCTACTTCCTACAACTATGGGCTTGAAATAGTTTCGATCCACTCCCAGGAGGAGAAGATGCTTCAGGCACCAGGCAAAGTCCTGTCTAGGAGGAAGGTGGCAGCAGAGTGCTGGGATTGTGAGGATTTATGGATGTGGGGACAAGGCTGGGAGGAAGATAAAGCCAGGATTATTTAGCTCCCTCCATACAGGCCACTCACAGAGACGAGTGTGTGTGTGGTGGGGCGGGGGGCTTAGGTGGTGGAAGGCAATCACTGGTCGTAAGGGGAGGCCTGACTCTGATGAGGGGCCCTTAGGAATAATGGGAGCCTGGACACGGATGGACCCCTTATCAGGGAGAGAGGCCCTGTCGATATGGAAACAGCCGGCATGGAGAATGGCTCCCAGCCCGAATGGCAGCAGCGGCGGCAGAATCAGGAGGGCAGGACGGTGGCTTCGGTTTAAATCTTTAACTCACCAGCTGGCTAGGCAGTGGCAGCAGGGGTGCGGTGGGGGATGTTGCGACCGGAGCCCTGGAGAGCAGTGCCCAGTCCGCTTGACAAACAGCTCATCAGGCCCCGCAGAAGCTCCAACTTCTGCTCCCGAGGGTGCGCTGAGCTGTGTGGGGACACGGCACAGGCATGAGGCGGGGCGGGGGCTCCCGGCTTCCCCGCGACCGGTTCTCCCGGACTGAGCCTCGTCCATGCCCTGGGCGGGTGCGCGGTATCCCAAGCCCTTCGCCTCCGCTCCCTCCACCACATGCACAGCCACGGGAAAATGTAGAAACAGCCCCAGCCGATCCTGGAAAGAGAAGGCAGAGCAGGGCGGGATGGGGCGGGGCTGACCCCACTGACTCCGCCCCTTGGAGGCTTCTACCCTCTCGTGGAAGGCTCCGCCCTATTAGAGGCGGTTAGAGGCGGTTTACAGGCGGTTTACAGGCGGTCTTTAGAGGCTCCGCCCTTTTAGAGGCGTTCAGAGGCGGTAAGAGGCGCTTTACAGGCGGTTTTTAGAGGCGATTCCTCCAGTCCACGCCCCCTAAGAGGCCCCTCCCCTCCCGCTTCTCCCGCCCCTTCCCCACCTCCCGGGAGAGGCTAGGTTCCTCCTCCGCAGAACCCCGACTCCACTCATGCCTCCTCCTCATACTCCTCCTCAGCTTCCTGCATCACCTGGTATCTCCTCAATCCCGACATGTCCTGGGTTCCCAACGTCTCCTGGTGAGCGGCATGATTGGATCAAGGATTCCCCAAATCCTTGGGAGGGTGCCCTTCTCTGTCATTCTCTGGACCAGTCTGAATTGTCCTCAGATAATATGAGACAGGTGCCCCCGGGAAGACTCAGTTGCCACATAGGGACAGGGTTGGATTGAAGATTTGGGAGGCACTAGTCGTTAAGGGATTGGGTGATAGGGCCCCTCAGGGGCATGGGGCATTTAGGAGGTTAGAGCCAAAGGCCTTCGAGGTCTTGGGGCGGGGATATTTGTGGTCCCGCGTGAGGATTTTCGGGGATTGTGGTCACCCGGATGGGGGTTGAGGGTTCGGCACAGCCTTAATGCCCACCCTCTGGCTCCACCCTGGAAACACGCCGGTGTATTAGGTCACAAACACAGCATCACGCACTAGGGGTGGGGCTTACCTATTACCAGGAAGGGGCGTAGCCAGGGCATTTCTTCAGAGGAGGGGTAGTCCAGAAGGTGGAGCCAGAGCCTATCAATAAAGAGGTGGAGTTAGGGTTTGTTACAAAGGGGCAGGACACGGATCCTCTTTTATAAGGGTGGAGTCAGATTTCAGAGCTGCACCCTGGGAAGACGGAGACCTCAGCCCCAGGCAGCAAGAAAGAGCTTTGGGACGCTGTCCACTACTGTTTTGCCAATCCCCTCTCCTCTCTGTCTTCCTGGCTTCTGCTCCGACAATTACCTTTCTTGTCTGCCCCATTCTGTTTGTACGATTCTGGGCAGAGGAGGAATAGGGCTCCAGAGAGGGCCCAGTCTAGACAGGCCAGGCTATGGGAACACTTGTTGGCTGAGTGGCCTTGGCCAAGTCACTTCATGGTTAGAGGGTCACAGCCCTTCCTCTCTGAGCTGAGACCTCCTTTCATGTGATTTCTGTTCCTGCAGTCACTAATCAACAAATATTTATCGAGTGACTACTAGGTGCCGGGTGATGTGCTTGGGCATGAGGATACAGCAGAGAAGACAGGCACAGACTCTTCCCTCAGGGAGCTTGTCATCTGGGTTGGACAGGGCCGGGGAATCCAAAGAGACAATAAGATCACTACAATAGACGAAGCTGACTGGCTGGGGGCCGTGGAGGGTGCTTTGGCAAAGCCAAGAAAGAGCAATTAACCCAGTGTGGGAGGTTGGAAATAGCTGCCCTATTTGGTCTGGGGAGGGGGGAAGGGAGCCTTGTGGCTGGACGGTATGGGAGACAATGACCAGAAATGAGTGAAATAAAAGTCCCCTCAGGCTGAAGTGTGGAGAATGGATTCACCTATCCTCTTCCCACCATTCCACACTCTTTTCCCCTCTCATACCTATCTTCCCCTGCCTGGGCTACAGACAGACAGGTGACAGACAGATCCACGGATGCCAGTGGGAAGCATTGCAGTCTGGGCATGGAGAAGCTGTGCTTCCACCGCACTCACCCTCACTTACACTCACACTCACAGTGACACTCCTGCCCTGCTGCAGCTGGGTCAAGTCTGGTGCACGGGAAGAGGAGGCCTGGTCCCCAGGGCTTCAGTAATTCACATCCCTTCACTCAGATGCAGGGCTCTGTCTGTTGTATACTCAAGGATTTGGCTTTTGTCCCTGGTCCCTGAGAGGGAGACTCTAAATCTTTGGAATACCTCAAGTAATACGAGTGTCTTTGTTATCTATGAGTCCCTCGGCTCACACCTGAGTTGATGCTAAGAGATGAGGTGACTTGGGCTGAGGCCTGGTCAGCAGAAAGACCAACCATATCACTGCAGAATTGGGGTTTTGAGCCAATCCGTCAGAGAAGATCGAGTCATGTTGCCAACAATTCATTCCTGCCTATGTATGAAATCTCAGTAAAAACTCTGTACACCAAAGCTCATGGAACTACCTGGTTGGTGAACATATTGATGTACTGGGAGGGTGACATGCCCTTTGTGTCTCCATGGGGAGAGAGCATGGGAGCAATGCACTGAGACCCTCCTTGTGTGTCTTTTCATTTGGATGTTCCTAATATATGTACTTTATAAAAAACTAGTTGTCAGGAGAGCACTTCCGAGTTGTGTGAGTCATTCTAGTGAACCATTGGACCTGAGGGGTGTTTGAAGACCTCTGGACTTGCAGCTAGTTAGGCAGAAATGCAGGTGTCCTGGGGACCCCACTTGTGACTGGCAGCTTGTTGGGACTGTGCCCTTAAACCTGTGGAGTCGAACACTGGCTCTGGGTAGTTAGTGTCTGCATTGAATTGCAGTACATGAGTTGGCAGCAGAATACCTTTCAACTGAGGGCACTCCCCACTGTCTCCATCTATCTGGAACCTTTTCTCCCTTTCATAACTCCTTAGTAGCGTCCCTGTCCCCATTTCCCACTCTTTGTCTTTAGCTCTGAGAACCTCAGCACTCAACATTTTGGACAAGGGAAGTGGGTTGCATTGTCCCTGTTAGGGGAAGGTTTGCAGTGCGACCCCTTGAAGGCACTTGAACATGAGTTTTAAGGCTAGGGGTCAGAGCTTGGTTCAGGATTAGAGGTCAGAGCAATATGGTTGGGGGGCTCCCTCTTTCCCAGGTTTCTCCCTACTCCCACCTCTTCTCTGTGGTCCTAAGACTACTGGAGTGGGAAAGATGGGACCCAGCTGGTCCCCCAGATTCCCTGAGGACAATGGCAAGTAGCAGGGTAAGACTGGGGAAGATCTCCTCCCAGGTCTCCATAGGCCTATCACAGTGACTACACATCCCTCAGCTGAGACCTACTCCTCTCTTCGACAAGCAGGGCTAAAGGGAAAGTTCTTTGGAAGCAGGTCCAGTTCCCATATCTCACATCTCAGGACTCTAGGGCTTCCCCCTCCTGGCCCAGCCAGCACTGTCCCTCTCCCCCATTATTTTCCTGTGCCCCAAACTGAGTCAGAGAATTATCGATAGCATGAGGGGAACCCGGCTTAGAACACCCCCTTCTGCCATGCCTTCCCTATCCTGGGAATTGAAAGGGGATTTCTGAGGAGAGGGGCTGGTGAGCTCCCAGGGACACAAGGAAACTAGAGATGAGGGAGGGGAGCAAGTGTTTCCCCCACCTGATGAGAGGGACCCAAGAGACAGAGACCAGAGGAGGAGACCTCTCAGGAGACACCAATCGTAGAGTGCTGTCCCTTTAACTTAATTCTGTGGTGCCCTCCCCGGTGCTGGGGCCAGTCCCTAACTGAAAGCAGACCCACTAGGAGTCCCTGACCCTTCATCACTTCAGTTGCTAGTCGATTTCAGCCCAACTCGGTGACAAGACAGAAAGGAAAGGTAGGGAGCAGTGGCCCTTGGGTTCTCCTAGGGAGGTTACACTTCGGGGGGCTGATGCCAAGTATCTATGTACCCTTTTATTTTGACCTTTTGGCTGTGCCGCGCGGCATGCGGTATGTTAATTCCCCAGCCAGGGATAGAACGCATACCCCCTGCAGTGGGAGCATGGAGTCTTATCCACTGGACCATCAGGGAAGTCCCCGATGCCCAGTATCTTTCAACTCGGGATCCAACTGAAGGAGCCAGAAGCTGGGGTGTTAACTGTAGGAAAG
The DNA here is from genome assembly GCF_964165515.1 of Mesoplodon bidens. Taxonomy (NCBI): domain Eukaryota; kingdom Metazoa; phylum Chordata; class Mammalia; order Artiodactyla; family Ziphiidae; genus Mesoplodon; species Mesoplodon bidens. Next base: position 25,300,866 of record NC_138170.1, on the reverse strand, counting down.
ACCTCCAACAGTTCTCAGTCATTCCCCTATGGCAGGCCAAGGGTGGCAGCTTCTAGGAATCTTTCCCTCCTCTCACAGCCTACTTCCTACAACTATGGGCTTGAAATAGTTTCGATCCACTCCCAGGAGGAGAAGATGCTTCAGGCACCAGGCAAAGTCCTGTCTAGGAGGAAGGTGGCAGCAGAGTGCTGGGATTGTGAGGATTTATGGATGTGGGGACAAGGCTGGGAGGAAGATAAAGCCAGGATTATTTAGCTCCCTCCATACAGGCCACTCACAGAGACGAGTGTGTGTGTGGTGGGGCGGGGGGCTTAGGTGGTGGAAGGCAATCACTGGTCGTAAGGGGAGGCCTGACTCTGATGAGGGGCCCTTAGGAATAATGGGAGCCTGGACACGGATGGACCCCTTATCAGGGAGAGAGGCCCTGTCGATATGGAAACAGCCGGCATGGAGAATGGCTCCCAGCCCGAATGGCAGCAGCGGCGGCAGAATCAGGAGGGCAGGACGGTGGCTTCGGTTTAAATCTTTAACTCACCAGCTGGCTAGGCAGTGGCAGCAGGGGTGCGGTGGGGGATGTTGCGACCGGAGCCCTGGAGAGCAGTGCCCAGTCCGCTTGACAAACAGCTCATCAGGCCCCGCAGAAGCTCCAACTTCTGCTCCCGAGGGTGCGCTGAGCTGTGTGGGGACACGGCACAGGCATGAGGCGGGGCGGGGGCTCCCGGCTTCCCCGCGACCGGTTCTCCCGGACTGAGCCTCGTCCATGCCCTGGGCGGGTGCGCGGTATCCCAAGCCCTTCGCCTCCGCTCCCTCCACCACATGCACAGCCACGGGAAAATGTAGAAACAGCCCCAGCCGATCCTGGAAAGAGAAGGCAGAGCAGGGCGGGATGGGGCGGGGCTGACCCCACTGACTCCGCCCCTTGGAGGCTTCTACCCTCTCGTGGAAGGCTCCGCCCTATTAGAGGCGGTTAGAGGCGGTTTACAGGCGGTTTACAGGCGGTCTTTAGAGGCTCCGCCCTTTTAGAGGCGTTCAGAGGCGGTAAGAGGCGCTTTACAGGCGGTTTTTAGAGGCGATTCCTCCAGTCCACGCCCCCTAAGAGGCCCCTCCCCTCCCGCTTCTCCCGCCCCTTCCCCACCTCCCGGGAGAGGCTAGGTTCCTCCTCCGCAGAACCCCGACTCCACTCATGCCTCCTCCTCATACTCCTCCTCAGCTTCCTGCATCACCTGGTATCTCCTCAATCCCGACATGTCCTGGGTTCCCAACGTCTCCTGGTGAGCGGCATGATTGGATCAAGGATTCCCCAAATCCTTGGGAGGGTGCCCTTCTCTGTCATTCTCTGGACCAGTCTGAATTGTCCTCAGATAATATGAGACAGGTGCCCCCGGGAAGACTCAGTTGCCACATAGGGACAGGGTTGGATTGAAGATTTGGGAGGCACTAGTCGTTAAGGGATTGGGTGATAGGGCCCCTCAGGGGCATGGGGCATTTAGGAGGTTAGAGCCAAAGGCCTTCGAGGTCTTGGGGCGGGGATATTTGTGGTCCCGCGTGAGGATTTTCGGGGATTGTGGTCACCCGGATGGGGGTTGAGGGTTCGGCACAGCCTTAATGCCCACCCTCTGGCTCCACCCTGGAAACACGCCGGTGTATTAGGTCACAAACACAGCATCACGCACTAGGGGTGGGGCTTACCTATTACCAGGAAGGGGCGTAGCCAGGGCATTTCTTCAGAGGAGGGGTAGTCCAGAAGGTGGAGCCAGAGCCTATCAATAAAGAGGTGGAGTTAGGGTTTGTTACAAAGGGGCAGGACACGGATCCTCTTTTATAAGGGTGGAGTCAGATTTCAGAGCTGCACCCTGGGAAGACGGAGACCTCAGCCCCAGGCAGCAAGAAAAGAGCTTTGGGACGCTGTCCACTACTGTTTTGCCAATCCCCTCTCCTCTCTGTCTTCCTGGCTTCTGCTCCGACAATTACCTTTCTTGTCTGCCCCATTCTGTTTGTACGATTCTGGGCAGAGGAGGAATAGGGCTCCAGAGAGGGCCCAGTCTAGACAGGCCAGGCTATGGGAACACTTGTTGGCTGAGTGGCCTTGGCCAAGTCACTTCATGGTTAGAGGGTCACAGCCCTTCCTCTCTGAGCTGAGACCTCCTTTCATGTGATTTCTGTTCCTGCAGTCACTAATCAACAAATATTTATCGAGTGACTACTAGGTGCCGGGTGATGTGCTTGGGCATGAGGATACAGCAGAGAAGACAGGCACAGACTCTTCCCTCAGGGAGCTTGTCATCTGGGTTGGACAGGGCCGGGGAATCCAAAGAGACAATAAGATCACTACAATAGACGAAGCTGACTGGCTGGGGGCCGTGGAGGGTGCTTTGGCAAAGCCAAGAAAGAGCAATTAACCCAGTGTGGGAGGTTGGAAATAGCTGCCCTATTTGGTCTGGGGAGGGGGGAAGGGAGCCTTGTGGCTGGACGGTATGGGAGACAATGACCAGAAATGAGTGAAATAAAAGTCCCCTCAGGCTGAAGTGTGGAGAATGGATTCACCTATCCTCTTCCCACCATTCCACACTCTTTTCCCCTCTCATACCTATCTTCCCCTGCCTGGGCTACAGACAGACAGGTGACAGACAGATCCACGGATGCCAGTGGGAAGCATTGCAGTCTGGGCATGGAGAAGCTGTGCTTCCACCGCACTCACCCTCACTTACACTCACACTCACAGTGACACTCCTGCCCTGCTGCAGCTGGGTCAAGTCTGGTGCACGGGAAGAGGAGGCCTGGTCCCCAGGGCTTCAGTAATTCACATCCCTTCACTCAGATGCAGGGCTCTGTCTGTTGTATACTCAAGGATTTGGCTTTTGTCCCTGGTCCCTGAGAGGGAGACTCTAAATCTTTGGAATACCTCAAGTAATACGAGTGTCTTTGTTATCTATGAGTCCCTCGGCTCACACCTGAGTTGATGCTAAGAGATGAGGTGACTTGGGCTGAGGCCTGGTCAGCAGAAAGACCAACCATATCACTGCAGAATTGGGGTTTTGAGCCAATCCGTCAGAGAAGATCGAGTCATGTTGCCAACAATTCATTCCTGCCTATGTATGAAATCTCAGTAAAAACTCTGTACACCAAAGCTCATGGAACTACCTGGTTGGTGAACATATTGATGTACTGGGAGGGTGACATGCCCTTTGTGTCTCCATGGGGAGAGAGCATGGGAGCAATGCACTGAGACCCTCCTTGTGTGTCTTTTCATTTGGATGTTCCTAATATATGTACTTTATAAAAAACTAGTTGTCAGGAGAGCACTTCCGAGTTGTGTGAGTCATTCTAGTGAACCATTGGACCTGAGGGGTGTTTGAAGACCTCTGGACTTGCAGCTAGTTAGGCAGAAATGCAGGTGTCCTGGGGACCCCACTAGTGACTGGCAGCTTGTTGGGACTGTGCCCTTAAACCTGTGGAGTCGAACACTGGCTCTGGGTAGTTAGTGTCTGCATTGAATTGCAGTACATGAGTTGGCAGCAGAATACCTTTCAACTGAGGGCACTCCCCACTGTCTCCATCTATCTGGAACCTTTTCTCCCTTTCATAACTCCTTAGTAGCGTCCCTGTCCCCATTTCCCACTCTTTGTCTTTAGCTCTGAGAACCTCAGCACTCAACATTTTGGACAAGGGAAGTGGGTTGCATTGTCCCTGTTAGGGGAAGGTTTGCAGTGCGACCCCTTGAAGGCACTTGAACATGAGTTTTAAGGCTAGGGGTCAGAGCTTGGTTCAGGATTAGAGGTCAGAGCAATATGGTTGGGGGGCTCCCTCTTTCCCAGGTTTCTCCCTACTCCCACCTCTTCTCTGTGGTCCTAAGACTACTGGAGTGGGAAAGATGGGACCCAGCTGGTCCCCCAGATTCCCTGAGGACAATGGCAAGTAGCAGGGTAAGACTGGGGAAGATCTCCTCCCAGGTCTCCATAGGCCTATCACAGTGACTACACATCCCTCAGCTGAGACCTACTCCTCTCTTCGACAACCAGGGCTAAAGGGAAAGTTCTTTGGAAGCAGGTCCAGTTCCCATATCTCACATCTCAGGACTCTAGGGCTTCCCCCTCCTGGCCCAGCCAGCACTGTCCCTCTCCCCCATTATTTTCCTGTGCCCCAAACTGAGTCAGAGAATTATCGATAGCATGAGGGGAACCCGGCTTAGAACACCCCCTTCTGCCATGCCTTCCCTATCCTGGGAATTGAAAGGGGATTTCTGAGGAGAGGGGCTGGTGAGCTCCCAGGGACACAAGGAAACTAGAGATGAGGGAGGGGAGCAAGTGTTTCCCCCACCTGATGAGAGGGACCCAAGAGACAGAGACCAGAGGAGGAGACCTCTCAGGAGACACCAATCGTAGAGTGCTGTCCCTTTAACTTAATTCTGTGGTGCCCTCCCCGGTGCTGGGGCCAGTCCCTAACTGAAAGCAGACCCACTAGGAGTCCCTGACCCTTCATCACTTCAGTTGCTAGTCGATTTCAGCCCAACTCGGTGACAAGACAGAAAGGAAAGGTAGGGAGCAGTGGCCCTTGGGTTCTCCTAGGGAGGTTACACTTCGGGGGGCTGATGCCAAGTATCTATGTACCCTTTTATTTTGACCTTTTGGCTGTGCCGCGCGGCATGTGGTATGTTAATTCCCCAGCCAGGGATAGAACGCATACCCCCTGCAGTGGGAGCATGGAGTCTTATCCACTGGACCATCAGGGAAGTCCCCGATGCCCAGTATCTTTCAACTCGGGATCCAACTGAAGGAGCCAGAAGCTGGGGTGTTAACTGTAGGAAAGACCTCCAACAGTTCTCAGTCATTCCCCTATGGCAGGCCAAGGGTGGCAGCTTCTAGGAATCTTTCCCTCCTCTCACAGCCTACTTCCTACAACTATGGGCTTGAAATAGTTTCGATCCACTCCCAGGAGGAGAAGATGCTTCAGGCACCAGGCAAAGTCCTGTCTAGGAGGAAGGTGGCAGCAGAGTGCTGGGATTGTGAGGATTTATGGATGTGGGGACAAGGCTGGGAGGAAGATAAAGCCAGGATTATTTAGCTCCCTCCATACAGGCCACTCACAGAGACGAGTGTGTGTGTGGTGGGGCGGGGGACTTAGGTGGTGGAAGGCAATCACTGGTCGTAAGGGGAGGCCTGACTCTGATGAGGGGCCCTTAGGAATAATGGGAGCCTGGACACGGATGGACCCCTTATCAGGGAGAGAGGCCCTGTCGATATGGAAACAGCCGGCATGGAGAATGGCTCCCAGCCCGAATGGCAGCAGCGGCGGCAGAATCAGGAGGGCAGGACGGTGGCTTCGGTTTAAATCTTTAACTCACCAGCTGGCTAGGCAGCGGCAGCAGGGGTGCGGTGGGGGATGTTGCGACCGGAGCCCTGGAGAGCAGTGCCCAGTCCGCTTGACAAACAGCTCATCAGGCCCCGCAGAAGCTCCAGCTTCTGCTCCCGAGTGTGCGCTGAGCTGTGTGGGGACCCGACACAGGCATGAGGCGGGGCGTGGGCTCCCGGCTTCCCCGCGACCGGTTCTCGCGGACTGACCCTCGTCCATGCCCTGGGCGGGTGCGCGGTATCCCAAGCCGTTCGCCCCCGCTCCCTCCACCACATGCACAGCCAGGGGAAAAAGTAGAAACAGCCCCAGCCGATCCTGGAAAGAGAAGGCAGAGCAGGGCGGGGTGGGGCGGGGCTGACCCCACTGACTCCGCCCCTTGGAGGCTTCTACCCTCTCGTGGAAGGCTCCGCCCTTTTAGAGGCGGTTAGAGGCGGTTTACAGGCGGTTTACAGGCGGTCTTTAGAGGCTCCGCCCTTTTAGAGGCGGTTAGAGGCGCTTTACAGGCGCTTTACAGGCGGTTTTTAGAGGCGGTTCCTCCAGTCCACGCCCCCTAAGAGGCCCCTCCCCTCCCGCTTCTCCCGCCCCTTCCCCACCAACCGGGAGCGGCTAGGTTCCTCCTCCGCAGAACCCCGCCTCCACTCACGCCTCCTCCTCCTCCTCCTCCCCAGCTTCCTGCATCACCTGGTATCTCCTCAATCCCGACATGTCCTGGGTTCCCAAAGTCTCCTGGTGAGCGGCATGATTGGATCAAGGATTCCCCAAATCCTTGGGAGGATGCCCTTATCTGTCTTTCTCTGGACCAGTCTAAATTGTTCTCAGATAATATGAGACAGGTGCCCCCGGGAAGACTCAGTTGCCACTTTGGGACAGGATTGGATTGAAGATTTGGGAGGCACTATTCGTTAAGGGATTGGGTGGTAGGGCCCCTCGGGGTCATGGGGCATTTAGGAGGTTAGAGCCAAAGGCCTTCGAGGTCATGGGGCTGGGATATTTGGGGTCCCGCGTGAGGATTTTCGGGGATTGTGGTCACCCGGATGCGGGTTGAGGGTTCGGCACAGCCTAAATGCCCACCCTCTCTGGCTCCACCCTGGAAACACTCCGGTGCATTAGGTCACAAAGACAGCATCACGCACTAGGGGTGGGGCTTACCTATTACCAGGAAGGGGCGGAGCCAGGGCATTTCTTCAGAGGAGGGCTAGTCCAGAAGGTGGAGCCAGAGCCTATCAATAAAGAGGTGGAGTTAGGTTTTGTTACAAAGAGGCAGGGCACGGACCCTCTTTTATAAGGGTGGAGTCAGATTTCAGAGCTGCACCCTGGGAAGACGGAGACCTCAGCCCCAGGCAGCAAGAAAAGAGCTTTGGGACGCTGTCCACTACTGTTTTGCCAATCCCCTCTCCTCTCTGTCTTCCTGGCTTCTGCTCCGACAATTACCTTTCTTGTCTGCCCCATTCTGTTTGTACGATTCTGGGCAGAGGAGGAATAGGGCTCCAGAGAGGGCCCAGTCTAGACAGGCCAGGCTATGGGAACACTTGTTGGCTGAGTGGCCTTGGCCAAGTCACTTCATGGTTAGAGGGTCACAGCCCTTCCTCTCTGAGCTGAGACCTCCTTTCATGTGATTTCTGTTCCTGCAGTCACTAATCAACAAATATTTATCGAGTGACTACTAGGTGCCGGGTGATGTGCTTGGGCATGAGGATACAGCAGAGAAGACAGGCACAGACTCTTCCCTCAGGGAGCTTGTCATCTGGGTTGGACAGGGCAGGGGAATCCAAAGAGACAATAAGATCACTACAATAGACGAAGCTGACTGGCTGGGGGCCGTGGAGGGTGCTTTGGCAAAGCCAAGAAAGAGCAATTAACCCAGTGTGGGAGGTTGGAAATAGCTGCCCTATTTGGTCTGGGGAGTGGGGAAGGGAGCCTTGTGGCTGGACGGTATGGGAGAGAATGACCAGAAATGAGTGAAATAAAAGTCCCCTCAGGCTGAAGTGTGGAGAATGGATTCACCTATCCTCTTCCCACCATTCCACACTCTTTTCCCCTCTCATACCTATCTTCCCCTGCCTGGGCTACATGCAGACAGGTGACAGACAGATCCACGGATGCCAGTGGGAAGCATTGCAGTCTGGGCATGGAGAAGCTGTGCTTCCACCGCACTCAACCTCACTTACACTCACACTCACAGTGACACTCCTGCCCTGCTGCAGCTGGGTCAAGTCGGGAGCACGGGAAGAGGAGGCCTGGTCCCCAGGGCTTCAGTAATTCACATCCCTTCACTCAGATGCAGGCCTCTGTCTGTTGTATACTCAACAATTTGGCTTTTGTCCCTGGTCCCTGAGAGGGAGACTCTAAATCTTTGGAATACCTCAAGTAATACGAGTGTCTTTGTTATCTATGAGTCCCTCGGCTCACACCTGAGTTGATGCTAAGAGATGAGGTGACTTGGGCTGAGGCCTGGTCAGCAGAAAGACCAACCATATCACTGCAGAATTGGGGTTTTGAGCCAATCCGTCAGAGGAGATCGAGTCATGTTGCCAACAATTCATTCCTGCCTATGTATGAAATCTCAGTAAAAACTCTGTACACCAAAGCTCATGGAACTTCCTGGTTGGTGAACATATTGATGTACTGGGAGGGTGACGTGCCCTTTGTGTCTCCATGGGGAGAGAGCATGGGAGCTCTGCACTGAGACCCTCCTTGTGTGTCTTTTCATTTGGATGTTCCTGATATATGTACTTTATAAAAAACTAGTTGTCAGGAGAGCACTTCCGAGTTGTGTGAGTCATTCTAGTGAACCATTGGACCTGAGGGGGGTTTGAAGACCTCTGGACTTGTAGCTAGTTAGGCAGAAATGCAGGTGTCCTGGGGACGCCACTTGTGACTGGCAGCTCACGTGGAGGCAGGCTTGTTCGGACTGTGCCCTTAAACCTGTGGAGTCGAACACTGGCTCTGGGTAGTTAGTGTCTGCATTGAATTGCAGTACATGAGTTGGCAGCAGAATACCTTTCCACTGAGTGCACTCCCCACTGTCTCCATCTATCTGGAACCTTTTCTCCCTTTCATAACTCCTTAGTAGCCTCCCTGTCCCCATTTCCCACTCTTTGTCTTTAGCTCTGAGAACCTCAGCACTCAACATTTTGGACAAGGGAAGTGGGTTGCATTGTCCCTGTTAGGGGAAGGTTTGCAGTGTCGTCCCCTTGAAGGCACTTGAACATGAGTTTTAAGGCTAGGGGTCAGAGCTTGGTTCAGGATTAGAGGTCAGGGCAATATGGTTGGGGGGCTCCCTCTTCCCAGGTTTCTCCCTATTCCCACCTCTTCTCTGTGGTCCTAAGACTACTGGAGTGGGAAAGATGGGACCCAGCTGGTCCCCCAGATTCCCTGAGGACAATGGCAAGTAGCAGGGTAAGACTGGGGAAGATCTCCTCCCAGGTCTCCATAGGCCTATCACAGTGACTACACATCCCTCATCTGAGACCTACTCCTCTCTTCGACAAGCAGGGCTAAAGGGAAAGTTCTTTGGAAGCAGGTCCAGTTCCCATATCTCACATCTCAGGACTCTAGGGCTTCCCCCTCCTGGCCCAGCCAGCACTGTCCCTCTCCCCCATTATTTTCCTGTGCCCCAAACTGAGTCAGAGAATTATCGATAGCATGAGGGGAACCCGGCTTAGAACACCCCCTTCTGCCATGCCTTCCCTATCCTGGGAATTGAAAGGGGATTTCTGAGGAGAGGGGCTGGTGAGCTCCCAGGGACACAAGGAAACTAGAGATGAGGGAGGGGAGCAAGTGTTTCCCCAACCTGATGAGAGGGACCCAAGAGACAGAGACCAGAGGAGGAGACCTCTCAGGAGACACCAATCGTAGAGTGCTGTCCCTTTAACTTAATTCTGTGGTGCCCTCCCCGGTGCTGGGGCCAGTCCCTAACTGAAAGCAGACCCACTAGGAGTCCCTGACCCTTCATCACTTCAGTTGCTAGTCGATTTCAGCCCAACTCAGTGACAAGACAGAAAGGAAAGGTAGGGAGCAGTGGCCCTTGGGTTCTCCTAGGGAGGTTACACTTCGGGGGGCTGATGCCAAGTATCTATGTACCCTTTTATTTTGACCTTTTGGCTGTGCCGCGCGGCATGCGGTATGTTAATTCCCCAGCCAGGGATAGAACGCATACCCCCTGCAGTGGGAGCATGGAGTCTTATCCACTGGACCATCAGGGAAGTCCCCGATGCCCAGTATCTTTCAACTCGGGATCCAACTGAAGGAGCCAGAAGCTGGGGTGTTAACTGTAGGAAAGACCTCCAACAGTTCTCAGTCATTCCCCTATGGCAGGCCAAGGGTGGCAGCTTCTAGGAATCTTTCCCTCCTCTCACAGCCTACTTCCTACAACTATGGGCTTGAAATAGTTTCGATCCACTCCCAGGAGGAGAAGATGCTTCAGGCACCAGGCAAAGTCCTGTCTAGGAGGAAGGTGGCAGCAGAGTGCTGGGATTGTGAGGATTTATGGATGTGGGGACAAGGCTGGGAGGAAGATAAAGCCAGGATTATTTAGCTCCCTCCATACAGGCCACTCACAGAGACGAGTGTGTGTGTGGTGGGGCGGGGGGCTTAGGTGGTGGAAGGCAATCACTGGTCGTAAGGGGAGGCCTGACTCTGATGAGGGGCCCTTAGGAATAATGGGAGCCTGGACACGGATGGACCCCTTATCAGGGAGAGAGGCCCTGTCGATATGGAAACAGCCGGCATGGAGAATGGCTCCCAGCCCGAATGGCAGCAGCGGCGGCAGAATCAGGAGGGCAGGACGGTGGCTTCGGTTTAAATCTTTAACTCACCAGCTGGCTAGGCAGCGGCAGCAGGGGTGCGGTGGGGGATGTTGCGACCGGAGCCCTGGAGAGCAGTGCCCAGTCCGCTTGACAAACAGCTCATCAGGCCCCGCAGAAGCTCCAGCTTCTGCTCCCGAGGGTGCGCTGAGCTGTGTGGGGACCCGACACAGGCATGAGGCGGGGCGGGGGCTCCCGGCTTCCCCGCGACCGGTTCTCCCGGACTGAGCCTCGTCCATGCTCTGGGCGGGTGCGCTGTATCCCAAGCCCTTCGCCTCCGCTCCCTCCACCACATGCACAGCCAGGGGAAAATGTAGAAACAGCCCCAGCCGATCCTGGAAAGAGAAGGCAGAGCATGGCGGGATGGGGCGGGGCTGACCCCACTGACTCCGCCCCTTGGACGCTTCTACCCTCTCGTGGAAGGCTCCGCCCTTTTAGAGGCGGTTAGAGGCGGTTTACAGGCGGTTTACGGGCGGTCATTAGAGGCTCCGCCCTTTTAGAGGCGGTTAGAGGCGCTTTACAGGCGCTTTACAGGCGGTTTTTAGAGGCGGTTCCTCCAGTCCACGCCCCCTAAGAGGCCCCTCCCCTCCCGCTTCTCCCGCCCCTTCCCCACCAACCGGGAGCGGCTAGGTTCCTCCTCCGCAGAACCCCGCCTCCACTCACGCCTCCTCCTCCTCCTCCTCCCCAGCTTCCTGCATCACCTGGTATCTCCTCAATCCCGACATGTCCTGGGTTCCCAACGTCTCCTGGTGAGCGGCATGATTGGATCAAGGATTCCCCAAATCCTTGGGAGGATGCCCTTCTCTGTCTTTCTCTGGACCAGTCTGAATTGTTCTCAGATAATATGAGACAGGTGCCCCCGGGAAGACTCAGTTGCCACTTTGGGACAGGGTTGGATTGAAGATTTGGGAGGCACTAGTCATTAAGGGATTGGGTGGTAGGGCCCCTCGGGGTCATGGGGCATTTAGGAGGTTAGAGCCAAAGGCCTTCGAGGTCATGGGGCTGGGATATTTGGGGTCCCGCGTGAGGATTTTCGGGGATTGTGGTCACCCGGATGCGGGTTGAGGGTTCGGCACAGCCTAAATGCCCACCCTCTCTGGCTCCACCCTGGAAACACGCCAGTGCATTAGGTCACAAAGACAGCATCACGCACTAGGGGTGGGGCTTACCTATTACCAGGAAGGGGCGGAGCCAGGGCATTTCTTCAGAGGAGGGGTAGTCCAGAAGGTGGAGCCAGAGCCTATCAATAAAGAGGTGGAGTTAGGTTTTGTTACAAAGAGGCAGGGCACGGACCCTCTTTTATAAGGGTGGAGTCAGATTTCAGAGCTGCACCCTGGGAAGACGGAGACCTCAGCCCCAGGCAGCAAGAAAAGAGCTTTGGGACGCTGTCCAGTACTGTTTTGCCAATCCCCTCTCCTCTCTGTCTTCCTGGCTTCTGCTCCGACAATTACCTTTCTTGTCTGCCCCATTCTGTTTGTACGATTCTGGGCAGAGGAGGAATAGGGCTCCAGAGAGGGCCCAGTCTAGACAGGCCAGGCTATGGGAACACTTGTTGGCTGAGTGGCCTTGGCCAAGTCACTTCATGGTTAGAGGGTCACAGCCCTTCCTCTCTGAGCTGAGACCTCCTTTCATGTGATTTCTGTTCCTGCAGTCACTAATCAACAAATATTTATCGAGTGACTACTAGGTGCCGGGTGATGTGCTTGGGCATGAGGATACAGCAGAGAAGACAGGCACAGACTCTTCCCTCAGGGAGCTTGTCATCTGGGTTGGACAGGGCAGGGGAATCCAAAGAGACAATAAGATCACTACAATAGACGAAGCTGACTGGCTGGGGGCCGTGGAGGGTGCTTTGGCAAAGCCAAGAAAGAGCAATTAACCCAGTGTGGGAGGTTGGAAATAGCTGCCCTATTTGGTCTGGGGAGTGGGGAAGGGAGCCTTGTGGCTGGACGGTATGGGAGAGAATGACCAGAAATGAGTGAAATAAAAGTCCCCTCAGGCTGAAGTGTGGAGAATGGATTCACCTATCCTCTTCCCACCATTCCACACTCTTTTCCCCTCTCATACCTATCTTCCCCTGCCTGGGCTACATGCAGACAGGTGACAGACAGATCCACGGATGCCAGTGGGAAGCATTGCAGTCTGGGCATGGAGAAGCTGTGCTTCCACCGCACTCACCCTCACTTACACTCACACTCACAGTGACACTCCTGCCCTGCTGCAGCTGGGTCAAGTCTGGAGCACGGGAAGAGGAGGCCTGGTCCCCAGGGCTTCAGTAATTCACATCCCTTCACTCAGATGCAGGCCTCTGTCTGTTGTATACTCAACAATTTGGCTTTTGTCCCTGGTCCCTGAGAGGGAGACTCTAAATCTTTGGAATACCTCAAGTAATACGAGTGTCTTTGTTATCTATGAGTCCCTCGGCTCACACCTGAGTTGATGCTAAGAGATGAGGTGACTTGGGCTGAGGCCTGGTCAGCAGAAAGACCAACCATATCACTGCAGAATTGGGGTTTTGAGCCAATCCGTCAGAGGAGATCGAGTCATGTTGCCAACAATTCATTCCTGCCTATGTATGAAATCTCAGTAAAAACTCTGTACACCAAAGCTCATGGAACTTCCTGGTTGGTGAACATATTGATGTACTGGGAGGGTGACGTGCCCTTTGTGTCTCCATGGGGAGAGAGCATGGGAGCTCTGCACTGAGACCCTCCTTGTGTGTCTTTTCATTTGGATGTTCCTGATATATGTACTTTATAAAAAACTAGTTGTCAGGAGAGCACTTCCGAGTTGTGTGAGTCATTCTAGTGAACCATTGGACCTGAGGGGGGTTTGAAGACCTCTGGACTTGTAGCTAGTTAGGCAGAAATGCAGGTGTCCTGGGGACGCCACTTGTGACTGGCAGCTCACGTGGAGGCAGGCTTGTTCGGACTGTGCCCTTAAACCTGTGGAGTCGAACACTGGCTCTGGGTAGTTAGTGTCTGCATTGAATTGCAGTACATGAGTTGGCAGCAGAATACCTTTCCACTGAGTGCACTCCCCACTGTCTCCATCTCTCTGGAACCTTTTCTCCCTTTCATAACTCCTTAGTAGCCTCCCTGTCCCCATTTCCCACTCTTTGTCTTTAGCTCTGAGAACCTCAGCACTCAACATTTTGGACAAGGGAAGTGGGTTGCATTGTCCCTGTTAGGGGAAGGTTTGCAGTGTCGTCCCCTTGAAGGCACTTGAACATGAGTTTTAAGGCTAGGGGTCAGAGCTTGGTTCAGGATTAGAGGTCAGGGCAATATGGTTTGGGGGCTCCCTCTTCCCAGGTTTCTCCCTATTCCCACCTCTTCTCTGTGGTCCTAAGACTACTGGAGTGGGAAAGATGGGACCCAGCTGGTCCCCCAGATTCCCTGAGGACAATGGCAAGTAGCAGGGTAAGACTGGGGAAGATCTCCTCCCAGGTCTCCATAGGCCTATCACAGTGACTACACATCCCTCATCTGAGACATACTCCTCTCTTCGACAAGCAGGGCTAAAGGGAAAGTTCTTTGGAAGCAGGTCCAGTTCCCATATCTCACATCTCAGGACTCTAGGGCTTCCCCCTCCTGGCCCAGCCAGCACTGTCCCTCTCCCCCATTATTTTCCTGTGCCCCAAACTGAGTCAGAGAATTATCGATAGCATGAGGGGAACCCGGCTTAGAACACCCCCTTCTGCCATGCCTTCCCTATCCTGGGAATTGAAAGGGGATTTCTGAGGAGAGGGGCTGGTGAGCTCCCAGGGACACAAGGAAACTAGAGATGAGGGAGGGGAGCAAGTGTTTCCCCAACCTGATGAGAGGGACCCAAGAGACAGAGACCAGAGGAGGAGACCTCTCAGGAGACACCAATCGTAGAGTGCTGTCCCTTTAACTTAATTCTGTGGTGCCCTCCCCGGTGCTGGGGCCAGTCCCTAACTGAAAGCAGACCCACTAGGAGTCCCTGACCCTTCATCACTTCAGTTGCTAGTCGATTTCAGCCCAACTCGGTGACAAGACAGAAAGGAAAGGTAGGGAGCAGTGGCCCTTGGGTTCTCCTAGGGAGGTTACACTTCGGGGGGCTGATGCCAAGTATCTATGTACCCTTTTATTTTGACCTTTTGGCTGTGCCGCGCGGCATGCGGTATGTTAATTCCCCAGCCAGGGATAGAACGCATACCCCCTGCAGTGGGAGCATGGAGTCTTATCCACTGGACCATCAGGGAAGTCCCCGATGCCCAGTATCTTTCAACTCGGGATCCAACTGAAGGAGCCAGAAGCTGGGGTGTTAACTGTAGGAAAGACCTCCAACAGTTCTCAGTCATTCCCCTATGGCAGGCCAAGGGTGGCAGCTTCTAGGAATCTTTCCCTCCTCTCACAGCCTACTTCCTACAACTATGGGCTTGAAATAGTTTCGATCCACTCCCAGGAGGAGAAGATGCTTCAGGCACCAGGCAAAGTCCTGTCTAGGAGGAAGGTGGCAGCAGAGTGCTGGGATTGTGAGGATTTATGGATGTGGGGACAAGGCTGGGAGGAAGATAAAGCCAGGATTATTTAGCTCCCTCCATACAGGCCACTCACAGAGACGAGTGTGTGTGTGGTGGGGCGGGGGGCTTAGGTGGTGGAAGGCAATCACTGGTCGTAAGGGGAGGCCTGACTCTGATGAGGGGCCCTTAGGAATAATGGGAGCCTGGACACGGATGGACCCCTTATCAGGGAGAGAGGCCCTGTCGATATGGAAACAGCCGGCATGGAGAATGGCTCCCAGCCCGAATGGCAGCAGCGGCGGCAGAATCAGGAGGGCAGGACGGTGGCTTCGGTTTAAATCTTTAACTCACCAGCTGGCTAGGCAGCGGCAGCAGGGGTGCGGTGGGGGATGTTGCGACCGGAGCCCTGGAGAGCAGTGCCCAGTCCGCTTGACAAACAGCTCATCAGGCCCCGCAGAAGCTCCAGCTTCTGCTCCCGAGGGTGCGCTGAGCTGTGTGGGGACCCGACACAGGCATGAGGCGGGGCGGGGGCTCCCGGCTTCCCCGCGACCGGTTCTCCCGGACTGAGCCTCGTCCATGCTCTGGGCGGGTGCGCTGTATCCCAAGCCCTTCGCCTCCGCTCCCTCCACCACATGCACAGCCAGGGGAAAATGTAGAAACAGCCCCAGCCGATCCTGGAAAGAGAAGGCAGAGCATGGCGGGATGGGGCGGGGCTGACCCCACTGACTCCGCCCCTTGGACGCTTCTACCCTCTCGTGGAAGGCTCCGCCCTTTTAGAGGCGGTTAGAGGCGGTTTACAGGCGGTTTACAGGCGGTCATTAGAGGCTCCGCCCTTTTAGAGGCGGTTAGAGGCGCTTTACAGGCGCTTTACAGGCGGTTTTTAGAGGCGGTTCCTCCAGTCCACGCCCCCTAAGAGGCCCCTCCCCTCCCGCTTCTCCCGCCCCTTCCCCACCAACCGGGAGAGGCTAGGTTCCTCCTCCGCAGAACCCCGCCTCCACTCACGCCTCCTCCTCCTCCTCCTCCCCAGCTTCCTGCATCACCTGGTATCTCCTCAATCCCGACATGTCCTGGGTTCCCAACGTCTCCTGGTGAGCCGCATGATTGGATCAAGGATTCCCCAAACCCCTGGGAGGATGCCCTTCTCTGTCATTCTCTGGACCAGTCTGAATTGTTCTCAGATAATATGAGACAGGTGCCCCCGGGAAGACTCAGTTGCCACATTGGGACAGGGTTGGATTGAAGATTTGGGAGGCACTATTCGTTAAGGGATTGGGTGGTAGGGCCCCTCGGGGTCATGGGGCATTTAGGAGGTTAGAGCCAAAGGCCTTCGAGGTCATGGGGCTGGGATATTTGGGGTCCCGCGTGAGGATTTTCGGGGATTGTGGTCACCCGGATGCGGGTTGAGGGTTCGGCACAGCCTAAATGCCCACCCTCTCTGGCTCCACCCTGGAAACACGCCGGTGCATTAGGTCACAAAGACAGCATCACGCACTAGGGGTGGGGCTTACCTATTACCAGGAAGGGGCGGAGCCAGGGCATTTCTTCAGAGGAGGGCTAGTCCAGAAGGTGGAGCCAGAGCCTATCAATAAAGAGGTGGAGTTAGGTTTTGTTACAAAGAGGCAGGGCACGGACCCTCTTTTATAAGGGTGGAGTCAGATTTCAGAGCTGCACCCTGGGAAGACGGAGACCTCAGCCCCAGGCAGCAAGAAAAGAGCTTTGGGACGCTGTCCAGTACTGTTTTGCCAATCCCCTCTCCTCTCTGTCTTCCTGGCTTCTGCTCCGACAATTACCTTTCTTGTCTGCCCCATTCTGTTTGTAAGATTCTGGGCAGAGGAGGAATAGGGCTCCAGAGAGGGCCCAGTCTAGACAGGCCAGGCTATGGGAACACTTGTTGGCTGAGTGGCCTTGGCCAAGTCACTTCATGGTTAGAGGGTCACAGCCCTTCCTCTCTGAGCTGAGACCTCCTTTCATGTGATTTCTGTTCCTGCAGTCACTAATCAACAAATATTTATCGAGTGACTACTAGGTGCCGGGTGATGTGCTTGGGCATGAGGATACAGCAGGGAAGACAGGCACAGACTCTTCCCTCAGGGAGCTTGTCATCTGGGTTGGACAGGGCAGGGGAATCCAAAGAGACAATAAGATCACTACAATAGACGAAGCTGACTGGCTGGGGGCCGTGGAGGGTGCTTTGGCAAAGCCAAGAAAGAGCAATTAACCCAGTGTGGGAGGTGGGAAATAGCTGCCCTATTTGGTCTGGGGAGGGGGGAAGGGAGCCTTGTGGCTGGACGGTATGGGAGAGAATGACCAAAAATGAGTGAAATAAAAGTCCCCTCAGGCTGAAGTGTGGAGAATGGATTCACCTATCCTCTTCCCACCATTCCACACTCTTTTCCCCTCTCATACCTATCTTCCCCTGCCTGGGCTACAGACAGACAGGTGACAGACAGATCCACGGATGCCAGTGGGAAGCATCGCAGTCTGGGCATGGAGAAGCTGTGCTTCCACCGCACTCACCCTCACTTACACTCACACTCACAGTGACACTCCTGCCCTGCTGCAGCTGGGTCAAGTCTGGTGCACGGGAAGAGGAGGCCTGGTCCCCAGGGCTTCAGTAATTCACATCCCTTCACTCAGATGCAGGGCTCTGTCTGTTGTATACTCAACAATTTGGCTTTTGTCCCTGGTCCCTGAGAGGGAGACTCTAAATCTTTGGAATACCTCAAGTAATACGAGTGTCTTTGTTATCTATGAGTCCCTCGGCTCACACCTGAGTTGATGCTAAGAGATGAGGTGACTTGGGCTGAGGCCTGGTCAGCAGAAAGACCAACCATATCACTGCAGAATTGGGGTTTTGAGCCAATCCATCAGAGGAGATCGAGTCATGTTGCCAACAATTCATTCCTGCCTATGTATGAAATCTCAGTAAAAACTCTGTACACCAAAGCTCATGGAACTTCCTGGTTGGTGAACATATTGATGTACTGGGAGGGTGACGTGCCCTTTGTGTCTCCATGGAGAGAGAGCATGGGAGCAATGCACTGAGACCCTCCTTGTGTGTCTTTTCATTTGGATGTTCCTGATATATGTACTTTATAAAAAACTAGTTGTCAGGAGAGCACTTCCGAGTTGTGTGAGTCATTCTAGTGAACCATTGGACCTGAGGGGGGTTTGAAGACCTCTGGACTTGTAGCTAGTTTGGCAGAAATGCAGGTGTCCTGGGGACCCCACTTGTGACTGGCAGCTCAAGTGGAGGCAGGCTTGTTGGGACTGTGCCCTTAAACCTGTGGAGTCGAACACTGGCTCTGGGTA
Source organism: Mesoplodon bidens (assembly GCF_964165515.1). NCBI lineage: Eukaryota > Metazoa > Chordata > Mammalia > Artiodactyla > Ziphiidae > Mesoplodon > Mesoplodon bidens. The sequence continues at coordinate 25,282,914 of NC_138170.1, read as the reverse complement.
GTTAGTGTCTGCATTGAATTGCAGTACATGAGTTGGCAGCAGAATACCTTTCCACTGAGTGCACTCCCCACTGTCTCCATCTCTCTGGAACCTTTTCTCACTTTCATAACTCCTTAGTAGCCTCCCTGTCCCCATTTCCCACTCTTTGTCTTTAGCTCTGAGAACCTCAGCACTCAACATTTTGGATAAGAGAAGTGGGTTGCATTGTCCCTGTTAGGGGAAGGTTTGCAGTGTCGTCCCCTTGAAGGCATTTGAACATGAGTTTTAAGGCTAGGGGTCAGAGCTTGGTTCAGGATTAGAGGTCAGAGCAATATGGTTGGGGGGCTCCCTCATTCCCAGGTTTCTCCCTACTCCCACCTCTTCTCTGTGGTCCTAAGACTACTGGAGTGGGAAAGATGGGACCCAGCTGGTCCCCCAGATTCCCTGAGGACAATGGCAAGTAGCAGGGTAAGACTGGGGAAGATCTCCTCCCAGGTCTCCATAGGCCTATCACAGTGACTACACATCCCTCATCTGAGACCTACTCCTCTCTTCGACAAGCAGGGCTAAAGGGAAAGTTCTTTGGAAGCAGGTCCAGTTCCCATATCTCACATCTCAGGACTCTAGGGCTTCCCCCTCCTGGCCCAGCCAGTACTGTCCCCCTCCCATATTATATTCCTGTGCCCCAAACTGAGTCAGAGAATTATCGATAGCATGAGGGGAACCCGGCTTAGAACACCCCCTTCTTCCATGCCTTCCCTATCCTGGGAATTGAAAGGGGATTTCTGAGGAGAGGGGCTGGTGAGCTCCCAGGGACACAAGGAAACTAGAGATGAGGGAGGGGAGCAAGTGTTTCCCCCACCTGATGAGAGGGACCCAAGAGACAGAGACCAGAGGAGGAGACCTCTCAGGAGACACCAATCGTAGAGTGCTGTCCCTTTAACTTAATTCTGTGGTGCCCTCCCCGGTGCTGGGGCCAGTCCCTAACTGAAAGCAGACCCACTAGGAGTCCCTGACCCTTCATCACTTCAGTTGCTAGTCGATTTCAGCCCAACTCGGTGACAAGACAGAAAGGAAAGGTACGGAGCAGTGGCCCTTGGGTTCTCCTAGGGAGGTTACACTTCGGGGGGCTGAAGCCAAGTATCTATGTACCCTTTTATTTTGAACTTTTGGCTGTGCCGCACCGCATGCGGTATGTTAATTCCCCAGCCAGGGATAGAACGCATAACCCCTGCAGTGGGAGCATGGAGTCTTATCCACTGGACCATCAGGGAAGTCCCTGATGCCCAGTATCTTTCAACTCGGGATCCAACTGAAGGAGCCAGAAGCTGGGGTGTTAACTGTAGGAAAGACCTCCAACAGTTCTCAGTCATTCCCCTATGGCAGGCCAAGGGTGGCAGCTTCTAGGAATCTTTCCCTCCTCTCACAGCCTACTTCCTACAACTATGGGCTTGAAATAGTTTCGATCCACTCCCAGGAGGAGAAGATGCTTCAGGCACCAGGCAAAGTCCTGTCTAGGAGGAAGGTGGCAGCAGAGTACTGGGATTGTGAGGATTAATGGATGTGGGGACAAGGCTGGGAGGAAGATAAAGCCAGGATTATTTAGCTCCCTCCATACAGGCCACTCACAGAGACGAGTGTGTGTGTGGTGGGGCGGGGGGCTTAGGTGGTGGAAGGCAATCACTGGTCGTAAGGGGAGGCCTGACTCTGATGAGGGGCCCTTAGGAATAATGGGAGCCTGGACACGGATGGACCCCTTATCAGGGAGAGAGGCCCTGTCGATATGGAAACAGCCGGCATGGAGAATGGCTCCCAGCCCGAATGGCAGCAGCGGCGGCAGAATCAGGAGGGCAGGACGGTGGCTTCGGTTTAAATCTTTAACTCACCAGCTGGCTAGGCAGCGGCAGCAGGGGTGCGGTGGGGGATGTTGCGACCGGAGCCCTGGAGAGCAGTGCCCAGTCCGCTTGACAAACAGCTCATCAGGTCCCGCAGAAGCTCCAGCTTCTGCTCCCGAGGGTGCGCTGAGCTGTGTGGGGACCCGACACAGGCATGAGGGGGGGCGGGGGCTCCCGGCTTCCCCGCGACCGGTTCTCCCGGACTGACTCTCGTCCATGCCGTGGGCGGGTGCGCGGTATCCCAAGCCATTCACCTCCGCTCCCTCCACCACATGCACAGCCAGGGGAAAAAGTAGAGACAGACCCAGACGATCCTGGAAAGAGAAGGCAGAGCAGGGCGGGGTGGTGCGGGGCTGACCCCACTGACTCCGCCCCTTGGACGCTTCTACCCTCTCGTGGAAGGCTCCGCCCTTTTAGAGGCGGTTAGAGGCGGTTTACAGGCGGTCTTTAGAGGCTCCGACCTTTTAGAGGCGGTTAGAGACACTTTACAGGCGCTTTACAGGCGGTTCTTAGAGGCGGTTCCTCCAGTCCACGCCCCCTAAGAGGCCCCTCCCCTCCCGCTTCTCCCGCCCCTTCCCCACCAACCGAGAGCGGCTAGGTTGCTGCTCCGCAGAACCCCGCCTCCACTCACGCCTCCTCCTCCTCCTCCTCCCCAGCTTCCTGCATCACCTGGTATCTCCTCAATCCCGACATGTCCTGGGTTCCCAACGTCTCCTGGTGAGCGGCATGATTGGATCAAGGATTCCCCAAATCCTTGGGAGGATGCCCTTCTCTGTCTTTCTCTGGACCAGTCTGAATTGTTCTCAGATAATATGAGACAGGTGCCCCCGGGAAGACTCAGTTGCCACATTGGGACAGGGTTGGATTGAAGATTTGGGAGGCACTAGTCGCTAAGGGATTGGGTGGTAGGGTCCCTCGGAGTAATGGGGCATTTAGGAGGATAGAGCCAAAAGCCTTCGAGGTCATGGGGCTGGGATATTTGGGGTCCCGCGTGAGGATTTTCGGGGATTGTGGTCACCCGGATGCGGGTTGAGGGTTCGGCACAGCCTAAATGCCCACCCTCTCTGGCTCCATCCTGGAAACACGCCGGTGCATTAGGTCACAAAGACAGCATCACGCACTAGGGGTGGGGCTTACCTATTACCAGGAAGGGGCGGAGCCAGGGCATTTCTTCAGAGGAGGGGTAGTCCAGAAGGTGGAGCCAGACCCTATCAATAAAGAGGTGGAGATAGGTTTTGTTACAAAGAGGCAGGGCACGGACCCTCTTTTATAAGGGTGGAGTCAGATTTCAGAGCTGCACCCTGGGAAGACGGAGACCTCAGCCCTCTAACCATGAAGTGACTTGGCCAAGGCCACTCAGCCAACAAGTGTTCCCATAGCCTGGCCTGTCTAGACTGGGCCCTCTCTGGAGCCCTATTTCTCCTCTGCCCAGAATCGTACAAACAGAATGGGGCAGACAAGAAAGGTAATTGACGGAGCAGAAGCCAGGAAGACAGAGAGGAGAAGGGATTGGCAAAACTGTACTGGACAGCGTCCCAAAGCTCTTTTCTTGCTGCCTGGGGCTGAGGTCTCCGTCTTCCCAGGGTGCAGCTCTGAAATCTGACTCCACCCTTATAAAAGAGGGTCCGTGCCCTGCCTCTTTGTAACAAACCCTAACTCCACCTCTTTATTGATAGGCTCTGGCTCCACCTTCTGGACTACACCTCCTCTGAAAAAATGCCCTGGCTCCGCCCCTTCCTGGTAATAGGTAAGCCCCACCCCTAGTGCGTGATGCTGTCTTTGTGACCTAATGCACCGGCGTGTTTCCAGGGTGGAGCCAGAGAGGGTGGGCATTTAGGCTGTGCCGAACCTTCAACCCGCATCTGGGTGACCACAATCCCCGAAAATCCTCACGCGGGACCCCAAATATCCCAGCCCCATGACCTCGAAGTTCTTTGGCTCTATCCTCCTAAATGCCGCATTACTCCGAGGGGCCCGACCACCCAATCCCTTAACGACTAGTGCCTCCCAAATCTTCAATCCAACCCTGTCCCAATGAGGCAACTGAGTCTTCCCGGGGGCACGTGTCTCATATTATCTGAGAACAATTCAGACTAGTCCAGAGAAAGACAGAGAAGGGCATCCTCCCAGGGGTTTGGGGAATCCTTGATCCAATCATGCCGCTCACCAGGAGACTTTGGGAACCCAGGACATGTCGGGATTGAGGAGATACCAGGTGATGCAGGAAGCTGGGGAGGAGGAGGAGGAGGAGGCGTGAGTGGAGGCGGGGTTCTGCGGAGGAGGAACCTAGCCGCTCCCGGTTGGTGGTGAAGGGGCTGGAGAAACGGGAGGGGAGGTGCCTCTTATGGGGCGTCGACTGGAGGAACCGCCTCTAAGAATCGCCTGTAAAGCGCCTGTAAAGTGCCTCTAACCGCCTCTAAATGGGCGGAGCCTCTAAAGACCGCCTGTAAACCGCCTCTAACCGCCTCTAAAAGGGCGGAGCCTTCCACGAGAGGGTAGAAGCGTCCAAGGGGTGGAGTCAGTGGGGTCAGCCCCGCCCTACCCCGCCCTGCTCTGCCTTCTCTTTCCAGGATCGGCTGGGGCTGTCTCTAATTTTTCCCCTGGCTGTGTATGTGGTGGAGGGAGCGGAGGCGAACGGCTTGGGATACCGCGCACCCGCCCAGGGCATGGACGAGGCTCAGTCCGGGAGAACCGGTCGCGGGGAAGCCGGGAGCCCCCGCCCCGCCTCATGCCTGTGTCGGGTCCCCACACAGCTCAGCGCACCCTCGGGAGCAGATGCTGGAGATTCTGCGGGGCCTGATGAGCTGTTTGTCAACCGGACTGGGCACTGCTCTCCAGGGCTCCGGTCGCAACATCCCCCACCGCACCCCTGCTGCCGCTGCCTAGCCAGCTGCTGAGTTAAAGATTTAAACCGAAGCCACCGTCCTGCCCTCCTGATTCTGCCGCCGCTGCTGCCATTCGGGCTGGGAGCCATTCTCCATGCCGGCTGTTTCCATATCGACAGGGCCTCTCTCCCTGATAAGGGGTCCATCCGTGAACAGGCTCCCATTATTCCTAAGGGCCCCTCATCAGAGTCAGGCCTCCCCTTACGACCAGTGATTGCCTTCCACCACCTAAGTCCCCCGCCCCACCACACACACACTCGTCTCTGTGAGTGGCCTGTATGGAGGGAGCTAAATAATCCTGGCTTTATCTTCCTCCCAGCCTTGTCCCCACATCCATAAATCCTCACAATCCCAGCACTCTGCTGCCACCTTCCTCCTAGACAGGACTTTGCCTGGTGCCTGAAGCATCTTCTCCTCCTGGGAGTGGATCGAAAATATTTCAAGCCCATAGTTGTAGGAAGTAGGCTGTGAGAGGAGGGAAAGATTCCTAGAAGCTGCCACCCTTGGCCTGCCATAGGGGAATGACTGAGAACTGTTGGAGGTCTTTCCTACAGTTAACACCCCAGCTTCTGGCTCCTTCAGTTGGATCCCGAGTTGAAAGATACTGGGCATCGGGGACTTCCCTGATGGTCCAGTGGATAAGACTCCATGCTCCCACTGCAGGGGGTATGCGTTCTATCCCTGGCTGGGGAATTAACATACCGCATGCCGTGCAGCACAGACAAATGGTAAAAATAAAAGGGTACATAGATACTTGGCATCAGCCCCCCGAAGTGTAACCTACCTAGGAGAACCCAAGGGCCACTGCTCCCTACCTTTCCTTTCTGTCTTGTCACCGAGTTGGGCTGAAATCGACTAGCAACTGAAGTGATGAAGGGTCAGGGACTCCTAGTGGGTCTGCTTTCAGTTAGGGACTGGCCCCAGCACCGGGGAGGGCACCACAGAATTAAGTTAAAGGGACAGCACTCTACGATTGGTGTCTCCTGAGAGGTCTCCTCCTCTGGTCTCTGTCTCTTGGGTCCCTCTCATCAGGTGGGGGAAACACTTGCTCCCCTCCCTCATCTCTAGTTTCCTTGTGTCCCTGGGAGCTCACCAGCCCCTCTCCTCAGAAATCCACTTTCAATTCCCAGTATAGGGAAGGCATGGCAGAAGCGGGTGTTCTAAGCCGGGTTCCCCTCATGCTATCGATAATTCTCTGACTCAATTTGGGGCACAGGAAAATAATGGGGGAGAGGGACAGTGCTGGCTGTGCCAGGAGGGGGAAGCCCTAGAGTCCTGAGACGTGAGATATGGGCACTGGACCTGCTTCCAAAGAACTTTCCCTTTAGCCCTGCTTGTCGAAGAGAGGAGTAGGTCTCAGATGAGGGATGTGTAGTCACTGTGATAGGCCTATGGAGACCTGGGAGGAGATCCTCCCCAGTCTTACCCTGCTACTTGCCATTGTCCTCAGGGAATCTGGGGGACCAGCTGGGTCCCATCTTTCCCACTCCAGTAGTCTTAGGACCACAGAGAAGAGGTGGGAGTAGGGAGAAACCTGGGAAAGAGGGAGCCCCCCAACCATATTGCTCTGACCTCTAATCCTGAACCAAGCTCTGACCCCTAGCCTTAAAACTCATGTTCAAATGCCTTCAAGGGGACGACACTGCAAACCTTCCCCTAACAGGGACAATGCAACCCACTTCCCTTGTCCAAAATGTTGAGTGCTGAGGTTCTCAGAGCTAAAGACAAAGAGTGGGAAATGGGGACAGGGAGGCTACTAAGGAGTTATGAAAGGGAGAAAAGGTTCCAGAGAGATGGAGACAGTGGGGAGTGCACTCAGTGGAAAGGTATTCTGCTGCCAACTCATGTACTGCAATTCAATGCAGACACTAACTACCCAGAGCCAGTGTTCGACTCCACAGGTTTAAGGGCACAGTCCCAACAAGCCTGCCTCCACTTGAGCTGCCAGTCACAAGTGGGGTCCCCAGGACACCTGCATTTCTGCCTAACTAGCTACAAGTCCAGAGGTCTTCAAACCCCCCTCAGGTCCAATGGTTCACTAGAATGACTCACACAACTCGGAAGTGCTCTCCTGACAACTAGTTTTTTATAAAGTACATATATCAGGAACATCCAAATGAAAAGACACACAAGGAGGGTCTCAGTGCAGAGCTCCCATGCTCTCTCCCCATGGAGACACAAAGGGCACGTCACCCTCCCAGTACATCAATATGTTCACCAACCAGGAAGTTCCATGAGCTTTGGTGTACAGAGTTTTTACTGAGATTTCATACATAGGCAGGAATGAATTGTTGGCAACATGACTCGATCTCCTCTGACGGATTGGCTCAAAACCCCAATTCTGCAGTGATATGGTTGGTCTTTCTGCTGACCAGGCCTCAGCCCAAGTCACCTCATCTCTTAGCATCAACTCAGGTGTGAGCCGAGGGACTCATAGATAACAAAGACACTCGTATTACTTGAGGTATTCCAAAGATTTAGAGTCTCCCTCTCAGGGACCAGGGACAAAAGCCAAATTGTTGAGTATACAACAGACAGAGCCCTGCATCTGAGTGAAGGGATGTGAATTACTGAAGCCCTGGGGACCAGGCCTCCTCTTCCCGTGCACCAGACTTGACCCAGCTGCAGCAGGGCAGGAGTGTCACTGTGAGTGTGAGTGTAAGTGAGGGTGAGTGCGGTGGAAGCACAGCTTCTCCATGCCCAGACTGCGATGCTTCCCACTGGCATCCGTGGATCTGTCTGTCACCTGTCTGTCTGTAGCCCAGGCAGGGGAAGATAGGTATGAGAGGGGAAAAGAGTGTGGAATGGTGGGAAGAGGATAGGTGAATCCATTCTCCACACTTCAGCCTGAGGGGACTTTTATTTCACTCATTTTTGGTCATTCTCTCCCATACCGTCCAGCCACAAGGCTCCCTTCCCCCCTCCCCAGACCAAATAGGGCAGCTATTTCCCACCTCCCACACTGGGTTAATTGCTCTTTCTTGGCTTTGCCAAAGCACCCTCCACGGCCCCCAGCCAGTCAGCTTCGTCTATTGTAGTGATCTTATTGTCTCTTTGGATTCCCCTGCCCTGTCCAACCCAGATGACAAGCTCCCTGAGGGAAGAGTCTGTGCCTGTCTTCCCTGCTGTATCCTCATGCCCAAGCACATCACCCGGCACCTAGTAGTCACTCGATAAATATTTGTTGATTAGTGACTGCAGGAACAGAAATCACATGAAAGGAGGTCTCAGCTCAGAGAGGAAGGGCTGTGACCCTCTAACCATGAAGTGACTTGGCCAAGGCCACTCAGCCAACAAGTGTTCCCATAGCCTGGCCTGTCTAGACTGGGCCCTCTCTGGAGCCCTATTCCTCCTCTGCCCAGAATCTTACAAACAGAATGGGGCAGACAAGAAAGGTAATTGTCGGAGCAGAAGCCAGGAAGACAGAGAGGAGAGGGGATTGGCAAAACAGTACTGGACAGCGTCCCAAAGCTCTTTTCTTGCTGCCTGGGGCTGAGGTCTCCGTCTTCCCAGGGTGCAGCTCTGAAATCTGACTCCACCCTTATAAAAGAGGGTCCGTGCCCTGCCTCTTTGTAACAAAACCTAACTCCACCTCTTTATTGATAGGCTCTGGCTCCACCTTCTGGACTAGCCCTCCTCTGAAGAAATGCCCTGGCTCCGCCCCTTCCTGGTAATAGGTAAGCCCCACCCCTAGTGCGTGATGCTGTCTTTGTGACCTAATGCACCGGCGTGTTTCCAGGATGGAGCCAGAGAGGGTGGGCATTTAGGCTGTGCCGAACCCTCAACCCGCATCCGGGTGACCACAATCCCCGAAAATCCTCACGCGGGACCCCAAATATCCCAGCCCCATGACCTCGAAGGCCTTTGGCTCTATCCTCCTAAATGCCCCATGACTCCGAGGGGCCCTACCACCCAATCCCTTAACGAATAGTGCCTCCCAAATCTTCAATCCAACCCTGTCCCAATGTGGCAACTGAGTCTTCCCGGGGGCACCTGTCTCATATTATCTGAGAACAATTCAGACTGGTCCAGAGAATGACAGAGAAGGGCATCCTCCCAGGGGTTTGGGGAATCCTTGATCCAATCATGCGGCTCACCAGGAGACGTTGGGAACCCAGGACATGTCGGGATTGAGGAGATACCAGGTGATGCAGGAAGCTGGGGAGGAGGAGGAGGAGGAGGCGTGAGTGGAGGCGGGGTTCTGTGGAGGAGGAACCTAGCCGCTCCCGGTTGGTGGGGAAGGGGCGGGAGAAGCGGGAGGGGAGGGGCCTCTTAGGGGGCATGGTTGGAGGAACCGCCTCTAAAAACCGCCTGTAAAGCGCCTCTAACCGCCTCTAACTGCCTCTAAAAGGGCGGAGCCTCTAAAGACCGCCAGTAAACCGCCTGTAAACCGCCTCTAACCGCCTCTAAAAGGGCGGAGCCTTCCACGAGAGGGTAGAAGCCTCCAAGGGGCGGAGTCACTGGGGTCAGCCCCGCGCCATCCCGCCATGCTCTGCCTTCTCTTTCCAGGATCGGCTGGGGCTGTTACTACATTTTCCCCTGGCTGTGCATGTGGTGGAGGGAGCGGAGGCGAAGGGCTTGGGGTACCGCGCACCCGCCCAGGGCATGGACGAGGCTCAGTCCGGGCGAACCGGTCGCGGGGAAGCCGGGAGCCCCCGCCCCGCCTCATGCCTGTGTCGGGTCCCCACACAGCTCAGCGCACCCTCGGGAGCAGAAGCTGGAGCTTCTGCGGGGCCTGATGAGCTGTTTGTCAAGCGGACTGGGCACTGCTCTCCAGGGCTCCGGTCGCAACATCCCCCACCGCACCCCTGCTGCCGCTGCCTAGCCAGCTGGTGAGTTAAAGATTTAAACCGAAGCCACCGTCCTGCCCTCCTGATTCTGCCGCCGCTGCTGCCATTCGGGCTGGGAGCCATTCTCCATGCCGGCTGTTTCCATATCGACAGGGCCTCTCTCCCTGATAAGGGGTCCATCCGTGTCCAGGCTCCCATTATTCCTAAGGGCCCCTCATCAGAGTCAGGCCTCCCCTTACGACCAGTGATTGCCTTCCACCACTTTAGCCCCCCGCCCCACCACACACACACTCGTCTCTGTGAGTGGCCTGTATGGAGGGAGCTAAATAATCCTGGCTTTATCTTCCTCCCAGCCTTGTCCCCACATCCATTAATCCTCACAATCCCAGCACTCTGCTGCCACCTTCCTCCTAGACAGGACTTTGCCTGGTGCCTGAAGCATCTTCTCCTCCTGGGAGTGGATCGAAACTATTTCAAGCCCATAGTTGTAGGAAGTAGGCTGTGAGAGGAGGGAAAGATTCCTAGAAGCTGCCACCCTTGGCCTGCCATAGGGGAATGACTGAGAACTGTTGGAGGTCTTTCCTACAGTTAACACCCCAGCTTCTGTCTCCTTCAGTTGGATCCCGAGTTGAAAGATACTGGGCATCAGGGACTTCCCTGATGGTCCAGTGGATAAGACTCCATGCTCCCACTGCAGGGGTTATGCGTTCTATCCCTGGCTGGGGAATTAACATACCGCATGCGGTGCGGCACAGCCAAAAGTTCAAAATAAAAGGGTACATAGATACTTGGCTTCAGCCCCCCGAAGTGTAACCTCCCTAGGAGAACCCAAGGGCCACTGCTCCCTACCTTTCCTTTCTGTCTTGTCACCGAGTTGGGCTGAAATCGACTAGCAACTGAAGTGATGAAGGGTCAGGGACTCCTAGTGGGTCTGCTTTCAGTTAGGGACTGGCCCCAGCACCGGGGAGGGCACCACAGAATTAAGTTAAAGGGACAGCACTCTACGATTGGTGTCTCCTGAGAGGTCTCCTCCTCTGGTCTCTGTCTCTTGGGTCCCTCTCATCAGGTGGGGGAAACACTTGCTCCCCTCCCTCATCTCTAGTTTCCTTGTGTCCCTGGGAGCTCACCAGCCCCTCTCCTCAGAAATCCCCTTTCAATTCCCAGGATAGGGAAGGCATGGAAGAAGGGGGTGTTCTAAGCCGGGTTCCCCTCATGCTATCGATAATTCTCTGACTCAGTTTGGGGCACAGGAATATAATGTGGGAGGGGGACAGTACTGGCTGGGCCAGGAGGGGGAAGCCCTAGAGTCCTGAGATGTGAGATATGGGAACTGGACCTGCTTCCAAAGAACTTTCCCTTTAGCCCTGCTTGTCGAAGAGAGGAGTAGGTCTCAGATGAGGGATGTGTAGTCACTGTGATAGGCCTATGGAGACCTGGGAGGAGATCTTCCCCAGTCTTACCCTGCTACTTGCCATTGTCCTCAGGGAATCTGGGGGACCAGCTGGGTCCCATCTTTCCCACTCCAGTAGTCTTAGGACCACAGAGAAGAGGTGGGAGTAGGGAGAAACCTGGGAAAGAGGGAGCCCCCCAACCATATTGCTCTGACCTCTAATCCTGAACCAAGCTCTGACCCCTAGCCTTAAAACTCATGTTCAAATGCCTTCAAGGGGACGACACTGCAAACCTTCCCCTAACAGGGACAATGCAACCCACTTCTCTTATCCAAAATGTTGAGTGCTGAGGTTCTCAGAGCTAAAGACAAAGAGTGGGAAATGGGGACAGGGAGGCTACTAAGGAGTTATGAAAGGGAGAAAAGGTTCCAGAGAGATGGAGACAGTGGGGAGTGCACTCAGTGGAAAGGTATTCTGCTGCCAACTCATGTACTGCAATTCAATGCAGACACTAACTACCCAGAGCCAGTGTTCGACTCCACAGGTTTAAGGGCACAGTCCCAACAAGCCTGCCTCCACTTGAGCTGCCAGTCACAAGTGGGGTCCCCAGGACACCTGCATTTCTGCCAAACTAGCTACAAGTCCAGAGGTCTTCAAACCCCCCTCAGGTCCAATGGTTCACTAGAATGACTCACACAACTCGGAAGTGCTCTCCTGACAACTAGTTTTTTATAAAGTACATATATCAGGAACATCCAAATGAAAAGACACACAAGGAGGGTCTCAGTGCATTGCTCCCATGCTCTCTCTCCATGGAGACACAAAGGGCACGTCACCCTCCCAGTACATCAATATGTTCACCAACCAGGAAGTTCCATGAGCTTTGGTGTACAGAGTTTTTACTGAGATTTCATACATAGGCAGGAATGAATTGTTGGCAACATGACTCGATCTCCTCTGACGGATTGGCTCAAAACCCCAATTCTGCAGTGATATGGTTGGTCTTTCTGCTGACCAGGCCTCAGCCCAAGTCACCTCATCTCTTAGCATCAACTCAGGTGTGAGCCGAGGGACTCATAGATAACAAAGACACTCGTATTACTTGAGGTATTCCAAAGATTTAGAGTCTCCCTCTCAGGGACCAGGGACAAAAGCCAAATTGTTGAGTATACAACAGACAGAGCCCTGCATCTGAGTGAAGGGATGTGAATTACTGAAGCCCTGGGGACCAGGCCTCCTCTTCCCGTGCACCAGACTTGACCCAGCTGCAGCAGGGCAGGAGTGTCACTGTGAGTGTGAGTGTAAGTGAGGGTGAGTGCGGTGGAAGCACAGCTTCTCCATGCCCAGACTGCGATGCTTCCCACTGGCATCCGTGGATCTGTCTGTCACCTGTCTGTCTGTAGCCCAGGCAGGGGAAGATAGGTATGAGAGGGGAAAAGAGTGTGGAATGGTGGGAAGAGGATAGGTGAATCCATTCTCCACACTTCAGCCTGAGGGGACTTTTATTTCACTCATTTTTGGTCATTCTCTCCCATACCGTCCAGCCACAAGGCTCCCTTCCCCCCTCCCCAGACCAAATAGGGCAGCTATTTCCCACCTCCCACACTGGGTTAATTGCTCTTTCTTGGCTTTGCCAAAGCACCCTCCACGGCCCCCAGCCAGTCAGCTTCGTCTATTGTAGTGATCTTATTGTCTCTTTGGATTCCCCTGCCCTGTCCAACCCAGATGACAAGCTCCCTGAGGGAAGAGTCTGTGCCTGTCTTCCCTGCTGTATCCTCATGCCCAAGCACATCACCCGGCACCTAGTAGTCACTCGATAAATATTTGTTGATTAGTGACTGCAGGAACAGAAATCACATGAAAGGAGGTCTCAGCTCAGAGAGGAAGGGCTGTGACCCTCTAACCATGAAGTGACTTGGCCAAGGCCACTCAGCCAACAAGTGTTCCCATAGCCTGGCCTGTCTAGACTGGGCCCTCTCTGGAGCCCTATTCCTCCTCTGCCCAGAATCTTACAAACAGAATGGGGCAGACAAGAAAGGTAATTGTCGGAGCAGAAGCCAGGAAGACAGAGAGGAGAGGGGATTGGCAAAACAGTACTGGACAGCGTCCCAAAGCTCTTTTCTTGCTGCCTGGGGCTGAGGTCTCCGTCTTCCCAGGGTGCAGCTCTGAAATCTGACTCCACCCTTATAAAAGAGGGTCCGTGCCCTGCCTCTTTGTAACAAAACCTAACTCCACCTCTTTATTGATAGGCTCTGGCTCCACCTTCTGGACTAGCCCTCCTCTGAAGAAATGCCCTGGCTCCGCCCCTTCCTGGTAATAGGTAAGCCCCACCCCTAGTGCGTGATGCTGTCTTTGTGACCTAATGCACCGGCGTGTTTCCAGGATGGAGCCAGAGAGGGTGGGCATTTAGGCTGTGCCGAACCCTCAACCCGCATCCGGGTGACCACAATCCCCGAAAATCCTCACGCGGGACCCCAAATATCCCAGCCCCATGACCTCGAAGGCCTTTGGCTCTATCCTCCTAAATGCCCCATGACTCCGAGGGGCCCTACCACCCAATCCCTTAACGAATAGTGCCTCCCAAATCTTCAATCCAACCCTGTCCCAATGTGGCAACTGAGTCTTCCCGGGGGCACCTGTCTCATATTATCTGAGAACAATTCAGACTGGTCCAGAGAATGACAGAGAAGGGCATCCTCCCAGGGGTTTGGGGAATCCTTGATCCAATCATGCGGCTCACCAGGAGACGTTGGGAACCCAGGACATGTCGGGATTGAGGAGATACCAGGTGATGCAGGAAGCTGGGGAGGAGGAGGAGGAGGAGGCGTGAGTGGAGGCGGGGTTCTGTGGAGGAGGAACCTAGCCGCTCCCGGTTGGTGGGGAAGGGGCGGGAGAAGCGGGAGGGGAGGGGCCTCTTAGGGGGCATGGTTGGAGGAACCGCCTCTAAAAACCGCCTGTAAAGCGCCTCTAACCGCCTCTAACTGCCTCTAAAAGGGCGGAGCCTCTAAAGACCGCCAGTAAACCGCCTGTAAACCGCCTCTAACCGCCTCTAAAAGGGCGGAGCCTTCCACGAGAGGGTAGAAGCCTCCAAGGGGCGGAGTCACTGGGGTCAGCCCCGCGCCATCCCGCCATGCTCTGCCTTCTCTTTCCAGGATCGGCTGGGGCTGTTACTACATTTTCCCCTGGCTGTGCATGTGGTGGAGGGAGCGGAGGCGAAGGGCTTGGGGTACCGCGCACCCGCCCAGGGCATGGACGAGGCTCAGTCCGGGCGAACCGGTCGCGGGGAAGCCGGGAGCCCCCGCCCCGCCTCATGCCTGTGTCGGGTCCCCACACAGCTCAGCGCACCCTCGGGAGCAGAAGCTGGAGCTTCTGCGGGGCCTGATGAGCTGTTTGTCAAGCGGACTGGGCACTGCTCTCCAGGGCTCCGGTCGCAACATCCCCCACCGCACCCCTGCTGCCGCTGCCTAGCCAGCTGGTGAGTTAAAGATTTAAACCGAAGCCACCGTCCTGCCCTCCTGATTCTGCCGCCGCTGCTGCCATTCGGGCTGGGAGCCATTCTCCATGCCGGCTGTTTCCATATCGACAGGGCCTCTCTCCCTGATAAGGGGTCCATCCGTGTCCAGGCTCCCATTATTCCTAAGGGCCCCTCATCAGAGTCAGGCCTCCCCTTACGACCAGTGATTGCCTTCCACCACTTTAGCCCCCCGCCCCACCACACACACACTCGTCTCTGTGAGTGGCCTGTATGGAGGGAGCTAAATAATCCTGGCTTTATCTTCCTCCCAGCCTTGTCCCCACATCCATTAATCCTCACAATCCCAGCACTCTGCTGCCACCTTCCTCCTAGACAGGACTTTGCCTGGTGCCTGAAGCATCTTCTCCTCCTGGGAGTGGATCGAAACTATTTCAAGCCCATAGTTGTAGGAAGTAGGCTGTGAGAGGAGGGAAAGATTCCTAGAAGCTGCCACCCTTGGCCTGCCATAGGGGAATGACTGAGAACTGTTGGAGGTCTTTCCTACAGTTAACACCCCAGCTTCTGTCTCCTTCAGTTGGATCCCGAGTTGAAAGATACTGGGCATCAGGGACTTCCCTGATGGTCCAGTGGATAAGACTCCATGCTCCCACTGCAGGGGTTATGCGTTCTATCCCTGGCTGGGGAATTAACATACCGCATGCGGTGCGGCACAGCCAAAAGTTCAAAATAAAAGGGTACATAGATACTTGGCTTCAGCCCCCCGAAGTGTAACCTCCCTAGGAGAACCCAAGGGCCACTGCTCCCTACCTTTCCTTTCTGTCTTGTCACCGAGTTGGGCTGAAATCGACTAGCAACTGAAGTGATGAAGGGTCAGGGACTCCTAGTGGGTCTGCTTTCAGTTAGGGACTGGCCCCAGCACCGGGGAGGGCACCACAGAATTAAGTTAAAGGGACAGCACTCTACGATTGGTGTCTCCTGAGAGGTCTCCTCCTCTGGTCTCTGTCTCTTGGGTCCCTCTCATCAGGTGGGGGAAACACTTGCTCCCCTCCCTCATCTCTAGTTTCCTTGTGTCCCTGGGAGCTCACCAGCCCCTCTCCTCAGAAATCCCCTTTCAATTCCCAGGATAGGGAAGGCATGGAAGAAGGGGGTGTTCTAAGCCGGGTTCCCCTCATGCTATCGATAATTCTCTGACTCAGTTTGGGGCACAGGAATATAATGTGGGAGGGGGACAGTACTGGCTGGGCCAGGAGGGGGAAGCCCTAGAGTCCTGAGATGTGAGATATGGGAACTGGACCTGCTTCCAAAGAACTTTCCCTTTAGCCCTGCTTGTCGAAGAGAGGAGTAGGTCTCAGATGAGGGATGTGTAGTCACTGTGATAGGCCTATGGAGACCTGGGAGGAGATCTTCCCCAGTCTTACCCTGCTACTTGCCATTGTCCTCAGGGAATCTGGGGGACCAGCTGGGTCCCATCTTTCCCACTCCAGTAGTCTTAGGACCACAGAGAAGAGGTGGGAGTAGGGAGAAACCTGGGAAAGAGGGAGCCCCCCAACCATATTGCTCTGACCTCTAATCCTGAACCAAGCTCTGACCCCTAGCCTTAAAACTCATGTTCAAATGCCTTCAAGGGGACGACACTGCAAACCTTCCCCTAACAGGGACAATGCAACCCACTTCTCTTATCCAAAATGTTGAGTGCTGAGGTTCTCAGAGCTAAAGACAAAGAGTGGGAAATGGGGACAGGGAGGCTACTAAGGAGTTATGAAAGGGAGAAAAGGTTCCAGAGAGATGGAGACAGTGGGGAGTGCACTCAGTGGAAAGGTATTCTGCTGCCAACTCATGTACTGCAATTCAATGCAGACACTAACTACCCAGAGCCAGTGTTCGACTCCACAGGTTTAAGGGCACAGTCCCAACAAGCCTGCCTCCACTTGAGCTGCCAGTCACAAGTGGGGTCCCCAGGACACCTGCATTTCTGCCAAACTAGCTACAAGTCCAGAGGTCTTCAAACCCCCCTCAGGTCCAATGGTTCACTAGAATGACTCACACAACTCGGAAGTGCTCTCCTGACAACTAGTTTTTTATAAAGTACATATATCAGGAACATCCAAATGAAAAGACACACAAGGAGGGTCTCAGTGCATTGCTCCCATGCTCTCTCTCCATGGAGACACAAAGGGCACGTCACCCTCCCAGTACATCAATATGTTCACCAACCAGGAAGTTCCATGAGCTTTGGTGTACAGAGTTTTTACTGAGATTTCATACATAGGCAGGAATGAATTGTTGGCAACATGACTCGATCTCCTCTGACGGATTGGCTCAAAACCCCAATTCTGCAGTGATATGGTTGGTCTTTCTGCTGACCAGGCCTCAGCCCAAGTCACCTCATCTCTTAGCATCAACTCAGGTGTGAGCCGAGGGACTCATAGATAACAAAGACACTCGTATTACTTGAGGTATTCCAAAGATTTAGAGTCTCCCTCTCAGGGACCAGGGACAAAAGCCAAATTGTTGAGTATACAACAGACAGAGCCCTGCATCTGAGTGAAGGGATGTGAATTACTGAAGCCCTGGGGACCAGGCCTCCTCTTCCCGTGCACCAGACTTGACCCAGCTGCAGCAGGGCAGGAGTGTCACTGTGAGTGTGAGTGTAAGTGAGGGTGAGTGCGGTGGAAGCACAGCTTCTCCATGCCCAGACTGCGATGCTTCCCACTGGCATCCGTGGATCTGTCTGTCACCTGTCTGTCTGTAGCCCAGGCAGGGGAAGATAGGTATGAGAGGGGAAAAGAGTGTGGAATGGTGGGAAGAGGATAGGTGAATCCATTCTCCACACTTCAGCCTGAGGGGACTTTTATTTCACTCATTTTTGGTCATTCTCTCCCATACCGTCCAGCCACAAGGCTCCCTTCCCCCCTCCCCAGACCAAATAGGGCAGCTATTTCCCACCTCCCACACTGGGTTAATTGCTCTTTCTTGGCTTTGCCAAAGCACCCTCCACGGCCCCCAGCCAGTCAGCTTCGTCTATTGTAGTGATCTTATTGTCTCTTTGGATTCCCCTGCCCTG